>NW_024962272.1:2266439-2283123 GCF_019238085.1 Lagopus leucura
TACACAACAATTGTAAAATATAATATTAATATAAAAACAAAAAAAAAAAAAAAATTATTTAGAGACTTTTTTTGAAAATTTTTTTTTTTTTAAACAAAAAAAAAAAAAAAAAAAAAAAAAAAAAAAAAAGAACAAAAAACCAGCAACAACAACAAAAACCTTCAGCCATGTTACAGATAAATGTCCACATTTTCCAAATCACATTAATAATGCCTCTAAAACCTCATTTCTGAAGGTTAGTAAATGTAATTTCTGAGTCATGCATATAGAACTGCTAATTCTCATATCCATAAAAGTTTAATCTGTTTTTGAGGAATATCAATCCTTATTTGAACAATGAGTAATTAAATATTTTGCTTATCGAACGTGAAAAAAAAAGGAGAAAAAAAAAAGTGTACCCTTTTAAGAATGAGAAGTAAAAGACGTGAAAGCAGATGAGTTTTACCTCTGCATAAATTATAGTGCTAGTTTTCCTGTGATGAAAATTGAAAAAACAAAACCTTTTTTTTTTTTTTTTTTCCTTTGGAATTAAATCACTTAGAGTTATGAAAATACATGGTTTACAGAATCACAGAGTCACCAAACTGTTGAGGATTCTCTAGCGATCATCCAGTACAAGCTTCCTGCTAAAGAAGTTCCTTACAGTAGGTTGCACAGGAAAGTATCCAGGCAGGTTTTGAATATCTCCAGAGAAGGAGGTCGACAATCCCTCTGGGCAGCCTGTTGCGGTGCTGTGTCACCCTTACAGTACGAAGATTCTTCCTTCTGTTCAAATGGAATTTTCTGTGTTACTTGTACCCATTGCCCCTTTCCCTGCCATAGCACAGCACTGGAAAGTGCCTGGCTCCATCTATTTGACTCTTGATCTTTAAGTTTGTATACATGGTGATAATATCCCCTTTCAGTATTCTCTTTTTTAGGCTAAACAGATCCATGTCTCCCAACTTTTTCTCATAAGGGTGTTTCTCCAGGTCCCTAATGATCTTTGCTGCCCTCTGCTAGTCTCTTTCTGTACTTTCCTATCTTTCTTGAACTTAAGAACCCAGGGCTGGATACAGTATTCCAATTGACGCCTCACCAGAGTGGACTCTATCCCTTCATTCAGGTAATTGATAGCAATACTGAACAAAATGGGGACCAGTATCAACTCCTGGGGAACACCATCTAGTTGCAGGTCTCCAGCTAGACACTGTGCCACTGATCACAACACTCTGAGCTCTGCCAGCCAGTCAGCTCTCAATGCACCTCACTGTCTGCTCATATATCCAGTATCTTACATGGATGGTGAGGTGCACAGTGTCAAATACTCTGCTGAAGTCAAGATACACAACATCCACTGCTCTCCCCTTATCTACTCAGTCAGCAATAATAGTATAAAATGCTACCAGGTTGCTTGAGCATGATTTCCCCTTGATAAATCCATGTTGACTGCTCATGACCACCTTCCACGACCACCTTGAGGCCACTTAGAGATCAGCTTGCTCCACCACTGTCCCATGGGTGGAGGAGAGACTGGTTGGGCCACAGTTGCCTAGATTTTCTTTCTTGCCCCTTTTTGAAAATTAGAATGATCCTGTCTGTGCTTCAGTCATCAGGTACCTCTCCCATTCTCTAAGTCCTTTCAAAGATGATAGAGAGGAATTTGACAGTCATTTCTGTCAGCTCTCATGGGTGCATACCATCAGAACCTGTGGATTTGCATGTGTTGATTTTGCCTAGACAATCTCTGATCTTCTTTAAACAAAGGAAAATCTTCCTTTTTCCAGACTCTCTTTCTTACATCCAGGGTCTGGGATTTCCTAGGGGCAATCTTAGAAGTAAAAGATGAAGCAAAGAAAGTGTTCAGTATTTTCAGTTTCTCAGCATCCCCTGTTTTGGGGATCCACCTCACTTGGCAGAGGGCCTACATTTTTCCTATTCTTCTTTCGTTATTGATGTACTTAAACTTCACTTCTTGTTCTTGCTCTTCTTTGCCAGATATAACTCCAACAGGGCCTTGGATTTTCTCCCTGATGTAGGTGAGGAATATTCAGTGATAGAAAGGCGGATTTGATCTATTAATTGTATTATATGAATAGTAAATATTTTGAATCATGTGTGATATGAAAGCAGATCAAAATTTTATCACATTTTCTCACTGAATTTTAAAATAATGTTCTCTTTCAATTTCAAAGGAACTTCACATATTAATTTTTTCAGCGTTACCTTCAAAATAGCTTTCACAAAAAATTACTGTGGAACGATCTTAACAGTCAGTTTTCCAACAGACCACTTCTACAAAGCAGTTAAGAATTCAAAACATTAACTTCTGTTCCAGAAGTATGGGAGTTGGTTGAGATGAAAAGCGGTGAAGACATTCTTAATATATCAAGGCTAGCTACTATGGTTGATCTCCATGCCAGAATCTAAAACTTAGTATTTTGGGTTTATTTTTTGTGTATTTTAGGTAAAAAAAGAAAATAGTACTACTATTACTACTGCTATTACTACCGATAATAATAACAGCAGAAATAAGAAATACACAGAACTTCAGGGGAATGTGTATCTTACTTTTAGTATTAATAGAAAGTTGTAACTAAAAACACTGAACACTTCAGAAATAGTTATTTTGCCTGGATGTGGATTTAAGCATAAAGAATCCAGAAGCATTTTGAATGTTTTGTTTCTGTTTTTGTTTTTCTGTCAGTTTTCAACTGTTAATCATGCTTTCTTCATTGTAAGTCCCCAGTTACAGAAGATTGATTTACTGCTGTTCATTTTCTATGCAAATGATAATGCTCATTCAGTTACTTTTTTGTGAGGTTTTGTGGTTAAATATGAATCCTCTAGATATGTGACTACTTGAATATCCTAAATACCACTGTGCAGCCTACTGACATTGTCCTAGGAGTAGTCATGCTATCTAAAACAGTGACTCCTCTCTGTACAAATAATAGCAATATAAAAAGATAGTTCAGATGTGATGCATGTAACCTTTGAAGTTATCTCATATACGTATTGTTCCTTATAAAATGCATTATAGTTTTTCTGTACAAATAAAATTTTAATTATATTGATAAAAATACAGTTCAATTGAATGATATTTCTTACTGAATTAAAAATCATTATGAAGCCTCTACAGCCAATTATCTGTTTCTCTAAAATAGATACTAACCAGAACAATAAAATATACCTTTTTTTTTGCAAATTACTTGAAAAATGACTGAATGTATTTTAGAAATTTCTTACCTATAGCCTTGAAAAGTATCATCACAAGCAGTAAGTAAATTAAAAAATCCAATAAATGGTAGAGACATATTTCAAATAGAACCTTATACAGAATTCTAGGTGATATTTAATTATGTTAAATGAAAGTAAACCACCTACTCAGTGAAAGAAGTTATAAAAGTATGCCATATGGTCTTTCACATGACAGTATGTGCTAGATTAGGATTTACACAATGAATTCAGCTGCTGTGTTCTGTTCCTCTCTGTGTAGATTACGTCTCAAAACCAATAGAAAATATTTTAACAGATGAGTCATTTTTTTGTTGGGTTTTTGTATTTTTGTTTAGTATAATTCATTATTAAAAATAGCAGTCCTTGATCTATTTCTTCGGATTACCTCTTCTACGTGGATGAAATGTTTCACTTTGTAGAAAATAGTAAAATACTAATGTAGGGTACTCCTATAGGAGAACCACACCCATAATGTTTTAGAGTAAATTTACAGGAATTTAAAAAAAAAAAAATCCACCATCAGAAAGAGACAGCAAAAGAAAGAGGTCTCAGAATATTTGAATTCTTAAATCTTGAGATTTAATGAACTTCTAAGAAAGGCTAATAGCATTTTTAAGAAGGCTGACAGTATTCTTGGCTGCTTTAGGCTGTCATCAGCAGGTGAAGAGTGATAAGCCTTCCCTACTCAGCATTGGTGACTGCACTTAGTGTACTGTGTCCAGTTCTGTGCCCCTGAGTACAAGAGACACATACAAGACATACTTGAAAGAGTCCAGAAGAAGACTACCAACATGATGAAGGGACTGGAGCATATCTCCTATGAGGAGAGACTGAGAGAACTGGAACTGTTCAGTCTGGAGAAGATGCAAGGAGATCTTACCAATGTGTATAAATATCTGAAGGAAGACTGTAAAGAAGATGGAGCCATGCTATTTTCAGTGGTGTCAAGTACTAGTACAAAAGGCAATGGGGACAAACAAGAACACGTGATATTTGATATTTAGGAAAAAGTTTTTTACTGTGCCTTCAGAGGAAGCACTGACAAATGCCACCCTGAAAGGTGATGAAGTCTCCCTTCCCGGAGATTTTCAAAACCTGTATGAACATGGTCAAGGGCAACATGCTCTAATTGGTCCTCTAGGAAGAGTCGGGCTAGATTAGATGATCGGCAGAATTGTCTTCTAGTCTTAACAATTCTGTAATTCTGATCTCTGAATCTCAGACTTGTAAGGGTTGGATAGAATCTCTTGATATCACCTGGTCTAAAACTCCTGCTAAAACAGGTTTCCCTAAGCAGGTTGCATAGGAAAATGTTCAATTGGGCTTTGAATAACTCCAGAGAAGGAGTCCCAAAGCCTCTCTGGGCAGCCTGCTCCAATGCTCTGTAAACCTGAAAGGAAGTAAGTTTTCCTCATTATTTCCTCATTATTGTACGGAATTTACTGTTTCCAATTTGTATCCATTGCTCCTTGTCCTGTCACTGCACATCACTGCACATCACTGAAAAGAGCCTGGCCCCTTCGTTTGACACGTTTGACGCATAAGATATTGATAAGCATTGATAAAGTCCCTTCTCACCAGGCTGAACAGTACCAGATTTCTCAGCCTTTTCTCATAAGGGATATACTCTCTTAATAATCTTTGTCACCGTCTGCTGAACTACCTACAGAAGTTCTCTTTGTGAGGGAACAGAGGAGACCAGAATTAGATACAGTATTCTAACTGTGGCCCCACCAGAGCAGAGAAGAGGGGAGGATCACATTCATTGAACTGGTCATGCTCTTCTTAATGCATCCCAGAATACCATCAGCCTTCCTGGCCATGTGAACCCACTGCTGGCCCATGTCCACCAAGACACCCAAGTTCTTTCCTGCAGAGATCCCTTCCATGAGGTCAGCCCTAAATTGTACAGATGTGGTTATTCCTCCTCGGATGCAAGACCCTACACTTGCTAATGTTTCATGTCATCAGGTTCCTCTCTGCCCAACTGTCCAGCCTGTCCAGGTCTTGTTGAAAGACATCACAGTTTTCTGGTGTGTTATCCATTCCTCTTAGCTGTGCATCATTCTTTTTTTTTTTTTTTTTTTTTTTTTCTTCCTAAAAAAAAGTGTCAGCAAGAACAATATTAGGCAATATGAGAGGTGTGATAAAACAATTCCACACTAACAAGTCACCCCAGAACAAATAAGGAAATTACACTGGATTTTCAATAAAAATATGATAGCTGTGAAATGCACAAATGTGTTTCATTTTTGAATGAGATATTTCCAGAACTCCAGTAATGTAACTTCAGAAATACACTGCTCTGCATTTATAGAAGGTACCTGATCTTTAATTTCAGGATTTCATGAGGACATATTATATTTTTTCTGGTCAGTGTATGCAATGAAGTATGCAATTTTGAGTTTTTGTTTATCAGGTTAGTTTTCTGAGAAAGGAGAGAGGCTCTTGGTTTCTTATTTTTCTTGTTTTTTGATTTTTTTTTTTAACTGCTGCATTCAAAACCAAAACATATATGCAAGAAAGGAAGACAACATTTCAGATTGTCTAGAGAAAAATTTTGGTGAATCTGTACCTCTAGCTGACAGAAAAAAAATATGTTAAGTGACCTAAGTGTAAAGCAACTACATAATTATTAAGATGACAGGAAAGACACTCATACTGAATTACTGAGTCCTATTCTCCTTTTTTTCTAAAACGATTATGTCTCTGTGTCTTTTCCATTCTACTTCCCTTAGATATTCCAGATAAGAATTGACGTTTCACATCTCTCTTTTTTGTTTTATACAAAATTCCCTATCTTTCATTACAGGTGCAGTATTTCAAAATAAAGTCATTTCCTTCTAACCCTTTAAATGTGAATTTGATAACTGATAAACTAGTAGTCAACAGACCTAAAAAAAAAAGAGAATAAGAAGGTATTCTGAAAATATTTATATGGTGTTTGTAATTTGATATTTATTCTGACATATTTTTATATTTCCATATGAAAAATCATAGATGATTTTTTTTTTTGTAAAAATCTTCAAATATCAAATGGAAAATAACATTATTGGAATGCATAGATATCTTAAAATAGACTTTTCATAATATTATGCTTCCTTACCCATAATACCATACCCTTTGCAACTATTAGTCATTAGGCAGTTGTTAGCTAAAATTCAGATCATGTTGAAAAGTAGGTCAGCTTTTTTTGCTGCAGTATTCCCCTAAGTCTAAGTCCAGAAACTGCATGAAACTGCTTTATATTTTTCTTATTTTTATGTATAATCTTGTCTTTAATATTTAAATAATTTGTTCATAAATTGGCTCTAAATCTTATGTAAGTTCATTATTTCCAGAGCAATCAGAACATCTAGTGACTTTACCTTATACAACCTATTTTTTTTTAAAGATATCAGGTGATTACGTGAAAGAGTTGATAATGTATTTAAAATAACCTAGGAATCTTTACATATGATTTTATTGCATAATATTCATACATTAAAATAAATGAAATGGAAGCAGGTAGAAAAGTGAGCTTTTACAATGTTCAAAAGCATCTCTTCAGGTATTATTCATGAAAGATATGTATATATACAAAAAGATCATTAGCCATGTTACTGTATTGCAACTTTTGAAAGCTTTGAAGATGCCTATGTTTACAGAACCTTTATAGATCTATAATGTCAATTTCAACAGCAACTAAAAGTTACAATACACATTTATACAGTTGCATTTCCATATTCAGAAAATCAGACCAGAAATCTAGCAGGAAGTTGTTATTGAGGGGTCTTGGTTTCTTTTTGTCTTTTTGGTGTAAGTTAGTGTCTTTTTTGAACACACTACTTTTTCTGTTCTAATCAGTGATATATTCCAAAGTTGAATCTGAAAGTTGAATATTGCAGAAGTTTTTCTGGCAAAGATAATTTTTAAATTAAAGTAAAAGGCATAAAGGCGTATTCTTAATTAAGAAAGGCATTCATGGACAGGTAACTATAGGCAGTTTCATTATAAACAAAATTCAGATTAGAGGTTGGATTCATATTCCCTTCAAGAATTGCAGTTGATCATTTAAGGAATTTACCATACACTAAAAAAAAAAAAAAAAAACATACACTAAAAAACATTTACCATACACTAAAAAAAAAAGCACTAGTCAGCTTTTTGGTTTTTTTTTCTGTCTCCTGTCTTTCAAAACAGTAAAAGAAAAGACAGTCATCTTCTTGGTAGTTGATTATGAAATTCAAGTTTGTTTATAAACTTCAACATACTTCATGATAATTTTCAGTTTAAAACTAAAATCTTTGAATAACTCCATAGTGAGCTAATTTTTTTCATAACTTTTTACATCACACTGGAACTGTGAAAATATATTCTGTGGCATAGTGAGCAGAACTTGGTATTACTAGCATAAGCTATTTATGAATATATATTTTGAAAATGTACTTTGCATTTGTTTGTAAGATGCAGTAGATCACTTTGCATTTGTATTAGTAACTTATCCACATCAAATAGTGTTTCTCTGAGCAAGAGACTGCCTTATACCATAAAAAAAATATTTTACCCCATCAGTTTCTCTTTTTATTTCTGTTAATAACAGCTAAGTTACCAGGCTTCTTTGAGAAACACGTAACTTAATTTTAAGCATATAAGAAGGAACAGATTTCTTTGTAGAGTTTTGGTAGATATTTTCATAACATTTTTAGGGGGCTTTAATTAGAATTGCAGAAAGCTGCTAAGACTAAAACTCAGATTACTGAATCTCAGATTGTTACAAACTTAATGCTTTTAACTGCATCAGTAGTTTGTTTGCTCAGATGGATTTTTGTTTGCTTTGTAAGGTTGTTTTCTGTTCTGTTTTGAGCAGGGATGTTGTTTGATTCTTTTTTCCTTTTTACGAATGGTGACTGAAGTCAACAATAATTGAAATAATAGAAAATAGAACAGTAACTGTAATCACTTCTTATGAGAGAGCTAGTACAAAATGTTCCTATAATGAATTAATTAGATCTTTGTGTACTTATTTTCTTAAAGAATGTATTTCAGAGGTTACTGAAAGCTTGCAAAGTGTTGCTTTACTTCCTAATTACATATATTCCAGAGAAGAAAACAGTACCATTGCATTGGATAGTGTTTTCCTATCTTTCTAAACTAGGCAGTAAATATTTCGAATAACTTAATTTCAAGGAAATGGAAAGTTCTTTATTAAATCATTTGAGGATACATTAAAATAAGTTATTATTTATATTCTTTTAATCTTTAAACTCAGTTATCCCATAGGATATTCAGTCCTTTCAGAAATACTTGTTCTGCAAATTATTAATTCAGTTTTCATGCTTGCATTAGCACTTTTTAAAAAATGCAAGTAACTAAAAAAGTCTATAAATATTTGCTTTTGAAGCTAAAAAAAAAAAAAAAAAGAAAGAAAAACCAACTTTGTTAATTATTTGTTATTTATTTTCTTTCATCCACGATATGTTAGGAGCTAAAGCACATATTTTTCCTCATTAATTTTAAGGAGCATAGAACTTAATCTTCAGTGCTATTTGGCTTGCAGTGATTTGGTAGAACTACAGAGAAGTTCAGACTTATATACTTTTCTAAAAGCCTGGCATATAATCATCCAGTCCAAAAGCAGTGTCTTTTCCACAGGGCAGGAAGCCTATCAAGCATTAAAGCTGAATTTGTTATAGAATTTAAACTAAAGTATGTAAAAATAACTTTCAGCAAAACCAAATGATTTCAAAATATAGGTGTCTATAAGTATACTAATTTTGCTGAAAAATAAATATTAAACTTACAAATACAACTACAAATTTGAATAATATATAAATACTGTTATGACAGTTCATAAATTTTCTGATTCTTATTCTCCATATTTTGAAACTGCTTTTGCTGAGAACCTAGTTTGATATTTACTACAATATCAATCTATACAGGAAAAAAAATCTAAAATAGACATATTGATGCAGGTAGGCAGCATACTTCTTCTATATGATCATAAAAGAAAGAAAAAATAACAGTAATTTTGTTCATGCATGAGAAGAAGATGAAGAAGAGGAATACAAAGGACAAAAAAAAAAGAAAGAAAAAAAAAAAAAAAAGAAAAAAAAGAATAAAATATCTAGGTCCAGAATGAAACCTTTGTTTTCAGAATTACTATTTGCCTACACATTCGAATAGTTACACACGATGTTTGAAACATCTTTTGCTTACATAAATTTCTCCTAGCACATGCTATAGCCACAGATTTATGAGAATCAAAAAAGAACAATCACAAATATACTCTTGGAGCAGCGCTGATTTGCTTCATAACATTTGGTCAGAGAGAAAATGGCACTAGGCCTTGGATCAGATATTGTTGAGTTTTAAATATAAATTCCTTAAAAGAGAGGTCTGCATGGCCTGTCATGATTTATGACAAATTCTCTTTTCACTCATCATACTTTACTTTTTAAGGAGTGCTTTTTTCCAAACCAATTCTTTATTTTACCAGCTTTGTTTTATTCTATTTTATCCTATTTTATTCTGTTCTCATCAAATCACTGAACCTTATGCATTGGAAGGGACCTTTAAAAATCATTTAGTCCCACTACCCTGCAGTGATCAGGGACATTTAAACTAGTCTACCGCATGTCTGAGCAACCTGTTCCAATGCTAATGTAACAAATGTCAAAATCTGCCCCTTTTAATTTGAAACCATTTCCCCTTGTCCTATCAAAACAGACGCTGCTAAAAAAATCTGTTCTTTTCTTTCTTTTTGCCCCTTTTCAGTCACCAAAAAAACACTATCAAGTATCCCCATAAATTCTTCTTTTGCAGGCAAAATAGTCTCAGTTCTTTCAGCTTGTCCTCACAGGAGAGGTGTTTCATCCCTTGGATTAATTTTGCGGCCCTCTTCTGGATGCATTCCAACAGGTCTATGACTCTACTGTGTTGAGGACCCACATCTGAACACAGAATTCCAGGTGAGATTTCACCTGTGTAGAATATAGGTACAGGATCACCTCCCTCCACCCTCTGATCATACATCTTTTGATGCAGCCCAGGATGTGGTTGACTTTCTGGGTTGCAAGGGCACACTGCTGGTTCACGTCCATCTTCCCATTCACCAGTACCCCTACAATCTTTTCAGCAGGGCTGTGTTCAAATATTTCATCCGTCAGCTTGTGTTGATAATGGGAGTTGCCAACATTCAGGTACGAGACCTTCAATGAGGCTTTGTTGAACTTCGTGTTCACCTGGGCCCACTGCTGAAGTCTTTCTAGGTCTGTCTGGATGTCATCCCATTCTTCAGGCATGTCAACTGCACTCTATGGCTTAATTTTATCACATACTTTCTGAGAATGCACTTAGTCTCAGTCTCAGTGTCACTGATGGAAATACTAGAGAGCATCAGTCCCAGTACAATCACCATTTGCCGCTGATCTCCATCCAGTCATTGACCACCACCCTCTGGGAATGATCTCACAACTAGTTCCTCATCCATTCTACAGTCTACCCCAAAAATCCATATATTTTCACTTGGAGAGCAAAATGTTGTGGGAGACAACATCAAAGACCTTACTGAAATCCAGATAGATGACATCAGTGACTCTTCTTTTGTGAATGCTCTCATTTGACCATATAAGGTCACTAGGTTGGTCAACCTGGACTTGTCCTTGGTGAAGTCAAGATGGTTATTTTATTTTTATTTATTTTATTGTATTTTTATTACTTCATTGGATTTGCTTGATTTATTGTATACATTAAATTTAAAAAAATGGTGCAGGAGGCTCAACCAATAGATCTTAATTTTAATTTTTCTGTAACACATCATAAAGGAAGTTAAAATAGAAAAAATGTCTTCCTATCTTCTATTACAGTATTACAATAGAAGCCTGCTTGTCACTTCAGCTACAGCTGCTATAGATATTACATCCTCAAATATTTTTAACCAATCAAAGGTTTGGAATATTAGCATGAACTACTGTATGAATCCTTCTTCGGGTTTTTGTTTGGTTGGTTGGTTTGGTTTTTTGTTTTGGTTTGGTTTGGTTTGTTTTTTTTTTGGCTCAATACTTGCTTCCTGAGGTATTTCTTGTGATAAGACTGACTTGTCTAGGAGACGAATGATGGGTGTTGTCATGTGGCAATCAACATCACTGTGTGGACAATTTTAGCTGTTTGCCTTTGGAAGATAATGCTGAGGACTGTTTACTGGCAGAAGATCTAGCCTGTGACCAAATAACTCCAGCTTGCTATGGGAGACTGGGGGATGATGCCATTGTATCCTGTGAAGGCAAGATACAAGTTGGCGCTTCCTTCTCCCTCTTATCTGCTGGCAAGGCCAGGAAGATAGGAACAAAGAAGTTTCTGCTGAGATTCCAGAGCCAGAAGCTGCCACTCGAAGGAGAGCTAACTCAACCATTTTGGATTTGAGCTGTCATTCCAAAAAAGAACAGACTCGATCACTTTGGACTTATAAATAAGTTTGTACTACCACTGAAAGGTGGTCATCATCTCCATGGTCACCTTCATCATCAACAGAACAACAATATCCGACGACCCAGCACTACTGAAGGTCAGTGACTGAACTACGAACCACGCTGGATTCACAGTGGTGACTATTTCCCTCTTACTTCCTATAAAGCCTCCTTGCTTCTTCTTTCCAATCCTATTGCCCTCCTTCCCTTCCCCATTACCCTAATTCATAATAGTGTCCGTCCTCCCATTCCCCATCTCCATAATTAAGATCTGTAATAAACTGGTCAGACCAACATCTGTACTGTTGTTTCTTAATCTCATGCCGGGTATACATATATTAAAAAGAACCTCCTCTCCCTCCTATAAATTGAAGCGAGACAACTACTCCAGCTTTTACTATGTAAAATGCATTTGTATACTGAGCTATACTAACTATTCATACACATTTTGAGGTGAGAGCTCCTGAATTTATGGGACTGAAGATCTATTGCACCATCCCTAGTTTTTGCTTCCTCTTTCAAGTCTTCTTTCTTATTTATCTGCAAAATGAAATGTGCTGTTATCACAATTATATGAAAAGAAATCACAGTCACTTTTGGAGAGAAGTGAAAAAAAATCAGTAAGGAAGCAGGAAGCACTGACACTTGTAAGAGAAGAATAAAACTTTTTTTTTTTAAATGCAGATTAGCTGACAGAAACTTAATCAGTGCCTTCTGCTTATTCATGATAGTCAAACACACAGTCTGCATCAGTGTTTAATTCAAGGAAGCTAGTTAATTTCACAGTACAGAGAGGAAAACTGACTTGGCACATCTAACTTCCTGATACCAGCTATCCTCCTGCTGTCACTTTAAATTCCTAATAAACAATTGTGTCTAGTGTTGTCCACTGCCAGCAACAATTCATACTCTATGAATGATGGGATCCATTGAGGAACTTTTCTTGCTCAGTGTCAGAAACCTTAAATTATAGAAAACAGTTGAACAAAGTTATAATTTTGAATTTGATTTTATAAAATAAATATTTATCTTAAATGAATATACATATGTGCTTCTATTTTTTTTTCATCTCAAAGGTATTTGCATTTTATTTACATGTCTTCCCTGCATCCATTATTTACAGATAAGCAGAATTAAATGTTTCTCTTCACAAGAATTTTGTGGCATTTTCTTTACAAATTTTACTTAAAAACAAAATTAATTTACATTCTTATTGGGAACTTCAGGATTTATATAACTTCAAGATTTATACTTTTTGAAACTGATTTTATGCATCATTTAAGACATACAAAAAAGATAAAAAGATAAACTATACATGTAGTGAAAAATTATCTACTTTTAAAAAAAAAGTTTATTGATATTTGTAGTAACATCAGGTTAACAGCAATCCCAAATATTACTTAATGTCTAAAACCACATTTTCCATTCTAGTTCACCATTTTTACATCATCATTCATATGAATGAATTCACCCAGGATGAAAAAGGATCAATAAAGATGAACTGGGTGAAGAAAAAAAAAAAAAAACAACAAAACAAAAAGTCTACTCTAAATGGAGTTATAATTATTTTGAATTATTTTATTTAATAGATTAAAAATATTCAGTTAATTCTTAAGAGTAGTTATTTCTCATCGGAGTTTGATTCCATCAAGGTGAAAAAAACTACTAAAATAAGTCACATTTAAGTGGTTACACTGTACTTGGCTATTCTGTTATAGCTGGAAAAGAAAACTGCGTATAAACAGAAACACATGCACATGTGCACAAAAAATAAAAAATAAAACAAATAAAAATTAAAAAAAGCAGCTTAAATTTTTGGATAGATGGTGTGCTTGTTTCTGATGTCATAATGGGTATAGTTTCTAGACAAAGATTAAAAGAAGTCAAAATAAAGAGGAGTCTCTAAGGAAGGTTTAATACAAGATCATAAATTAGGGGTCTCTTTGCATAAACTCTACAGATTCACAGCTTACTTGGCTGATATTTCCTTGAAGGGATGATATCTTCAGATAGCAGAAATAAGGGCATATTCTGCTTCCTCATAAATTTTAGCATATTATTTTGCATTAATTTCTGTGAGAAACAGTATTATAATCTGTACATTGATTGTGACTGTGTTTGCCCAAAGAGAAGCTTAAAAGGACTCTGTGTCTGAAAACACAGTCTTTTTCTTGAGGCAAAGTTCCAGAATTTAGGTATAGATCTAAGGAGAATAATCCCTTGCAACAGTGAATTTTCAGGACTCCTGTAGTTATCAATAAGAAATCCTTGCCTGTGAAACTGAATTTGTTAGAGTGAATGACACACACAGATCAGAAACTGTCAATAACAGACCTTACCAATGCTAGAAGAAGCCATATCTGGATTGATTTCAGTGTTTATGCAACATAGATATGAAATGAACTGTTTAAAAATACACGAAAGTCAAGCATACTGTGTGAATATGTGGAGAGATTTCAATATCTTTGGTCCACAACATATATTAATGTCTGGGAGTCTAGCCAAGAGCAATTTTGAGTTAGCTGCCAAATTGTGGGAAAGCACCACAATCAAACCTCAGTAACTAGCAGTCTTCATCTTCTGGAAAGTCAAAATTTTGCCAACTACTGTAGTCAATTAAAGGACAAAGAGCTTCTTAGCCTGAAGGTAATATTTTTCAAAAGAATGAGAACAGAAGAAGTGCTTGCTAACTTTGATTTTATTTCCCTTTTGCAGTATAAAGTAATGACTCCTGTTTTAGTATGTTGGCCCACAGTGTCAGAGACAGATGTTGGTAGTACGGTTGAACTCATTGGACTCAGCACTGGTGAGGCCGCACCTTGAGTACTGTGTTCAGTTTTCAATCCCTCACTACAAGAAAGACATTGAGGCCCTGAACGTGTCCAGAGAAGGGCAACAAAACAGATGAGAGGACTGAAGCACAAGTCTTATGAGGAGTGGATAAGGGAGCTGACATTGTTTAGTCTGGAGAAGAGGAGGCTCGGGAGAGACCTCACTGCACTCTATAACTACCTGAAGGGAATTGTGATGAGGAAGTGTTTGGCCTCTTCTCGCAGGCAACGAACAGAACCTGAGGAAATGGATACAAGTTGTATCAGAGGAGGCTTACATTAAACATAAGGAAAAACTTTTTCTCTCAGTGAGTGGTCAGGCACTGGAATGGCCTGCCCAGGAAGGTGGTGGAGTCGCTGTCCTCAGCACTGTTCAAGAGGAGTCTGGATGAGGAGCTACGAGATATAGTTTAGTGGCTTGTGGTAGCAACAGTGTTGGGAGGATGATTGGACTACATGATCCTGTAGGTCCTTTCCAACCTTCTGATTCTATGATTCTATAAACCTTTTGGCCAATATTCCATTATATTTTGCTGCTGCACAACAGATGCCATCAAAGGGGCAGTCTAACAAAACGGTATCTGACATGGAAGCGCATATGAAGTAAAGATATAAATGAATACCTCCATGAGGAAAAGATTGTACCCTTTGACATTCATTGATACTTGGTGATTTATGGAAACCAAACATGGGTGTATACAGAGAGAGGCAGTGGGTGGTGTATTTCAACAGTGGTGGCAGCAACAGTGGGTCATCTCAACTGGCGCAGTTTTTTTGAGCATGGCATGCAGACAAGAATTCACTACTCATGAAAATGCACAGTTAATGGTGGTAACTATGTTGAAAAATGGTGTTTTGTAGCTGAAAATGTGCTCTACCAATTTGTGTTACTGTGTTCTTTGTAATAGTTTCAATGAAAATAAATGAGGTTTCTTACTTTCAGAGAAACCTACATATATTAACAAACAAGCACAGATATTTCTTATCCTATAAAAAGGAATGTCATGATGTATACTGTATTTTAACTGTTTTATAAAAATAAAATATTTTTCATGTGCTTTTTTTGTACTGATTTTTAAGACTATATTGTACTTTGCTTTGTTTTCCCTAATAAGAAGCAGAAGAAAATATGTTATTGGGAACTTAGATGAAATTTCCTTCAAGTGTCTGAGAAACTAAGATAGTCTCATTCAATTTCCTGTCACACATCATACAAAGATGATGTGTATCTCTTTCTTGCTCCTCATCTCTATATTAGTGTCCCTCTTCATGCTATCTTAGCATTTGTGATTTTCAAGTTAAAGAGATTTTAATTGTGGATTACTAGAGTTCTGTGTTTGTTTGTAAGGTACTCCAAACTCTATAACTAAATTCTTATGAAGATTCAGTTTTGACCTTGATTGATCTTTCAGAAAATCTGATAAGAAACATGAAAGACCCAGAAGTCTTCTCAAGATATTTCACATGCTAAAATTACTCAAAAATTACATAGCAATTTTCACTGTTTTGAAAGCTGAGTAGGAATTGGATATGCTTTCAAATGAAACGTTTTAGGTGACTGACCCATTGAGGAGAACCAGGAGGAAGAAGCAAATGCTAGCAACTGCTTACTCTCTGCTGTGGGGGAGGGAGACATGGAACTGCTGAACTGACAACCTGTTTTCCAGGGAAGTTAACTGCTTGATGGGGGCTTGGGTCTGGATTGCTATGGAGAAACTACAAAATCTTGTCTTATTCTCAATTAACGCTTTTGTGTGTGTTTGTGTGTGTGTGTGGTATTCCATGTGGACAACGATAATATTGCAAGGGACAATATCAAGATATCAAAATATTTTATAGTATATAGGGCTTTAAGTCTGATAATCAGGGATAGGGGCTCAGCTGGTTTCCTCAGTCCTTCTAGTGAAGAAAAGGAGTAGTGATATTTCAACAATTAGTTGTGCAGCTGGTGTAAGCAGCTGAGTTTTGGATTCTATGACTGTGGACTCTGAGGATCAACATCTGCTTGGGAAAAGATGAGATGCACTTCATTTTTTGGGCAGAGGTACTTCTGCCAGGAGGATGGCTGATCTGGTAAGTTTTCAGCTTGGAACTACATGTGAAGGAGTTACTAGCATCCCTGTAAAGGAGTGATTGGTATGGCACCATTTTGGAAAACAAAACAAACAAGCTATAACAGCAACCCCC
>NW_024962272.1:2283223-2311251 GCF_019238085.1 Lagopus leucura
AAAAAACAAAGGGAGAAGCAAAAACAAAAACACAATCAGACCATTTCTGGGAAGTTAGCATGCAGGTGTGTATCTCTAAAATAAACAAACATCAGAAACTAGACATCTGATTTAGAGATGTCTTGATTTTGGTGGGATGAAGGAGGCATACTGGAATGGTGTGCTTGGCTGGGGTGCTGAAAAGGAGGCAGATAATCACATAAGAAGGGACAGGACAGGAAGACAGGAAGGTAGATTTGCCCATTATTTGAGAGAGCAAATGGAATGCACGGAGTTC
Source organism: Lagopus leucura (assembly GCF_019238085.1). NCBI lineage: Eukaryota > Metazoa > Chordata > Aves > Galliformes > Phasianidae > Lagopus > Lagopus leucura. The sequence goes on from NW_024962272.1 coordinate 2,283,501, forward strand.
TGCCTGGAGATGGATGATGAGCTATCTAAGAGCTTATGGGTAAGGAATTAAAAGCAGGTCACTGTAGATAAGGTAACAGTAGGTGTCTACTCTAGACTATCTGGTCAGGAAGGACAAACAGATGAGAGGTTCTACAGACATCCAGAAAGAGCTTCATGTTTAAATGCTCTAGTCCTTGTGGAGATTTCATCTACCCCAATATTTGCTGGAATGACAGCACAGCAGGGCATAAAAAAGGCTCCATTTTAAAAAAATCCTGTGGGATTTGTTGATCATGGATCAACAAACTACAAACTACTCCAAAAATAATTCATTTTTCTCAAGTATTTCCCTAACAAAGTAATACACTTGTAGTATAACCAGTCTAACTTCAATTAATGAAGATGATTGATTTCAATAATTCAGGCAAGACACTCTAAAATATAATTGTTCAAGCACTTTCAAAGCAGTGTCAAAGTGTTTTCTTAGTAGGAAAAAAAAGGATTCACAACAGTGATCACTAGATATATCAACTGATTAAAAAGCAGTCCACAGAAATGTTGTGAATGAAGGAAATATATGCAAAATATGAAGCAAAATAAATGATAACCTTTAAGATATCAAGAGGGTATGTACTTTAGAGGAAGATGTATAATGAATGTAATTGTTTTAATCTTCCAGTATTCTCCTAGATGGAAAAATATACCATCGATTTTGACAGATGCAGTTAATAAATATTCAGACACTCTTAATTCAGCTAGACAGTCTATTTTCAAATTCCATATCTTCATAAAATGTCTTGTGGGAGTGTAACTGATTTCTTTGTGGTTGTTCTAGTGCTTTTCTATGTTGAAACAATTTTATGAGGTCACAACTCAGTTCTCAAAGCATCTGAAGGATGCCTTCATTCATGAACACACACATTAAGAAGCTAAAAGATATTTTAAGAATCACAGAATCACAGAATCACAGAATTGTAGGGGTTGGAAGGGACCTCTAGAGATCATTGTGTCCAACCCCCCTGCCAAAGTAGATTCCCTACAGCAGGTCGCACAGGTAGGCATCCAGGCAGGTCTTAAACATCTCCAGAGAAGGAGACTCCACCACCTCCCTGGGCAGCCTGTTCCAGTGCTCCGTCACCCTCACTGTAAAGAAGTTCTTGCGCACATTTGTGCGGAACTTCCTATGCTGCAGTTTCCGGCCGTTTCCCCTTGTCCTGTCTCCACTCACCACTGAAAATAGTCTGGCCTCGCCATTCTGCCCCCCACACCTTAGATATTTATAGACCTGGATCAGGTCCCCTTTCAGTCTTCTTTTCTCAAGGCTGAACAGACCCAGTTCACTCAGCCTTTCTTCATAGGAGAGATGCTCCAGGCCCTTCACCATCTTTGTGGCCCTCCACTGGACTCTTTCCAAGAGATCCCTGTCTTTTTTGTACTGGGGAGCCCAGAACTGGACGCAGTACTCCAGATGAGGCCTTACCAGGGCAGAGTAGAGGGGGAGGATCACCTCCCTCGACCTGCTGGCCACACTCTTTTTAATGCACCCCAGAATGCCATTGGCCTTTTTGACCACAAGGGCACACTGCTGGCTCATGGCCAACCTGTCGTCCACCAGGACACCCAGGTCTCTCTCCACAGAGCTCCTCTCCAGCAGCTCATCCTCCAACCTGTACTGGTGCATGGAATTTTTCCTCCCCAGATGCAAGACTCTACACTTGCTTCTGTTAAACCTCATCCGGTTTTTCTTTGCCCAGCTCTCCAGCCTATCCAGGTCTTGCTGAATGGCAGCACAGCCTTCAGGCGTGTCAGCCAATCCTCCCAACTTTGTATCATCAGCAAACTTGCTGAGGGTGGCCACTATCCCCTCATGAAGGTCATTGATGAAAATGTTGAACAAGACCAGACCCAGCACAGACCCCTGGGGGACACCACTGGTTACAGGCCTCCAACCGGACTCTGCATCACCAACGATGACCCTCTGCGCTCTGCCAGTCAGCCAGTTCTCAACCCACCTCACTGTCCACTCATCTATGCCACACTTCCTCAGCTTTGTTATAAGGATGTCGTGGGGGACAGTATCAAAAGCCTTGCTGAAATCAAGGTAGACTACATCCACTGCTCTCCCCCCATCCACCCAGCCAGAGACAACATCATAGAAGGCCACCAGGTTGGTCAAGCATGACCTCCCCCTGGTGAACCCGTGCTGACTACTCCTGATAACCTCCTCTTCTTCCAGTTGTCTGGAGATGACATCCAGCACAAGCTGTTCCATCACCTTTCCAGGGACAGAGGTGAAGAACTTCTCATATCTTTTTATTCCTTTACAATCCCAGGGTTTGATCACTGTAGCAGTCCTCTTTTTATATTTGGGACATAGATTTTTCTATTTATGGTGAAATCACTGGATTTAGAATTTTAAAGCACTCAGCTACATTTATGAGATACAGTATCTGTCTGAATTAGCCATATGCAACTCTCTAATACAATTGTTTCTGTTCTGAGCAATTCAAAGCATCATTTTGCTTCCTTTTTTCTTTCACCAGAAGTTGGCTGTATGGCTGCAAATATACCAAACAAATATACCATTTGTTCACTATCTCCTAATATATATGGCTGGAACAATAGGTATATTTCTTTCTGGAATGCAGGACTATTGCTGGATATTGAGAAATCATGTCTAAATTGACTAAATGCTGAAACCTTAACCCAGAAAAGATTTCAGATTCAGGAACTCAGAAGAGCAGCTGTGATCAATACCACTCTAATATTTCTATTTTCTATTTCTACAGACAATGAAAACTGAAAGTTTTATTTCCATGGCCAGTAGTATAGTGTGAAGCATAAAGATTTATAACTGTTATTTGGATTTCTTGCTTTCATATTTCTTTATATATATATATATATGTATGTGTGTGTATTCTTTTATTTAAATCTGATAGGAAATTTCAAAATAGAATCATTGACACTCATAAGATTATACTGGTAGTTCATTCTGAATCACTTTAGTTTACTTCTTGTTAATAAGTGTTTCTAAGAAATTTTCAAGGTAGATGCAACTAATTTTTTACTTTTCTTCTTGTACTTCTTTTTACTTTTTTTCACATTGGAAATTGGAGAAAATCATTTCTTAAGAACATGTTAACAGATGTCGTCATTCATTTCTACTGAAATCTAAATGAACATCTTTGTCTCTCTATCTGAGAGATATATTTGATCTCTATCTGAGTCAGGTTCAGGAAAAAGAAATGTTGCTTATCTTCTTATGTTGTTATTGGTATTAATAAAATCAATCTCCAAAACGGGTCTATTTCTGATAAAAAACTTGGATGTATCAAAAAAACTCGAATGTATTAATATTGTCTATAATTTACTTAAACTCGGAATATTGAATTTCATTTGAACCACATGATTATTCTAATGCAAATTATGTCAGAAAAAAAAAATCACAAGCATGTCAGTGACAGAAAAATAACTGGAATGTGTAAGTACAGATTTTCAACTTTGTAAAACATTCAAATTTAATTTTGAATATTTTTATCTCATGTAAATTAATGTGAGATAGAAACACACAGTTGGGTACTTACATTTTCAGAGAAGTGCTTGCACACTTAATCACTAGTAAAGATTAAGAAAGAGGAAAAAATACCACATTCCAAATCAAGATCTCTCATTGCTATATCATTTAATACATGCTTGCTTGAAAAAAGAAAAAAAAAAAAAAGAAATTTATGAATAATGAAAGATATAGTTGGCAACATTTTGTTCTACTAAAAAGAAACTTTTATAAAGGAAGCTGTGCTTGTCCCATAGGATGAGCGCAGTATAGTAGACCACAGGTCTCTTTCAAAACTACATGAATGCCTGTCTTCATTGAAAAAGGCAGAATTACACCATTCTTCAATTTAATGAACATCTGTAGTGGACTGTGAGGCTGTTTGCCTAATCTAATGAGAACTTAACTACTGTTCTGGACTAATTATATGTCATATATTTTCATATTAGTGTGGAAGCAGGGGAGGTGAAAATTGTTTTGGCAACACCTTGTGTTTATATAGCTTACTGTTTTATTTTCCTCACTGATATTCATAAGAACTGCAGAAAACCTGTAAAAAAATAAACTGAAATAATCTTTTTAAGCTTCAGGGAATAAGAATTCTCCTTCAGGTATTTTAACAGACACAACTTCGGTGTCATCATATGGAAGACAACATAATAAAGGAAAACATTTTAATTGCAGAGAAATGATCATTACAACTGTTCAAGGCAGCTACCAGCCTAATTTCTGCTATTCAGCACTTTTCTCCCTTATAATTTCTGAATGGAAATTGGTTTTCCCTTTTTCATTAGTTTTCATTGCACATTTTTTCTGTTGCTCTCACGAAAAGCTTTATTCTCTCTTAGATTGATAGATATACTAAAATATATATACCAAAATATAATATTTTGTTCTAAAAAAACTTTGCTTCTGCAGTTGTGGAATTCTGCAGCTGGTCATTTTAGGCTCCTACCTATGGTGTGCTTTCTGATATAACTGCTAAAAGAGCTAAATCAAAGGCTATGAATGTTTCAGTTATGTGAACAGCTAAAGTCACACTAATGGCATTGTTGGCAAATGTTACCTTTAATGGACTTTGATCATAAAGAAACTCAAAACATTAAAAGCTTGATTTAGCTATAAAAACTGCAGCTTCATCTTATCTTAATCTTAAGATTTTTTTTCCCCAGCAATTATATTTTTATTCATGACAAAGTTTGAACTCACTCTCCAAATCCCGCTACTTTATTAGAATGTTTTTATTTGTTATTGAGTATTAAGAACCTTAATGTCATTCATAAACAACCTAAAACATAGTTCAAAATTCAAATAATAAAAAACCTGGAAATATTGGATGGTGGAAGAGAAGTAGGTATGGTGTGGGAGGCTGAAGGAAGTTTCCTGTCATAGCATGCCTTGGAAATATTCAATTATGATTAAAATATCTAGACATTATTTATAGTTCTGCTCTAGTCTGAACAATTTTAGTAAAAGCATTATGCATCGGAGACACACAGCTTTACATCCTAGAATACCCACAAACTATCAAGGCATTTTCTATAATTTACTTTTATGTGCTTCAATTTGAAATGAATTTTATGGACTTAATGGGAATAATTAATTGGGAAATTATCATGGGAAAAAATAATTCAGAGTTGACCTTTCCTGAGCTGCATCTTATCTGATAGGTTTAGCAAGCAATGTCTTTAATTGAATTTGTCAGCAACAAAAATATGTGTGCTAACAGCTGCTGACTTACATTTTGCAATTCTTATTATTATCTCAGATATATTTTTAAGCAGAAGAAAGAGTGGGAATATAATGAAGTCAGCTACAATAGCAAAATGTCATTGGAAAAGTAGTAGTACTCATTGTTTTTTTTGAAATAACTCTTTCGTATTCATGCAAGTTGAAACAGCTTTCTTGTCACTTGTTAAAAAAAAAAATCAGAAATTATGATGTTTCACATAATGTGAATAAATAATCAATAAATACTGAAATAAAGTGTTATTTCAGTAGTCTTCAAGGTATTGCCAAACAAACCTGCAAAGTTTTGTACTGATTTTGTGAGAAGGGAATTTTTAATTTATTACTTTTTTTATTACTTATTTTGTTTATTTATTTTAAATTCCTTCTAGAGTATTTTAGCATCACTGAACTATGTGTCCAAGAAAGGAATTATGAAAAAGGTCACTGTCTTCCAGCCTTATCCAAAGAATTTTTGGAGAAGGTACTAATAACAGTTTATTTCAAAAAATTTTTTTTCAGTCTTTTAGACAAATTTTTATGTAGCATTTTTTCTGATGCTATTTCACCTAAATTCTTGCTGTAGAACTAAAGGAGGCTGCTCATATATTTCAATCTTTGTTTAAAAGGAAAAATGTCATCTTCAAGAAAGTATATCACTTCTCATTAACCCAAGGGGACTGAGGGTATATGAAATTATCTCTAGCTCACATACCAAAATGAAGTAAGTATCAGACCTTCTGGTTTTGAGATATAATTATTTTTCCTATAGTCACCAATACAGTGAATTCTTCCGAATTTAACAAATAATAAAGTATAACTGGTTATTATGGCATTAAAGCACTACAATTGTAACATCTAATGCTGTGTTTGTATAATGTGGACATCTTCAGAGGCATTAAAATAGAAGTAACCCATCAGACACCTTACTAGAAGACAACTTATTGGTTGTGCTAGTCTACATGAATGGATTCTATCAAGCAAACAACTATGAAAGACAAAAGCTTTAGGCAGAAATGTAAGTTCTCTTTATCCTTGAGGGAATCTACAGTTCCTCCAAATTAGTATAATCTGCAAATTTACATGGTACTTATTTGACTCCCATATCTTTTATAAAAACATCAGAGAAAATTGGCTCCAGAATACAGCTCTTTGAAACCCCCCCAAGTGACTGATCTGTAATTACCAGGATCTTCATTCTTGCCCATCTTGAAAACTGGGAAGTTAGCTAACTCCCAGTCGACTGAGACCTCTCCAGATTCCCAAGACCATTGGAAAAAAAAAAAAAAAAAAAAAAAAAAGAGAGAAATCTCATGAAGACATCTGAGAACTCTCATAGAGCTCTGGGATTTGCCTTATCAGGCTTACATGCATTCAGCTGAAGCTGCAATTCCAACACAAGTTTGAATTTGGCTGTACGTTTATATAGTCACAGTCTTCCAGCTCAGAACCTTGGGAGTCCCAGGGCCATCATTTGTTTTGAAGACAGTATCTAAGACATAAAATTTCTGTGCTTTTTCTAAGTTCCTAATTATGAGGTGACTAAATTCATGATGTAATAGACCAGAGTTATCTCTGGTCCTTCCTTAGCTATTAACATACTTTAAAAAGCTTAATTCATTGTCCCCACAGCATTGGAAAGCTTCAACTTCTTTCATGTTAAAAGTTTTTTAAAGCATGAGACATCACAAAGAACAAATAGGGAAAAGCAGTAAAAATCTGATCCTGTTATTAGAAATGTAATTAATAATCCAAATAGAAATTTCAGACTATTATCTTCTTTGCTGCCTTAGTAGAAAATGACATGCAAGCATTTTTGATGAATGAGAAATTACACAAAGTATTTGAGTTCATAATTAAAAAGAATAATCAATGTATTTCCATAATGCAAGTTATGTAACAGTCTCTTTAATAAAAAAAATCATCTACTGCATAGACACTTCCATAGAATCATTGGATATCTTGGGTTGGAAAGAATCTTAAGTATAACTTAGTTCCAACTGCATTGCAATGGTCAGAGTTGCCAGTGGGTTGCCTCAAGCTCCATCTATCCAGGCCTTGAATGCCTCAAGTAATGGGGCATTCATAACTGCTCTGGGTAATTTGTTGCAGGGCCTCATCACCCTCTGAGTGAAAAATTTCCATCAAACATCTAATCTAAATCACCCTTCTTTCAGTTCAAAAGCATTCTCCCTCTTCCAGTCATGTAATCATGAGTCCACGTAAAAAGTAACTCTTCCTCCTTTTTTTTTAAGCTCCCTTCAAATACTGGAAGGCTGCAATGAGGTCTTCTTGAATCCTCTTCTTCAGGCTGAACAAGTCCAGCTTCTTCTTCATAGGAGAGGTATTCTAGCTTTCTCATCATCTTCATGGCCATCCCCTGGTCCAGCCCCAGCATCTCCATAATTTCCTTTGGTGGGTATCCCAGGTCTATACACAGTACTCCAGATGAGGTCATCGTGACAGCATAGTAGAGGGGGCAATCTCCTCCCTTGCCCCTTTGTCCATGCTTATTTTTATGAAGCCCGGGATACAGTTGATCTTTCGGGCTCCAAGCACACACTACTGGATCATGTCCAGCTTTTTACCCACCAAAACCCCAAGCACTTCTCTACAAGATTGCTCTCAACAAGTTCCTCTCCCAGTCTGTACACATATCTGTGTACAGGCTGGGATTGCCCCAGTCAAAGTGCAACACCTTGCACTTGACTTTTTTGAATATCAGTCTGTTCACAGGGACCTACTTTTCACTCTTGCCCAGTTTCTTTTTGATGACATCTCTTCTTTCTATCATATCAATTGCATAATAGCACTTGTGGGAAATCATTTCTCCTTTTAGATCAAGGTATAGTAGATCATAATCTATCTCAGTGATCACAAAAAAAAAAAGGTGATTCAGGAGACTGACATGATAACAGATTCTGGTCTGAGTGATATTTGCATTTTAAAGTCAAATATAACTTTATTTACTTTATAAATTCTCCATTTAACAGTGAGAATATAACAAAGTAGAGAATAAGAATCCATGCTGTATGGTCTTAGCTTTGCAATTGATGTTTATGATATAATGCCCACTACTATTTCCTTAGAAAATGAAATAGCATACAACTTTAGTCTTCTTACTAAACAGAACCATGAAAGTTGTTTTCTTTCTGTTATTTAAATTCCGGAACATAGTTCTTTTTCATATAGCATGGATGTTTATTTGAAGTTTTCAATCTATTATTCTAGCTTTATTAATAGATGGCTAAGTGTATGCAAACAAAAAAAGAATAACAACAATAACAACAACAACAACAAAGCATAGAACAGTGTCTAGCTTAACAAAAGGCATATGATTTCTCACTGAAAGATCAACATCCATATTTTTTAGTAATCAAGTTCCAGTAGTAACATTATCTCTCAGTCTCTAGCAAAATAAAATAAGTATGATATAGTATGACTGACAGGCGATATTGTTGGAGAGAAGAAAAAAAAACACTATAGAAATCAACAGTCTTGATTATTGGAATTGTGGTTTGCAGTCACTTGACCAATCATTATTCAAAACTGTTCTAACATCTAGAATTACATTACTTGCTCTCTCCACTGAGAGTCGAAAAGTAAAAGAATTAAAAGAAATCTCTTACAGAAAACACACTTGTTCAAATTTTTAGTGTCATTCTATAGTGGTAGTGGTGAGTTGAAGTAGGGAAGGGAGGTAGAGAAACAGAGTCTTGGAGAAAAAAGGTAAGTAGTTGAAAAATAGATCATTAAAATTTGAAAAACTTTTAATATCAAACATTTCTGAATTATGGAAGCTCTTCAAAACTAACTACAGTTAGTACCCTTATTTTGAGACATACTGAAGCCTAGGATTTCTGGAAAATAGGTACTGGACACTGATGAATCAACAGAACTGTTCATAGATAAATAAAGTTAATTTGTAAATGTAGAATAAATCTGATATTTCTCGAGTTTCAAATTCTTATACATCAGATCTATTGTACACCTTCAATCCTGGGCATTGGGATCCAAGAGGGCCAAGAAGACATTTCTAAAGCTTTCTTACACAGACACCATAGCACTGAAGGATAATATTCAAGCAATTAAATCTGAAATTATGCTTTAACTGATAAAAGTATAAACTGATAAAAGTTGTAAAAAACTTACCACCTCACCACAGTGTTCCTATAACACAGTCAGTGACTGGAGGATGAAAAGCGAAAGACTCTTCAAGTTTTCCCTGAAAAAAAAAAAGTTTAATTTATATACCCACATTAATACCAATATATCTTGGAGAGTTAATAAAACAGGAGTAGTTTCTAGGACAATACAGATTTGAAAGATAATAAAGATATAAAAGATAAAAGATAAAAGATAAAAGATAAGAAAGATATAATTTATAATATATTAAATGGTATAAATATGAGATTTTCTGATTAAAGTATTCATGCAACAACAATTGTGCGTTTAACTACATTGCCTTAAATATAAACACTTTCTTGCTATGCCACTGTACTTTTTTAAAGTACTGTTTGGTATAAAAATCTGGCTTAACATCCACATATCTGCTATTAGCACAGTAAGCATAAAAATACTACCAAAACCTGCAGTACTTCAGCAGACAGAATGTTTATCTGTAAGTTACTTTTTGTGAAACCGCAGTTTATGAAAACAAAATGGTAGCCTTGCCAATTCTACAACTATCTATTTTTTTGTGTTTTTGCAAAGCAAATGTAAATCTCTACTACATGGAGGTACATTCTAACTTATTTGACACTTTCTCACTAGAAGTCAGGCTAATAGATCTATAAACTGCCTAAACCAAAACTGATGAAACACACATTGGATGCAAGAGTCAACTTTACAGCAGGTAATTGAATGCCACTGTAGGAAGATAGGATTAAAAGTATCCTTCCTTTTAGTTGTGCATATCTTCATTCTTTGCTTTTGAATGTTAGGGGTTTATTTGTCTCCTAGCTCCATTCCACATTGCTTTGAATTCATATTATTTGCAGCATGGAAGAAAAAGATAACCATTTATTGACAGTGATATTGCTATCAAGCAAAAGCTTTTCTTCTATTTCTTTTTATTAGTACTCATAACTTCCTCCCTTTCTACTTTAGTGGAATGCATTCGCTTTTTGACCCTTCAGAGAAAAAAAAAATAACAAAACAAAAAGAAAAAAACCTTGTAGGTACCAGATACTCTTAAGTTAGAATCACAGAATCATACAATACTGTATGAATGGAAAAAAAAGAAAAAAAGAAAAAAAATAACTTTTGCTTTTAGGCAACCTGTGTGGAGCCAAGAGTTGGACTCCAAGATACTTTAAGATCCTTCTAACTCTTGGCTCCACACAGGATTGCCTAAAAATAAAACCATATATCTGAGAGCACTGTCCAAACACTTCTTGAACTTCAAAAGGCTTAGTCTCTGTTTCTTGCCATTTCCTCTTGTTCCTGTCACTGTCACCAGGGGGAAAACATCAGTACCTGCCCCTCTGCTCCCACTTTTGAGGAAGTTGTAGACCACCATGAAGTCTACCTCTAGTCTCCTCTAGGATGAGTAAACCAAGCAACTTCAGCTATTTCTCATAAATATTCCATTAAGACCTTTTACCACTTCTGTTGTCATCCTTTGGACACTCTCAAATAGCCCCTTTTATATTTTGGTACACAATTTTTTTCTGCAAATGTTCTTAGTATGTATTTGACTCTTCTGTTCAGATCAGTTATAAAATCACCAGAGAAAACTGGCTTCAGAATAGAACCTTTTGGAACACCACTACTGACTGCCAGCCTGATGTAACTCAAATTATTATTCATCAGCTTATCAGATCAACCTGTTTGACACTGGTGTTTACCCTTTAAATTATGTTTTTGTCTAGCTGTATGCTGGAATTTTTGTCCTTTGAGAATCTTTGAAAAATAGCATCAAAAGGTTGGCTGAAATCCAAAAAGATAAAATCAACTATATTCACTTGCTCAATTGGATGGGTAATATTGTCATAAAAGGAAATTAAGTTCATTGAACAGGACTATCCCTTGTGATTCCAATGGCTATGACCAACAACTGCATTTTCTTTTGAGCAACTCCCAGAATAATCATCTCCACAATATTTTAGAAGCTGAAATGACACTGATAAGTCAGTAATTACCACTCTTTTTTCTTGCCATCCTTGAAAACTGGGACAACATTTATTAGTTTCCAGTCAACTGAGATCACTCCAAATTCCCTAGACCACTGATTAAAAATGAGAGAAGTCTCACGTAGACACCATCCAGCATTTTGAGCACTCTAGAATGAGTACCTTCTGGCTCCATGATCTCACATGCACCCAGCTGAAGCAGTAATGCTGCACATGTTCAGAATTATTTTATCACATGATAATAATCTAGACAAACTTTGGTCATAAGTAAGAATAGTGGAAATTGTCTGAATGAAATTCAGTGAGGATTTGACACTGTTTTCCATGAAATCCTCACAGATAAACTGTCGCAGTACAGGCTGGCTGGAGCAGACAGGGAAGAGGATTGAAAACTGGCTGAAAAATCCATCCAGAAAGTGGCATTAAGGGGCATCAAGTCCAGCTAGAGGCCCCTAACTGGTTTTCTTTGCCATCTTCATTTATGCTGTAGATGTTGGAGGAGAGTGTACCCTCAGTAAATTTGATGATGACACAAAACTGGGGGGAGAGGCTGATGCACAGTCTCATTAAGTTCAACCCAGAGAAGTGCTAAGTCCTGCACCTGGGGAGGAATATCCCTGTGCAGAAATTCATTCTGATCCCCAACCTGCTGCAAAGCAGCTTTACAGTAAGGATCCAAGCAATACATGAGACAACTGAATTTGAGATGGGAATGAGTCTTTGCTGCAAAGAAGATCAGTAGATTCCTGGGCTGCATTAGGGGAAGTGTCATGAACATGTCAAGGTAGGTGACCCTTTGCCCACTGCTGGTAAGGCCCCATGTGGGGTACTGTATCCTTTTTTCCTCCTTCCTCTCCAGTACAAGAGAGACATGGCTGTACTTGAGAGAGTACAACATAGGGCCATGAAGATGCTAAAGAGGCTGGCTCTCATAAAGAAACTTTGGGAGATCTAGGACTGTTCAGCCTAGAGAATAGAAGGCTAGGAATGGATTTTATCAAAGCAGATAAATAAGCACATAAAAGAAGGGTGGAAAAAAATGGCAGAGCAAGGCTTTTTCAAATGTATTGAGTAACAGGGCAAGGTAATGGGCAATAACGGTGACACAGGACGTCTCTCTGAACATAAGGACTTACTTTTTTACTTTGGAGGTAACTGAGCACTGGCACAGATGTGTGAATTTTCTGAAGATACTGAAATGTCATCAGGACATGAATGTGGGTTATCTGCTGTGTGTCACTTTGAGCAAGGGAATTGTACAATATTCAACTTAAGTCATTCTGTGATTCTGGTTAGCACAAATCATATTCGTGACAGTTAATGTGATACTTCATGACATTAATAATTTGTTGTTTTGTTTTTTTGTCAACCACCTAGCCACAGTGCAATTTGAAATCACCTTTCTACTTTATTTATCTTACTGGTTACTTGAAGCCACAATACTCCTAATCAAAGTGCTGGCAAAGAAATGGCAATAAATAGCAAATCATAGAATCATAGAATCACTCAGGTTGGAAAAGACCTTAAAGATCATCGAGTCCAATCATGACCTAACCATACTACCCTAACTATCAACCCTCCGCTAAATCATGTCCTTGAGCACCATATCCAAATGGATTTTAAACACATCCAGGGATGGTGACTCAACCACCTCCCTGGGGAGCCTATCCCAGTGCTTAACAACCCTGTAAACAACTTCTGTAAAGTTTTTTCTGATATCCAAACTTAATATGCCCTGGCACAACTTGAGGTAATTTCCCCTCGGCCTGTCACCTGTCACCAGTGAGAAGAGACCAAGCCCCAATCTTGCTGTTATCACCTTTCAGATATTGGAAGAGAGAAAGAAGGTCTCCCCTCAGCCTCCTTTTCCCCACACTGAACATCCCCAGTTCCTTCAGTCTCTACTCATAGGGCATATTCTCCAAAGCCTTCACAGGCCTTATTGCCCTTCTTTGGACCTGCTCTAGACTCAATGTGCTTTTGGTATTGAGGTTCCCAAAACTAAACACAACTAGAGATGGGGCCTCACACAGACAGAACCACCAACCTCCAGATCTGACACTAGACCAGATTGCCCAGGGCCCTATCCAAACTTGTCTTGAACACATTCAGGTTCAGAGCATCCACAATCTCTCTGGGCAGCTTGTTCCAGTACTTCACCACTCTCTCTATAAAGAATTTCCCTCTGACATCCAATTTAAACCTTCCCTCCTTGAGCCTAAAATTATTCACTCTTGTCCTATCACTGTCTACCTGAGTAAAAAGCTGATTCCCTTCCTGTTTTTAATCCCCATCTAAATACTGGAAGGCTGCAATGAGGTCTCCTCACAGCTTTCTCTTCTTCAGGCTGAACAAGCCCAACGTCCTCAGCATGTCTTCTTAGGGGAGGTGTTCCAGCCCTCTGATAATATTTATGGCCCTCCTCTGGAAACTCTCCAACAGCTCCACAGCTTTCCTGTATTGGGGACTCCAGACTGGGATGCAGTACTCCAGATGGGGCCTCATGAGGGCAGTGTAGAGAGAGACAATTGCCTACCTGTCCCTGCTGGCCACCCCTCTGCTGGTTAAGCCCAGGATAGCATTGGCCTTCTGAGCTTCAAGAGCACACTGCTGGCTCATATTCAGTTTTTCATCCACCAGGACCCACAGGTCCTTCTCAGCAGGGCTACTCTCAAGGAGTTATTCTCCCATTCCACATATGTATCTGGGATTACTCTGATCCAAGTGCAAAACATTGCACTTTACTATGGTGAACCTCATTAGGTTCACGCGGACCCACCTTTCAAGTTTGTTGAAGTTCCTCTGAATGGCATCCCTTCCTTCTAATGTTTCAACTGCACCATTCAGCTTGGTGTCCTCAGCAAACTTGCTGAGGGTGCACTCGAGCCCATCATCAATGTAATTGATGAAGATGCTGAATAGCACCAATTACAAGACAGACCCCTGAGTGACTGTAAGATATTATTCTTTTACATAATTGTCTCACAGCTTGTTGGGGACACAGTTGGACAAGTCCAAGCACATCCTGGGTAAGGGTTGTGAAATCCATTGTCTGAGAGACAGAGATGGACAAGGCCAGGGGCAATGAGAGAGAGATAAGCTGCAGATTAACGGCCGTGAAGCAGTCTTTTGTGTGGATTTATCTCAAGGAAGATGGCCATCTCAGGGGGTACTCACATGATTCTTGCTCAAGCACCCAGGGATGTCACGTAGGCAGGAAAAAAAGGAGGATAAAAGAGGGATCAACAACCATGAGGGTAGGTTTTCTGGCAACAGATTCCTCATGAAGAAGAGATTTCTGAAATGAGAAGCTTCACAACCTGCCTCTCTCCCTCCTGGACTTGCTCTGTGCTCTCTCCCTTCTGGATTTGCTCTGTGCTCTACCAGCATGCTGAAGAAGAACAGGTGTCTGCCATCAGATTCCTCACTATGGAATTCCTGCATGCTGACACTCTCCTGGGCCTGCTACCCAAGTCTTGCTGCTTCCTCCCGGATTGGCTCTGTGACTTCTTCCTGCTACCTGCTTGCTGCCCAAGGCTGGCCATGCTGCTGCTCCTCTCCCCCCCTGCTGCTTTTGCCTCAGACCTTTGAAATGGTGTGCAACAGGACCACTACTGGATCCTGGTGGTGACTATCCCTGCTTTACACTATTCTTGCTTATTTCCTATCTTTTCTATCACCCTCCTTTCCTTCACCATCTCCCTGATTAGGATTTATAATAAACTGGTAGCACCAACATTTGAACCGTTGTTTCTTAATCTCACACCAAGTATGTCATATTAAAAGAACCTCCTCTCCCTCCTATAGATTGGAGCAAGACAGTGACGCTGCTTGTCACTAGCGTACACCTGAACACATAATGCCATTCATCACAACGCTCTGCTTATAGCCTTCCAACCAATTCTTTATCGACAAAATTGTTCACCCCTCAAATCCAAATCTGTCCAATTTAGAGACAAGGATGTGATGGGGGACCATGTCAAAGGCCTTACATAAGTCCGGGTAGATGACACTGGTTGCCTTTTCTTTGTCCATCAATGTTATCACGCCATCACTGAAGGCCACCGGATTGGTTAGTCATGACCTTCCCTTGGTAAAACTATGCTGGCTGTCTTGGAGGCAAAGTGTGTCACTGTAGACTAATAAATCCTCAATTATACCCTCACTAATCAGTGCTTACTGAAACAAAAATTATTTTTGCAAATTTCAGGATTTTAAAATCTGATTTCTCTCCTTTCCCAGCAGTAAAATAAATTGTGAGGTGTTTTCATAAGATTAAATATGTTGTTCAGAGAGAAATCACATCCTACATCTGTTTTGTAGAAAATAAAGGAGATTAAGCATTTTGTCACAAAAACACTGTAATGGAATATAGACTGGCAAGTCTCTGACAGTGTTCAAGCTCTCTGTTTAGTGAGCGTAATAAAAGAGGAAAGAAGTTTCTCTTTTAGAAAATGTTTGAAGTTTAGAGTTAAATAAGTAAAAGTTGCAAGGAACACAGAACTGCCTGCAATAGTTACCTTTTCAACTAATAGTTCAAAATCAAAATTTCTTAGTGAGCTAGAATCTTAGTCCCTTGGATTCTCAGATTGTATCAAAACAAATCTAAATTAATGTATCAAAATGCTGATGGAAATGCACTCAGACTAGCAAAGAAACAGGAATGTGAAGTCTTCTTTAAGAAAACTGCTTATATTTCTATGCATTGCAGATTATTTTATCCTTAATATTGTTATCATAATTATTATTATATTGTTTACAGTGTGAATTATGATTCTTACAGTCTTGTCATTTAGAGTTCTCTCTCTTTTCCACGTCTGGGAGCAAATAGAAGAGGAAGTCAACCAGAGCTGACAATTTTTATTCCAGTTCGCTTCTCACTCACTTTATATGAATGTGCTGACAGAAATGCAATGTTGTCTGAAAACATCCAACAGAATATTAATTTCTGTAACAAGATCCAGGATTTATTAATGCTGACAGTATGAATGTATAGTGGTGAACTGTCTCCCCTTGTCTCTTCTTCCACACTGACATGAGATCCCCCTTCCTCACATTCTTAAGTTTAACTTCTAGATCTGATTAGTTCTTCAATCTGTAATAACTAGATTAAAAGTTTCATCTTTGTGAACTTCAAAACATTTATGTGATTTTAACTATTATACAAGAAGTAACATTGTTACTTCAAAGTGTCATCCAATTATCTGTAAGTAAATCTACAATGGGCTCATGAAATTAAATAATTCCATAAATCAATAATGACTTAAATGAACTTCTTGTTTCTTGCTCTTATCTAACAGTAAAAATCATTTTGGGATATTAACTATCTTTATCATTTAGGTATTCCTTATTATAAGTTGTATACCTTTTCCAGTTAATCATAATTTGCAGGAAAAAAAAAAAAAGTTGTAAGTACAAGACACATGACTAATTATTCTAATTTTCTCTGAAAGCAGGAGAAGTTAAATCTCCCGTTTTTCTATATCCCAAATAAATAACATCACTCTTTTCCTAGATGTAGTGCTGTAAAAGTATTTGCAAATTTTTAATTAAAAAAATATGTATGTATTTATTTATTTTTTTAAAGTATGTATTTATTTTTTTTAAAAGGAACTAGATAGCATGCTGCTAACCATGGATGTAGAACTGGCTGCAGGATTGAGTCCAGAGAGTGGTGATCAATGGCTTAATGTCTGGATGGAGATCAGTGACAAGTAATGTACATCAGGGGTCATTGCTGGGACAAATGCTCTTTAATATCTTCATCAATTACATTGACAATGGACTTGAGTGCACCCTCAGCACATGTGCAGATGACACCAAGCTGTGGGGAGCAGTTGACACACCAGAGGGATGAGGAAGCCAGATAGGCTTGAGCAGTAGGGCCAGGTGAACCTTGTGAGGTTTATCAAGTCCAAGTGCAAGGTCTTGCACCTGAGTAGAGCCAACATCCACTACCAATACAAGCTAAGGGATTAAAGGATTGAGGATTAACATGTTGAAAAGGATCTGGGGGTACTGGTGGATGGAAAGCTGAACATGCATCAGTAATGTGTCCTCACAGCCTGGGAAGCCAACAGTATCCTAGGATGCATGAAAAGAAGAGTGACCAGCAGGTTATAGAATCATAGAATCATAGAATCATAGAATAACCAAGGTTGGAAAAGACCCACAGGATCACCCAGTCCAACCATCCACCCATCACAGAATCACGGAATCATCAAGGTTGGGAAAGATTTTCAAGATCATCCAGTCCAACCATCCACCTATCACCAATTGTATTCACTAAACCATGTCCCTCAACACAAAATCCAAATGTTCCTTGGACACCTCCAGTGTTGATGACTCCACTACTTCCCTGGGCAGGCCACTCCAGTTCCTGGCCACTCTTTCAGAGAAGTAGTATTTCCTAAAGTCCAGGCTGAATCTCCCTCGGTGCAGCTTGAAGCCATTCTCTCTAGTCCTATCACCAGTTACAAGAGAGAAGAGGCCAAACCCCAGCTCACTACAACCTCCCTTCATGTAGAGTGCAATAAGGTCCTGAGCCTCTTCTCCTCCAGACTGAACAATTCCATCTCCTTCAGCTGCTCCTCATAGGACTTGTGCTCCAGACTCCTCACCAGCTTTCTTGTCCTTTTTTGAACCCGCCCCAGGGTCTCAATGTCTCCCTTGCGTTGAGGGTCCCAAAACTGAATGCAGTACTCAAGATGCAGCCTCACCAGAGCTGAGTACAGGGGGATGATTACTTCCCTGTTCCGGCTAGCAACACCATTTCTGATGCAAGCCAGGATGCCACTGGCCTTCTCACCCACCTGGGCACACTGCTGGCAGGGCAGCAGGGCATCAATAAATAGCCCCAGGTCCATTTTCTCTATACAGTCTTCCAGCCACTCTGCCCCAAGCCTGTAGCTTACCTGGGGTTGTTGTGGCCAAAGTGCAGGAGCTTTGCTGAAGTCTAGGTGGACTACATCAACAGCCTTTACCTCATCCACCAGGCAGGTCACTAGATCATAGAAGGAGATCAGGTTGGTCAAGTAGGACCTGCCTTTCGTGAACCTATGCAGGCTAGGCCTGATCCCCCAGTTGTCCTGCATATACCATGTGATCTCCCTCAAGACAATCTGCTCCATAACCATCCCTGGCACCAAGGTCAGGCTAACAGGCTTGTGGGTTCCCCGGATCCTTCTTACAACCCTTCTTGTAGATGGGAGTTACACTGGCAAGCATTCAGTCTTCTGGGACTTACCAGTTAACAAGTAGCACTGATGATGATGGAAAGCAGCTTGGCTATTACCTCCGCCAGTTCCCTCAGCACTCTCGGGTGAATCTCATCTGGCCCTGTGGACTTGTATCAAGCCAGTTGGAGTTTTAGGTCTCTGATTGTGTCCTCCTGAATTGTGGGAGGTTTGGTCTGCTCCCCAGCAAAGACTACTAGGTCAGGCAGTGGAATACCCTGAGGATAACTGGTCTGACTTTCAAAGACAGATGTAAAGAAGGCATTCAGAATCTCTGCCTTTTCCTGATCCTCAGTGGTCACCAGGTCAAGGGAGGTGAGTCTGCCCCTCTACTATGCGCTAGTGAAGCCTCATCTGGAGTACTGCATCCAGACGTGGATTTCTCAGAATATGAGAGACAGACTTTTTAGAGTGGGTCCAGAGGAGGACCACAAAAATGATCCAAAAGATGGAATACCTATCCTATGAGGATAGACTGAAAGAGCTGTCACTATTTGGCCTGGAGAAGAGAAGGCTCCGAGGTGACCTGAGAGCGACCTTTCAATACCTAAATAGGAGTGACAGAAAGAAGGTGACAGTCTCTATTGCAGGGTCAGCAGTGATAGAACAAGGCGAAGGAGTCTCAAGCTTAAAAAAGGGAAATTTATGTTAGATATAAAGAAAAAGTCTTTTATAATGAGGGTGATGAGGCACTGGAAGTTTTGCAGAGCTATGGTGGGTGGTCCATCTCTGGAGACTTTCAAAGTGAGGCTGAATCAGGCCTTGGACAACCTGATCTAGCTGTGGATGTCCCTTTTCATTGCAGGGCTATTGGACTAGATGACCTTTAAATGTCTTTTCCAATTCTAAGGGTTCCATGATTCTATGATTATTTATACAAGTTCCTGGTCATAAATTTATGTTTATACCACTTCTGTTAAATAGAAATATCAGATATTTCCTTGTCTTCTAAGTGCTATATCATGAATATCACAGTGATTCTTTATCAAAATTCTGTTTTTAAAAATGTCAGTCAAATGAAAATTTTACTGAACTAATTTTTTGTTTTATTTTTAGAAGTATTTCTTTTACATAATATTTGAATTTAAAATTGAAAATTTCTATTTTGCTTCCAGTATAAGGTGAGAAAATTAGCACTTCCAATACAAATTATTTTTTGTCAAACTCCATTTTCTTGAAACATTGTCTAGCAGCACTGCTCACATTTATATTTCAAAAATTTGAAATCTTCAGAAATTGCAATGTTTGTTGCCAATTACTAATAAGAAATTAAATACTTCCAACAGGAAAGAACTGTATATTTTGTGGTCTGGTTATGTTTTGGAATTTAAATTATGACTATGAATATGAATGAATTATGAATTATGATACAAATGCTGTATATTCCAAAGTTGAATTCAGTTTTAGTCAATGTTTCTAATTATGTTCCACAACTATATAGCAGCACCAAATGTCTTATGGAACTAGAAAGGATACATTTTGGACCTTATCTGACCAGAGTACATTGCACTGCAATCCAAAACAAAAAGTGAACAGTAACTAAAACAGAGCTCAACCCCACAAGCCCATCTTGAATGTTACAGATATTGCATTACTTTAAGTTTTCACCTCCTGCTTTCTAGATATAGTTTTTTAAGGAACAACCAAACGCCCCTAGAGCTTTTATTATTATTAAGATACAATGAGTAAACTAGAAAGGTCTGAAATTCAGATTTGAAAGTGCTCTGAGGCCACTGATTCTGTGTGTTGCTGTCTCTCACTTATTGAGGAGCAGCCTATTGCTTTGAAATGATATCTGCAATTTTTTCTCCTCTTTAAAAGTAAAGAATTATAAAGAGTGAGCTAATGTATTACTGTATGTAAAGCACTTAGTTAAGATGAACTTGTAATGTCTTCAAATGCGTTACAGACTTTGTATATAGAACAGGAGAGTTTCAATATCAGATACATTTTTCACAGTCATATCTGAAATATAAATAACAGAAACATGCAAATAATGAAGGACATACGTTGTTATGGTCAGGGGCAGAATAAAACCATTCAATTTACTACCATACATACAAATTTCTTCATGATTTAGCATTGTGTACATTTCAGAGGGCGAATCTCTATATATACTAAACTATATGTTTAGTACTTTCTTTGTCCATATACAAAAATAAAGACATTTGTTTGTTTAGGCTGGTTAACCAATCACCACATCACAGAGACCTTGATAATGTGCAAGAGTTACTCTGAAATTAATGCATCCCACTTTATTACACTGGCCCACGACACTTCCTGCGTCAAAATTCAAATTGTATTAAATTGATTATAACAGCAAAATAAAACTTGTTTATCCTTATCACATGGTATTACAAACTCTGGAGAGAAAAGAAAGAAAAGATACAGACCACGGCCACTGGCTGCACGTGGATTTTGGAGACAGATTATGTGGTACTCTGTACTGCTAGACTGTGTGTGACCACAGGCATAATTTATCTTGAGTTCTTCACTAGCAAATGAGAATGACAGTCTTCTGCCATAGGAATGCCACATAAATAAATTAATTGAGGAAAACTAGGAAAGTGTGTGAATCTGTATGAATGCTACTCATTTCAATTTGATTTCATTGAGGTTAATTTTCTTAAAGTTATCCCTTTGTTTCATTTAGCAGAAATTGACATCTATGGTATAACTTCATGACTAAGGTATGCAAAGGTAATAGTAAGCAGAGGAAAGAGACTATGTTCTCTTTCAGTGTGCTCTACCCTTTTCATTGTCACTCCTCTGTCATCTGAATAAATGAATAAATCTAGACAGCTCAGCACTGATATTTCAAAAGGCCCTAATTTTCTGCAGGTTTACCTCTCTGATAAAAGTTTGATGTCCTTTTCATTAGCAGAGGGAAAGGGACAGAACATTGTTATTTGAGACTTTTATTTTTTTGGTAACTTAATACACTGGTTTTGGGCTAGAATTAACTTTCTTCACAGTAGTAGTACGGCCCTGTGTTTCAGATTCAGGATAAAAACAATGTTGATATCATTATTTTAGTGGTTATTGAGCAGTGATCAATGCTGAGTCATGGACATTCGGCTTCTCATATTGCTCTGCCAGCAAGTAAGCTGGGGGTGCACAAGAAAATGGATAGGGAGAGAACCAGAACAACTGAGACAAAAAGGCTAAAGGGATATTCCATGCTATATGGCATCTTGCTGAACAATAAAGATGGGAGGAATTTGGCTTCTCCTTGTTGCTTGGAGACTGTTTTAGCATCAGTTGGTGGATGGTGAGAAATTGCATTGTGCATCATCATGCTGTCAGGACAAATTAAATCCTTTTATTTTTTTTTTCCTCCAATGACTATTATTGAACAGTGTGATTGTGCATATATGGCTATGCCATAGGGTAGTATGTCCTACAACTTACCCTTCATGAAAAAGAAACCACTTATGTGCTCTGGGAAAAAAATAAATAAATACACATTTGCACCAAAACAAACAAACAAACAAATAAATAATAAAATGTAGAGAGAAGAAAAAATAATCAAGTAATTCTGAAATCCTTACAGATCTCTAAGTATATGTCAAGTCAGTAAAAGTCAGCATCACGCTGAGATACCCAGGCTGGATTTGAATAACATAATTTACATGGTGAATGCTGTATAATTGCATAAGCATTAGACAGTAATATGGCCTATATCCAGGACAAAGAAAAATCAAAAAGTAGCAAACCTCAAAAACCGTAAGAGTTGAAAAATGAGAATTCATTTTTCATTATAAGCAAGGTAAGGAGGTTAGAATTCTCCAGAATAGAAATACTTAACCTAAAAGGGAATAATTTACAGGGACAAGGCGTAACATATCTGCCACTTCACCAAGAAATAAAATGCAAAAAGATAAGAAAGACAATATTATACTTTGCTGTATATCTAGAGTTATATATTCATGATTATTCTGCTTTCCAGAGAATTGCAAAAATGTGATCTTTATTTAGATTTTTATTTTTATTTTTAATGAAGATATCCTACTGTCAAAAATTGCATGGTTGCTAAGAATGTTCTCCTTACTAACACAGTGTTCACCATCAACAATATCTGATTGTTCAATCAATCTCAAGATGTTTGAGTATACAGTAAGGATTTGGTCGCATCTTTAGAAGGATGATGAACGATAACGCCTATTGCTCAAAGAAATATACGTATATATATCACAGTGTTGTTCATTTATCCATTTGCTTTTATTCAAGAAAGAGTATGACACTTTACCTCTGAAGGCTGACCTCCAAGTAGAGTAAAAATTAACCATCCCAAAAAATAAAATTACAAATAATTGTATAAAAAACAGGAATTTTAACATGAAGTCAATCTGTGGACAAATTCGTCTCATTCTGTCTGCTTATAGAATAAGAATACGATGTTCTGCAAAAAATCTAGATAATCCAGGGGAAAAAATAAATTTGGTTCAAACTGACAAATCCATGATAGTACTTCTCATTTCTAGAGATTGCAAGAAAGGAGTTGTAATTTAGATGTGCAAGAAGCCTTTTAAGTATGTTTTTCTGACTATTTTCCTGATTCAGTTCATCTGTTTAGTCCACATTATTCAACATCACTTTTGTCTCTATCTAGAAAATAGCCAGAAAATCATCAAAACAAGAGCTGCAGTTGTATTTTAAGATGTAGGGATGATCTATTCAGAATTTTAACTTGCTTGATCTCATTTTCACTAAGAAATCTCAATATAGTTATCTCTCTGAGGGTATGCTATAGGCAGGCAGCTTTCCAGGAATTACTTTAAAGTCAAGTAGATCAGCGCTTCTCTCCCTGTAAATCCATTCTCAATAGTGCTGCTATTTAGAGGCACTGCAATGAAGAATAATATCAAGGAACATGGCATTGCCCCAGTGGGAATGTAGTAGCACAGGAAGCAAAACAGAAGGGTTTTAGGCTGCTGTTAGGTAGAAATTTAAGTTCTAGTAAACAAGCCCCTGTGGACAGATAAAGTGAAAACATGTTTAACCCTTTTGCACCTATTACAATGACATCAGAGCTGTTTTTACCTTGCATTTGAGAAGGTTTGCTGATTTATATTCCTATGCTGTGCAAAACTCAAGCTATAAAAATAAGCACAGAACTAAATTAATATAAAATTATTCTTCTCTGTGAAATAGAAGTTCCTGACAGACATATCTGGTTAAAAATTAAAAATCTATCTTCCTGAATAGTCTTTTGATAGAGAATGAAGATGACATCTACAATATGATAGAGCCAGTTTGGATTGATAACAACTACTTTTATCAGGGTAAATTCAAATTATTTCACACCCAGATCTTGAAGCAAGGATCCACATTTGAAATGGAGTGGAACTACAAATACAAACATAACTGTGATCTCTCCATGGCTAAGGGATCATCTCTCCATGGCTAAGGGATCAGTACGTGCTCCTGCACACCTCTGAGCACACTAAGCTAGTTGTGTCTGATTTACTGAGGCAGCGGGAATGGAAGAGCTCTGTAAGGTGCCCTCTCTGTAAGGGGCCAGGCCTAAGTGGAAATCAGCAACGGGGATCTTCACATAATGTTAAAGTCTGAGACAGCTCTTAAAACTTGGCTAGGCATGTTTTGCACCCGTCCCACAACTACCCTACGCACATGTGGGCCTGGCTAGGGCTTCTCCCATATTCTATTGCTGCTGCAGGACAGGGCCTACTCTCAGCTGGCCCTGCCAGAGGCTGTGCCCCAAAGGAAGAGCCCTATTCTGCCTGGAATATTTATGAAAACCAGCTCTTGCCCAGAAGAGTTCTCCTTCAAAAGCACCTTCTAGAGCTCCAAGAAATGGGCAGGGGACAGGTCCCTAAGCCTGACAATGGAGATGGGATCTCTAGCTTCGTCAGAGTCTGACGTTACAGCTACCTTGGCCCCACTGATCTGCAGTTCCCCAGCAAGCTATTACAGGATGAAGGTCCCCCCCATGACATCCACAAAGCCAGATTCCAATGGGCTCATCTAAGGCTGTGTCAGTGTCTTCCTTGGTGACTTCCCTAAAAGTAAGGTGCAGGTGGGGGAAAATCAATGTTGTTTTTGAAAACAATAAAACGTTGTCTGTAAAGGTCGAAAGAGGCACTACTGAGCTCTGATAGAAGATAAATTTCTGCTTGTAGAAATGATGTCCTGACTTTTTGAGTAACATAAAGAGATGTACTGGTACAAAGTGGTTCTGTGGTTTGAATGTTAGCCAGAGGGGAGAAGTTATTGCAGCATACCGTAATGGGTAAGAACTAAATGAAAATGAGAGGAGAATAGAGAGGGGTTAACCAAGCAGTAAATAAGAGTAGGACATTTGCTGAAGGAATTAGAAGTATCAGATAGGCTGTGAACCCTGGAGTCCTTGACCAATGGGGAATAGGGGAGGCATTTTGTGCTGGGTAGTGTGAAATGCTACTTGTGTTTCTCTGCTCCCGGAACCCTTTTTCTTCTTAAGGTGGCTCACTACTACAAAAGCATAAAATAGTGATTCATAACAAATTCTGCCTGAGCCTAGACTACTGGTTGCAAATATTCCTCACACAAAGGAGGACATGAGCTGTGCCCACTGGTACATCTGAGCTGGATGTGATCAATCTCATCTTTCCCCTGATTCCTGCCACCCAATGACCTCTGGGCTGTACCTTGTGCCTCCAGCTTTACTTCCCCTGGGGATTCATCAAGCCACCTGCTTTGCCTTAGCTCCATATCTCTGCCCTAATTCCTTGTCATAAGTCTTGCCCTCAACTTGGGAAGCACATGGTGGCTCAGAATCCTACTTCCACGCCTTTGTCTTCCCCCATACAGCTCCCTGACCAGACTCCACCTGGATTAGCCCCACCATGACTCCAAGCACTTACATTCCCTCTGGTGAGAGCACTACTCTTCCCTGGGGGCTAAGATTGCCCCCAGCTTCTGGTCTGTAGAGAATGGAGCCCAGTTTTTGTTACCCTCTTCCACTCATCATTGTGAAAGCTTTCTATTTCAGCCAAAATCCTAGGTGAGGAACTAGAAGGGATGGACGTTAAGTGAACTGTAAGTGTGGATCAGATAGGACCTCAGCAAATATGATTAGCATTGTGTTTGAGCATTCAGAAGAGAAAAGAAAAACTTTCTTCCTCTGACAGCACACATTTTGCATCAGAGATATTAAAAACTAACTTTAAAATGTTGATAATTCTCTGTTGAGATCGAGTTGGTATTTCCTCCATCAAAAAGTGTATTTAGACCTTTTTGATGAAAGTGGAACATACTGATATTTCCTTCTATCATGTCTCTGCCATCATCCTGACTTGAATACCAAAGGGTTACTTTAATTGTTTTTGTTTATTTGTTTGTTTGTTTGTTTTTCAGGTTCTGTACTTGGAAAATATCTTGTAATGCCAGAAAAGCATAACACTAGAAAAATATCATATAATGCTGAGAGGAAAATAAAGTCTTGTCTTGTTTTATTTTAATCAACTTGTCTCTTTATTGTTCTATTAGCATAGAACAGTACCACAAAAGAATTAATTTTTATGTTAATTTTACATTTTAAAAGGTCTCTAGGTTAACAAACTTTCTAGTCTCTAAACTTCCTAAGATGGAAAAATAATTAAAACTATTATTTTAAAAGTTCATCAAACTTCTTAGTATAACTGAGAATATGGTACATTAATTAAATGCTGCTTTCTGTGACTATTTTTTTTTTCTTTTTTCAATTTAAAAATAATTTGCTCCTGTAGGTTTGTTGTTTTTGTTTTTTAATTTTTATTTTAATTTCCCTCTTTTCAGCTCTTCTGTGTATCTGATGAATGCAAATAGTACTCAACAGTGAAATACTTCATATGTATGAAAATAGATGGCAGTAGAGGGGCACATGATGCAAAGATATGGAATCTAATTCCTCCCTACAGAAAAAAATTCATCCATTTACATTCATCAGTGGTTGATGAATGTTCCTGGAGACCAAACAGTGAATGTGAGTATACTGAGGCAGTGGGTGGTGTATTTCAGCAAATGCTAGCATAACAGATGTGAAACACTGAATAACCTCTGCTGGTGCAGATTTTTGCAAGCATGGAAGAGCATGGCATGCATGCTCTTGTTTTAGTGGTGAAAATGAATAGCTAATGGTGTTGACTGTTGAAAAATAATGTTTTCCAGCTAAGAACTTGCTTTATCAATTTGCATATATATACAGAAAATCTTTATATTTGATATAAACAAATGCATAAAATTTAATGTTATTCTTTACTATGAGAGTGGTGAGGTGCTGAAACAGGCTTCCCAGAGAGGTTGTGGATGCCCCGTCCTTGGAGGTGTTCAAGACCTGGTTGGATGGGGCCCTGGGCAACCTGGTCTAGTATTAAATGGGGAGGTTGGTGGCCCTGCCTGTGGCAGGAGGGTTGGAGATTCATGATCCTTGAGGTCCCTTCCAACCCAGGCCATTGTGTGATTCCGTGATTCTGTGATTCTGTAATGGACTACTGTTATAAAATAGAATGAAATTTTCACAAATTAGGATATGTGAAAGAAAAATCAGGATAATTGTGTATATATATATACCTTTTGTTATTATATTCTTTTTTTTTTTTTTTTTTTTTTTTTTTTTTTTTTTTTTTTTTTTTTTTAGTCTATAAAGCATTCAGACCAATGTTTTTCTATTATTTTATGTTGGAATAACCCCAAAATATTGTCAGCTCAAACATTACATTCATAATATGAGTCCCTCATCTCTTATGAAGAAGTCAGAGCAGTATTCAAGTGACTTAAAAGTATCTGTGAAAAAACAGTTAAATTACTGGGGATTCTTCACTGCAGAAAATCTTCATGAGGGCAGGAAAATTAACATTGAATTTGGATATGTGCTTTATTTTCTTTGAAGACATTATGTGATCCAGTACTGGCTGACTGAAGCCAATATTCCCAAGGATAAGCGTTCAGAAGAAAAGCCAAAATATTATACTGGTTCCCCTTTTCTTACCTCATCCTACAACAGCGCCATGTCTTTCTAACCTTTTATGGATATAATACATTTTGCAGACAGTTCAGGTCATTTAAAACCTCTCTGAGATGAATATGTAACAAAATAAAATAAAATAAAATAAAATAAAATAAAATAAAATAAAATAA
>NW_024962272.1:2311261-2475723 GCF_019238085.1 Lagopus leucura
AAAATAAAATAAAATAAAATAAAATAAAATAAAATAAAATAAAATAAAATAAAATAAAATATGAAGTTAGAAAAGACTATTCTGACATAATCAGTATAGTGATTGCTTTCCCCAGTACTTATATTTTGTAGGTGAAATTTCATTAACAGTACTTTTATAGAAATTTGGGTATTGTAATGCATATTCTTTATTTATATTTGGTAAAAACATGCACTATTATTTTAGCCTAAAAACAAAAGAAAGCAAAATCTCTTCAGCTGATAAAAGGCTTCATAGTATTAACTGTGGTGTGGTGTGGAAATCTGGATAAGATTTGCATTGATTTAAAGTAAACAGTATTTTTCCCTGTATTTTTTCTCTAAAGCAACTCTGAAATTAAAATTCTCCTATTTCATTACAATAATGAATAATGAATAAAAGCTCGCTATTTCATTAACAGACTTAACTACAATATTACTTAAATATAAAATGACAAGGAAATTGATGGCACTGGCAGCATTAATTGCTTCTTTATGTATGTATTTTCAATCAGACTTCCCATGTAAAATGATAATTTAATTGTAGTCAGCTACATCTACATTCTAAAAAAATATATATATTAATGTATTAAAGTACAGTTAAACAAGTTCTACAACAGAAGGATTATTTCCATTATTAAGTTAAGGCTGCACATAACTGAATAAGCTGTAGGATAGAGCTACGGGCAATTGCTATCTCAAAAGTTGAACTGATTTTACAGTGGGATGAGAAAAGAAATCACTAGTGTGAAAAAAAAAAAGAAAAAGAAAAAGAAAAAAAAAAAGTTTTAAAATTAACTCAGTCCTTTATTTATAGGAAGCTGTAGCATTCCCTGAATTTAACTGATTTATTTATAAATATTCAAGGTGGCCTACTCAAATAAAAAGACACTGTGCTGCATCTAGGAACACTGCTGCTTTTAAAGTGACTGTATACTGTACTGTCAAATGCTGCTCATATTACAAATACAAAAAGTAAGCAAGATGACGGAATGACAAGTTAACAGAAGGAAAATCCTGCTGCTGAAGCAGCTGGAATGTTGAACCCAGCAGTGGAATTCTACCAACTAAATGCAGATTTAACTGCCATTTCCATCTACATTCTTTCATCTGAATTATTAATACAGATGACCAATTGTGGTGTAGAAAATACAAGACTGGTCTTGGCTTGCTTCTAATGACATTGTTATACCTGTTGTGTTTGATCTTTTTTCTTGTTCTTTAAAATTATAAATGAAAAGAGTAACCTAAGAAATACAGACACCACCTATGGAAAAAGAAACAAATAAACAAAAACTAAACCAGATCAAACAAGCAAAAATTAAACAATGACAAACAACAACAACAACCAAATCGAACGAACAAAAGAAAATAAAACACATGCACACACAAAATATCCACAAGTTTCTGCTTAGCGTGGCTACGTGCTTTTCAGCTGTAGCTTGGAAAATGGAGAATTACTGCCATCTGCTGGGTGGATCCCTTTCCTGATTAAACTGTAAATGTGTTTTACAAGTAAACAAAATGAAAGATTAAGACTGCTCCTGAAATTTAGGTGCATAAAGTCTCTGCAAGCATCTGAATATTTGTTGCTCTAGTGGATTGAAATGTAAAAAATCTAAGAATATATAAGATTAAATCTTCCAGTCAAATATCTGAGTGCATTGCTGAACCAAAAAAATGCAATAGGCAGGGAAACTAAAAATTAAGGAGCCTGTTAATATGATAGCAATAATTTAAAGAGTAGTTTCACTCATGGATACGTATAAGAACATTATTTTAGAAAAAAAATTGTCGTCATCCTTGTAGGAGATCTCTAAGTCACAAGGTACACTTTTGTAGTTTAGCCCAGTGAAGTCATGCCGACCATGACCGGTAGCATAGGATACTACTGTTGGAATGTTTTCAAGAGATTCTCTGGCTTTATCCTCAATTCTGTTTCAGCTACATATAGTTCCAAATCTGGACAACAGAGTACTCCTAGCCAACTAATGGGAAGTGAATGGGAATTGACTTCAAAAGTCAATCTTATGTAATTTTGCTGAAAATTTCAGGACAGGCAAGTATTTTCTTGAATGATTCAGATTATACCATGGTCAGTACTCCTTACACATTTTCAACTGTAAATCAGAATATGTACAGGCATATGTTTTCAATCAATAAACACAAATCTGTGATTAGTCCTTTACTTGCCATTTTGAGGACAGCAGAACGATAGTGGTTTTTTTTCACTATGTTAACGAATTTCATTTGCTTAGGAATTAATGAAGTAAGAATTTGCACTGAAATTTGTAGCGGAAGTGAGATCATCTAAGATGTTAAAAACAAGCCAGTTGAACCTGGAAATATGGAGACAGCGTATGAGTGTTTATTGTTTAAAGAAGGAAAAATATGCAGTTAAAGAGAGGGGACTATGACCACATGGGCAAATGACAGACTGATTTAGGGCTACTGTGTCTGAAACATTTTCTATATCAAGAAAACTTCCAAAGTGCATGATGAAGTATTTTCTGCTGGGCTGTGCATTTAAATTTTATGTCTTTTACGCTGACTCATCATCTCATTCTGCAGACTGTTTCTAAACTGCAAACAGCAGTTGTTGAATTCATCATACTGGAAATTCAGTCTCAGTGCTCGTTAATAGAGCCCTAATCTTCAATTTGTCTTCAGGTTAGCATTCCTACCAACATTTTAAAAATGAATTACACAAATTAGATGTGTTGGAAAATCTCTTTATATATTCTCAAACACAGAGACATCTCACTGCCATTTACTCAATTTATTCTGATGGGAAAGAGCAATACATTTTCCCTTTGCATGACCTAGTTACCAGAAATTCCAAATTTGCAGTTATTGTTCCACGTTTAACGGATTCCTGTTTAATGAATGTATACATCGTGTTTTCATGCCTTCACAGAGCTGTGCTAACTTTTTTCCTGGCTGTTGTTCGGATAACTGCAGAGAAAAGCATGCCTCAGAAAGCGGGATGTATATTAATTAGAAGAAATGTAGGACAAGGATGCCCAACAAATATACAAAATACCTGAAGCAACTACAATGATGACTGTGTGCTATTGTGGTTAGGTTAATGAGAGGAAAGAACGCGAAAAAGGCAGCCAGCCTCTGATTATGGAGTACAGGAAGATGTGTGAGAAATGAAGATAGATGTGTGCAGTCTTTATGGTTAAAATTCCCACATTCAGTATAAGTTGTTAGCTTTAACTGCATATTTCTGAACTCTAGAAGATGTAAGAAGATATTAAATGTCAGAGGTATATTAATATTCAACATATGTATAAATCTTAGACAAATCTTTTGTCTATAAATGGCAAGTGATTAACAGCTTCTCTATAATTTTATATAAAACTGTATGAATCCGTGACAAAGTTTTTGAAAAATCACAGCATCACTCTAGGCAAAGTTGTTCCATTTTAATTATTATTATTTTATTTTCAAGTAGACAATGTGAATTCTATTAGAGCATTGTCACCTGATCACGAACTGTAATATAACATGCCTTCATTTAGTTCCTAAACTAATCTATTCTGCAAAGTGCTCAAATTTGTCAGAAGTTATGGTGAATTATAAAAACAAGATTAAAGAACATTATTGCCTGCTAATAAACTGGGTATGTTTGTCTTCAAATACCTAATTAGATAAAACCCCTAAAATTCATATTTATATTCATGATCTTTAAGGGGATGTGCATCTAAAGAACACATCTTACTTAAGTATTAGAATTGTGCATCTAAAGAACACATCTTACTTAAGTATTAGAATCACTATTTGTTGTAATATTTGCCTCTGAAAAGTAGCTTCGTCCTGTTTACACATTGATTTTCTATACACTCTGAATTTAGCCATCTTCTTACATTATTTAACAGAGCAAAACTAACATACTAAACCACTAGTCTGTGCCATCGTACAGGAAATCTGTATTATGGCAAGATCCTAAAAATACAGCTGTATTCATTTTTATAAGCATGTTCTGCATCTTGGAATACTAACTTCTAAATATTCTGGGTCTGAATTAAATTTTAGCCTTTATCAGCATATGTGAGTAATATCATGACAATCTTGAATTAGAAACTGTATCATATTCAATGTGATAAAATTTTTATTTGGCTAAATGAGGTATGAAATGTTTAAACTTTCAAGGCAACAAACTGTTAACCCTACATAAAAATTAAAATATGCAACGAGAAGAATAAATATATCTACCATGGAAGTTAATGTAGGAAAAGAAGATTAAAGAGGAGACTGAGAAACCACTAATAGAATAACTAATATGTTTGGGAAGATTGTAAGCAATCTACAGTTAAATTGTCTTTCTAGACTATTTAATGATTATTGATAAGGATTAAGTTAAAAGTTAAAAGAGATGGAAATGCTACTTGGAGTTTAACTCTTACTATAAAATATGTGTCTCCAGGGGCAGCAGGAAAAAAAAAAAAAAAAGTGCCTAAATGATATGCCCAGTACATTTTAATAGAAACAGCCTTATCACGGTGGTAAAAACATCACTGATACTCACAAAGTACTAAGAGAGGTTTTTCAAAAATTTCTGTTCTTGTTCCTTGTCCCATTAAAACAATAAAACAATTGTACTTATTTTATTTTTTATTTTTCCACATGGACTCACTAAAGCTATATTAGACGACAAGGCAACATTAAAAAAGGTTATAAATCCAGAGTAAATCTTTTTCTTCCCATCTAATCGTAAACTTTGATGCTGTCAGAGGGTAAAATCTTTGCTAATTAGATCTGTTAGTTACCTCACAGAAAGGATGGCCTTCAGCAGTTTTCTATTACTATTTCTCCTACTCAGTCAGCAGATAAAGATTACTGCTTCCACATAATTTTAATCATAATTTACAGTATTTATAGTCTATAACCATTACCACTTCCTCTGTAAGTTACTTTGGTCTATGGAGAATATCTATTACAGTATAATAGAAACATGTTATGTATGTTTTTCTTTTGTAAGTATTAGAAGGATATAAATACAGGCCTTAAGAGTGTAACTTCAGAATGTGTGCCAACTCAGCAAGACAATTAGACAACATTTTGATTCATGTGTCACAGAAATTCTATGATCCTGGACTATCTAGTTAAATTTTATACACTGTATAATTCTCATATTTTTTCCAGAACTACAGTCGTTCCTGTCACACAGAGTCTTGCCTCTAGCACTTTAATAAACTCAAATTACAGGAAACCAATCTGAAACATTTTGCAGGTAATAAGCAGATTAAATATTCATGAACATGGGTAATTCAGTTTTAAATATCCACGAACAGTTTGTTTCTATTGAAATTTTACTACCGATACATTGCTGAATGTGATATGAGCCAGAGAAGTGTTTAATCATAGTATAGTGGTGACGTGATTTGAGTGTGTTAGTGCAGACTAATCCTGTATTATTTGGATATTCTTGGCTGTTTAACAGCCTTACTCACATGCTGCGCATACAGGAAGCACATTTCTATTCAAAGAAAAATCTAAAATTAGTTGACCCATGAATTTTGCAGTGTTAGAATTATGTACTTAATTCTACATGATATAATAATGGTTAGTGTTCCCTGCAGCAATGTGCTCCCCAGCAAATCTCATTATAATTACTACAAAAAAAAAGGAGTACAGGCTTTAAGATTTTGATTAATACTGAGACTTTAATGCAGTAGTCAAAAGCTCAGCTCTCAATCTGTCCACTGTTCTCTGTTGATTTAATTGCAGGTCCTCGTATAGTCTATGTACATTCCATTTCCAATCCAGAACATCAAGAAGAAATGTTGATGCATGGTAGATTTAACTATATAACTTTCATTAAATTTAATTTTTTCATTCTGGAAATCTTTTCTACCTACTCTGAATTTGTACATATATACTCACACCCATGTGAATGACTCAACTCCCAAGTCTGCAAGGCAATATTCAGCTCTTTACCTTATAAATTCTAGTGAAATAAATTGGATTTCTGATCCTAGATCCCAGCATATAGATCGGAACACAAATGCTACATTACAAATGTATTGAACATTTCTTTGGTAAATGAAAATATTCAAAATGAACAATTTGACAGTGTACATAAATTTAATTAGAATTCATTTTGAAGTCATTTAGGTCATTGAATTGTTAATTTTTTCAAGACTTATATGTACATGCAAGAAGTTCAGTCCATCATGACCACTGGATGTGAAATGGGGT
The DNA here is from genome assembly GCF_019238085.1 of Lagopus leucura. NCBI lineage: Eukaryota > Metazoa > Chordata > Aves > Galliformes > Phasianidae > Lagopus > Lagopus leucura. The sequence goes on from NW_024962272.1 coordinate 2,317,486, forward strand.
AAAAAAATAAACTCTTTTTTTTCTTTTTTTTTTTTTTTTACTTTCAACCTGATGTTCATGTTGCAATTTAAAAAGAAAACTGAGCAATAAGATGTCCATGAATATTTTATTTATTTATTTGTTTGCTTGTTTGTTTGTTTTTCATCACTGGGGAATATATTTCATTTTCTTCTCTCACACATAGAAGCTATATAGACAGCCACCCTTTTCAGAGGTCTTTACCACCAGTTTAAGGAAACCTCTAATTAACTGTGAACTTGTAAGATATGAAGTTACTAGATATCTGAGGGCTCAGTACACCTAGGTCTTAGATCTCTTGGTTTTCTCTGAAGTAATAGAGAGCATAAAGCTTTCAATTCTATATGAGGTCAAGACCTACAGCACTGCAGTGGAGCAAAGTAAGAACTAGTTTTAAGAACATCAAATTTGTTTGCCTTTACCATCTGTAATTCTAACCAAAAATAAAAATACCGAGCTCAATCTCTAGCCAATTCACTCCAAAATAATAAATTACTGTATGCACAATTTGACAAATACACAATCAGATTTTTACCAGTAGGATTTTACCAGTTGCTGGTTTGCTGTACATTTATCACATTTTAAGTCATCTGACAGTTACATCCATCAGACATCTAAAGTAGTAAAATTCATTTACTGTAGACACTACTTTAAATTTTATGATATATGTCTGTGAGGAAAGTTAAAATTTGTGTAAAGGCCACTGAGAACACTGTCTGTGATAAGAACTGTATGAGTTATAATGTAAAAGAGAGAATATGAATATATTTAGTGCATTAATTTTCATTAGTAAATTTTCTCTCCAGTTTAACAAATTACTTTATTGTCTTCTTTACCTGTAAAAGAGAGTGACAGACATTCACTAATTTTCCTTGAAGATCAGCTATGTTACATTTAAATTGCACATTTTAGCTATCAAAACACCTAAAAACTGAAGAGTGTATTCAGAGGGACAGTAACCTATGCTATGTCATTTCAGTTTCTGCTGTATGATTAATCAGTTCCATGTGTATTCAGAGCTACTCTCTCAGTGCATGGACATAAGGAATATACATTGTATTTTGTTGAAAAAGATAATAGCAATATCACTTTTAACAAATTCATTAATACTGACTTTTGATGTCTAATGCTCATGACTAGCAACAAAATGTAATGAAATCCATAATGCAGTAGCATAATAAGGTGACCTGATGCTGTCTAGGTTTTTCTATTGAAAGGGACCATGCTGTGTAAAGCTGCTGCTTTTGTTCATTGCTTTTTTCATTCCAACTCTCACCTGTTCATTTCCCTAGACATCAAATTTGTCATTACTTGCTCTTTTTATATGAAATCTATCACAGGTATGCCTACACAGACACTTTCCTGTGAATATCCCACTGCTGAATTCAAGTTCATTATAGGTAATTGTTAAAGTTTAGCTGTTTTTGTTTTGTTTTCAAAATTAGTTATATGTCCTTCACAATATGTCAAGAACAAGGAACAAGAGAAAAAATTAAAAAAAAAAGAATAAATTTCTGGGCATGAAAATGAAAATGTGTCATTAAATATAGTACTGCTTCCTCAATTCTCATTCAGAAAAGCAGTCTTCTGCCCCTACTAGGAGTTTCTAAAGAAAACAGAAGTAGAGACAACAGGAAATTGATGAAAAAATCCAACTGATGATCTCCAGAACTGGAGATAGAATAATTGCCTCTGAATAGAGGCAAATCTCCTCTGTATTTTGTCAAAACCATGATTCCAACCTTTCCTAGTGGATTGGGATCTTAAGAAGCCTTCCCAGATAGAGAGAAGATAGAGATTTAGGGAGACTGGTGTAATTCTGGTGTGAGAAGTTAGATAAAATCAGCTGGCATTAAGAATGTTTCCTCATGTTCTATCCTGTCACCTGAGAAAAAAGAAGAAGAAAAAAAAAAAAAATGACTGACAATCTCTTCACTGCAACCTCATTTTAGTTAGCTGTAGAGGGTGATGAATCTGAGCTCATTTTCAGAGTCAGACTGAACAACCTCAGTTGCCTCAGACACTTCTCATAAATCTATTGCTTTTCTCTGTATGCGTTCAAGCAACTCAACAGCCTTCTTAGTAGAGAGGTGAACAAAACTGAGCACAGTATTCAGGGTGCACTCTCAGCACTTTCATGTACTAGAGGACAATCACTGCAGTTGTTCAGTATGTATTAAAAACAGAGAGAAAAAAAGAGAGAAAGAGAGAGAGAGAAAGAAAGACACTCTGGAGGTCCTGATGGACAGCAGGTGAACCATGAGCCAGCATTGTGTTTCTGCGGCGAGTGGCATCCTGGGATGTATTAAGAGGGGTGTGGTTAGTTGGTCAAGAGGTTCTCCTCCCACTCTACTATTCACTGGCAAGACAGAATCTGTGTCCAGTTCTGGGCCCCTCAGTTCAAGAAGGATAGGGAACTGCTTGAGAGAGTCCAGTAAAGAGCCTCAAAGAGAGTGGAGCCTCTCCATTACAGGGAAATGCTGAGGGAGATAGATTTCTTCAGCTTGGAAAAGAAGAGAGATGATCTCATCAATGCTTACAAATGGAAGAAGGAATGAAGGAAGGAAGGAAGGAAGGAAGGAAGGGAGGGAGGGAGGGAGGGAGGGAGGGAGGGAGGGAGGAAGGGAGGAGGGGAGGGAGGAAGGTAGGGAGGGAGGGAGGGAGGGAAATGTGTCCTTCAAATTATGGTTGTCTGTACAATGAAACATCTCCCTGACCACTCCCTAGAACAGGTGCAAAGCAGCAATTGCATAGTTGGCATTAGTACAGTGCTTATGCCTTGTTTGTTATTTCAGCTCTGTGCAGCATAATTATGTCAATGTTACAATTTTCTATGCTGATTTTCTATTTTCCAGAGAAACATTGCTTACAGTTTTTCTGCAGAGTTAGAAAAAAAAATAAAAATAAATAAAGGACTAAGATTCTCAGCAAATAGAAACTGACCTTGCACTTCTGGCAGTTTGGTTCTATTGAGGACTGTGTCCCTGCAGAATAGATCAAGGTTAAATTTTTTTCTTTATCATTACTGTGCTTTTCTATTATAGCTGTGTGTACAGTGCAGCATTGAATGCTGAAGGCTTGGTAGCATTAACAGAAATGGAGTCCAGTGGATTATGACTTCTAAATCTCTTGCAATATAAATTATTTTTCCCCTCTTTGACTCCTTTTTATCCATTTGCTCTGTTTTCTTAAGTTACTGTTTCTACTGTTCTCTTTCTTTTTAGTCAGGATGTAGTGAGAAATGCTTTCCCTTTCTTACTAGCATATGTGATGTGCCCAGAATACACAAGACCTGATAACTAATCTACAAAGATTATTTTGTGAATAGAGAGATGTCCAGCATGTATACCACGGCCAAGGAATGTTTAATACAAAATGATTTGCTTCATGGAGGGTATAATGGAAGAATGCCACGGATATAATCATTTATTTTACTAATCAACAGGCATAGAAAGATAAAATAGCTTTGGCTAGGAGGGACTTAGGGACTAGTTCAACCTCTTGTTCGTAACAAGTTGACCAGTTTGCTCAAGGCTTTGTCCAGCTAGGTCATGAAAACTTCTGAGAATAAAAATGATATAATGATATAATGGTGTAATGATCATACTCTTCCTCAGTTTTGCTGTTCTGATGAAGAAATTTCTTCTTGTCTCCAGTTAGAGTCTCTTGTATATTATGCCACTTCCTCACTCTCCCAGCATGCACCATGTGCAGAACTTGCTTATATCTCCCTCACTTGTGCTGGAACAGCAGCTGGGTGGGCACCTTTATCCCAGCTGTACTGGCACTAGTCCTGAAACCTTTACTCGCTGTTTAGGGGCTCCCATTCCACCACCTTGGTGGCCTCCCATCAGAGTCTTTCCTGTATTAGAGGGACAAGTGTGAATTAATATCCAGATTCATTCTAATCAGTAGGGTGTAAGAGTACATTCCCTCCCATTGATAACTTGGCTGTACCTTAATTCATCAAACTCTGAACACAGTTGTTCTTTGTTGCCAGGGTGCAGAGTGCTCTCTTCATATTATCATATTGTTGATGGTTATATTGGATGATCCTACTAAATGATCCAGGTCTTTTCCAACCTGCATGATTCTATGATTCTATGATTCTATGATTCTATGATTCTGTGATTCTGTACTGGATACATGATATCAACGTCTTATTGTGGATGTCTTAATCACACTTTCCCGCTGCATTTTTCTCTTTCCTAGCAAGAACGTAAATCAATCCTTGTGTTACAGTGAGCAATTTTAATCACTTGCCGGCAGTACTGTTGATGATACAATTTTCTTTCCATATATCAAGCAACACTGCATTACTTCTACATCACAAGCTCCTTAATCCTTCTCTAGATATTAATTTCTAGTGATCTTTACACTGCTATATCAGTTGCACTATGCTATTTTACTTCACTGTTAATAAATAAATAAATAAATAAATCCATTTTTCCCATATAAAAATATAATAGGTATCTTGATTTTTTTTTTCAGTTACCTACTACTTGTAAATTTATATCCTAACTACTTCACTTGCTTTTTCATGATATGTTTATTCATTTGCCACTCAAAAGATTGATCAACACTAATAGGATTTGCTAAAGTGCTGAGAAGAGCATGCAAACTAACACTTTGAAATTAAAAAAAGAAAAAAAAAAAAAAGACCAAACAACCGCAATGACAAAACAACCACTAGCATTGTACGAATTCAAATATTCTTTATAATAGGGAGTAAGGCCACTACTTCATGTTATCAATCTATCTATCTAAAAACGAGAGAAAAAAATATATATTGATACGGAATTATCGTGCACCTTGAATATTTCTATACAATATGAAAATATGATCTATGACTGTATTAAAAAGGAAAAAAAAAAAAAAAAAAGCATATGAAGTTTAAAACTGATTGTGGCAATCTGGAAGCCAAAATGTTCATTTCATAGGATCCATTTACTCCAATGAGTGTTTTCTTATCAAAACAAGTATAAATTTTGCAAGGATACTCACATAGCCAGCATAATATCCAAGTTACATCACAGAAGTAATACTAAAATTTAGCTTGTCATCTTTAATCCTGTTATCTGGAAGATATCATTTTCCAGAACACGTTTTGAACAACCACTTAGAGCAAAATTTATCAACGTAAGTTCCAATGCTTCTTCTCTCCTGAAGATAGATGAAAAATCAACTTTACATTAAGTTTTTTTTCTTTTAGCTGCCTTTTAGAAAGTAAGACTGTATTCCTTTAAAGTGACAAGCCTTTAAAACTACAGAGAAATTCAGTTCTGTTTTTCTTTCCTTTTTATTTGTTTGACTCAAATACCTTACTGAACATTTTTATTTGTATAAATGCATCATTGCAGAACAGAACCTAATACTTCAAGGAACTTCTATTAATTATCTATAAGGGTTCTTCTGAAACAGGCAGTGAAATAAAGCAGTAAGATATCACAAACATTGTGAAGGAGTGATGTGAGTGAAAGAATTCGCAAGTAATAATTGAGAAGGTTAGTACCATAGAAGATATAAAAAAAATTAGTTTGGATAATGATGTTGAAAAAATATTCCAAATGTGAGAATACAAGACATCAGTTTTGGAGATGAGCATGTGTTATTGCTTTACTATGTTATTTATTTTCCTAAATATTTTTAGTAGCCATAACATTTCATTTTATAATTCAAATCAACTGAATCAATGAAAAAAATTACTCTGAACCAAATGTGTGAAAAAATTCTCAATATTTGGTTTTCTCCAGCATTTGGGTTTTGTGTATGTAGAAATTCTATGGGGAAGGTTTATTTTCAGAAAACTTTATAGCTGTTCAAAAGATGCAGCTGTGGTGAGTCTTGGAACATAAAGACAAGTAGAAAAAAATGTGATTCTATCAAATAATTACTGAAAACAAAGAAAGGCTAGTTATTACATCCTTGTTCATCTAGCAATCCTTAGATTGTTTCTATGAAGGCTTAAGGGTCCTGAAAGTTGTCAGCAAGATTCAGAAAATTCATTTCTGTTGTCTTTCTTCAGGAAAAAGCATCACAGAAATTCTCTGGTGGATCTGAATTAAGTACATAGTGTTTTTACCATTATTTATCCAAGATGGTGGAATTACTCTCTTAAGTGCAAAATTTTAGCATGTCTTTAGTACACAGCGCAGTATACATGACTTAAGATGCTCTTGTCTTCCAGAATATAAGTATATATAAGGAGCTGTTGATGGATTTGCTTATTGATCATTAATACTTTTGATCACTTTCTTTGTTTTAATATTTTATTTTAAAAGGGAACGTTTTTATTTGTTAAATCTTGATGTTTATCAAAGTGGATGATGTTATCAGGACCTTAACAGATAATTATAAAAAACTCCAGGCATACAGTTTTAAAATGGATTCTTTTCCTTTATTCTGGTATAACGTAGATATAGATAAATATATCTAAGGTTGACATAAAAAATCAGACCAAACAAAATGCTACCAAGTTTAATGCAAAATATCTTTTTTTAAAATTATTTTTATTACTTATTTCTACAGGCAGCTAAAATGCCTGGGTGTTCCTGTGCGTGCTTCTGTGAAGTATCCTGATAATCCAAAACTTGAGAACTCTTTCTAAGGTCATCTAAGGTCTGTCTGGATTTTTGCTTTATTTTTCCTAATTATTGTCAATGCAAGGATATCATTAGACTACTATTTTTAATTTCTGTAGTTCATGGAGAGATATTAGTACCTTTACTAGACAAATTATTATTAAAAAAAAAAAAAAGATATACAATTTCCAGCATTTTAATCAATTTATTCAGGTCATTTGACAGATGAGTTTGAGACACAATAGGTGATTCTTATCTGTACTTAAAGATTCTAGGCTTTTTTTTTGTTTGTTTTGTTTTTGTTGTCGTTTTTCAGGTAGACAGGACTGCTTTTCTTTCAGCTTGCCTGTACTCATTTGAGCAGACTTTTTGCCTTTATTTACTTGTGCAAATAGCCATGAATAACCTGTATTGTTCATAGAACGCTGCCGTCTTTGTAGCAGAAGTGGAAACAGATGGGTCAAAAAGACACAGAAAAACCATTGTGTTTCAGTGATTGGATATTCCCATGACAGTATTTTCAAGCAAGATAATGACTCTTTTAAGAGCATCAATGGAAAATTGTTGCTTCTGAAAATATTATCACTGTTTATTTCACATTTTTTCTGTTATATGAACACAAAATGAGTCATGAGCTTGAAACAACCCAACATGCTGATGCTTCCTAGCAAGAAAATAAAGAGATTTGAAGTGGTATGTTTTGAAAAGTGTCCTTTCTCTCTCTGCTGTCCTGTGACAAAGAAGAGTCTACTGATGAATAAATACGTTGCTGAAACCACCTAAAGGAATTTTCACTGATTATATTTGCTTTATCTCCTCAGTTTTGTGTATCCTATCGCAGCTCTCCTCTCCTCTTTTCTCTTCTCCTCACCAAACCCCTTCTCCACTCCACTCCATCTTCTCCACTCCTCCCCTCACTCCCCTTCCCTCCTTTCATCATACTTTCTCTAATTTCCTCCCCTCATTCTCCATATGATTATTCAATACAAGAGAATAATCTACAGCTGTGATTTATAACAGACTGAAAATGCAGTTGTTATTGCAGATGATATTCTTAGTTCAAATCACAACACTCACCACTCCTACTGTTTCTACAGAAACAAACACAGACTTGTAGAATGTTTTCTTTTTTTATTCACATGACTCTCATTTAATAAATCAACATATTTGCCTTAAAGAATTTCTACAAATTTTAATATCCATTATCCTTTCTGTATTTTAGTCAAATATTCTGTCACAAGAGAATTTTCATCAATTTTCTGTAAGTTCACACTCCTGCACTAGTCCAGTTGATTCAGACCATTAGAACAGGCTGTATATTATGCTTCTAGGGAGTGCTGATTAGATTTTAAATATAAGACAAATTTAAGCAGCATTTTAACAGGTTCCATCCAGTCATTAAAATAATAATGAAGTAAAAATTAACTTATTCACAATTTTATTCAGATATAATAGTCTTTTTAAGTTACATCAGAGGAGTTTATATAGAAATTAAATAATATGGGAAGTCAGGCACATTGTAGATGATAGAATCTTGTATGACATCACACTACTTCACAGGATTTAAAACTCTTCTAGCAGAAAATACTATTAGAAAATATTAAATCAATTTCATTGTGCAAAAAAAATGGTTGGCAGAATTGCTCAAGAAGCAGTAATGTGAATAAAGAACCAGTAAATCCTTTAAGCCACACATAAAACATTCCAAGCTTACTTCCAGGCAGTTTAACTTTCATTTGAAATTCTGACATTACTGAATTGTCATTAGTAGTTTCCCTCAATTTAGTTATGAAGACTTACGGGAAAAAAATCATACTATATAAGGTTTACAAATAGATTTACATTTTGAAAATATGCATCACTTGATCTCACACAAATGTATGGAGCAGGCTGGGATCAGCTCAAAGCTGTTGAAGATATTGCCATCTGAGTTAGCAATGTGCCCATGCGAACAAGAAGTACAGTGGAATCCTGGCTAAATATCAGGAATAATGTGGCAGCAATAGGATTGGAAGGTGAAGGCTAGGGAAGCAGTGTTCCTTCCATAGTAAGCAAAGATCAGGTTAACAACCACCTGAAGAACCCAAATATCTGCATGTCTGTGGATCCTGACGAGATTCATTCCAGAGTCCTGATGCACTTGGCTGATGCAGTCACCAAGTCATTCTCAATAAATTTGAAAAGTCATGGAAATCAGATGGGGTCCCCAGTGACTGGAAAAATCATGTCCATTTTTGAAGAGGGTAAGGCCTTTAAGATGGTGCCTCACAACGGCCTTCTCTCCAAATTGGAAAGATACCAATTCGATAGGTGGTGGACATGAATCAGCAGCGTGCACTTGCAGTCTAAAAAGCAAACCTGGGCTGCATCGAAATAAGTATGGTCAGCAGATCAAAGGAGGTTATACTGCCCCTCTACTCAGTGCTGGTGAAAACTCACCTGGACTACTAAATCCAGATGAGGAAACTTCAGTACAGGAGAGACATGAACCTGTTGGAATGAATCCAGAGAGAGGCCACAAAAGCCATACAAGGGGTGAAATGAAATGCCTCTTTGAGAAGGACAGGCTGAGAGAGCTGCGGCTGTTTACCCTGGAGAAGAATCTTTGGGGGGGACCTGATGTCAGACTTTCAGTACATGAGAGAAGGGAACAGACTCGGTGTCTATTTTAATGCAGCAAGGAGAAATGGTTTCAAACTAAAGGAGGGGATATTTTGATTGAATATAATAAAAATATTGAATAGAAGTAGAAGAGTAGCAGGATACTCAGCAGATGAATCTGGATTAAATAGGCTGATGAACTGCATCTGACTGTATTCTGTACTATTATATATTATATTACAGTATGTATATAGTACTATTCAACAAGGCTAAATGTTATGGCTTGGATCACAGCAAACCTACGCAATGATATGGACTTGAGGGAGTGTCTGGAAACTTGGCAGGTAGAAAGGTTCTGGAAGTGATGACTAACAGACAACTAAACATAAGTCAGCAAAAAAGACCGATGACATTCTGGCCTGCATTAGTAGCAGTGTGGCCAGCAGAGTGACTGTCCCTCTGTAGTTGGCACTTCAAATACTGTATTCTTTTTTAAGCCTCTCATTCTGCTGTCATGTTTAGTAAATAATTTTTCTCCCTTAGCTCACTGCCACTGTTCTGTTTTTGGGCCATTTCCCTACCTTTTTTCTACCCACCACACACCATCTTGGGGCATGGGTCCATGGGTGTCCCCACCTCAGTTAGTCATGGAATGAAGCCAAACCAGCCCCAAACTACTGACACTTATCTAAATGATTCTATGATTCTGTGTACAAACAATTCAGCAAAGATATTTAATGTCAAGAGGAACAAAAGGGCATTTATCCATCTTTATTGCATAGGCATTTTGAGAGAAATTCTGTATACTTTAATTTATGCAGGGTGACTAGCTTAAGTCAAAAGGATTTGTAGGCTATTTACAATAGCAAACCCCATTTAATGAGAAATATTTCATGGAGTTTAAAACCAAAACCTCAAAGAAAAACAATTCGCAAAAAACACAAATGTATTTCTACTAATTTTATAGAAAAGATTCGGAAAAAAGGGCCAGCAGAAATTCTGCATAGCAGCTTCTTTGTATACTTATGTTAAATCAGTATATCCATATGCTTTTTTTGTTTTCCCCTGCTCAAATTATCTATTAATTCAATACAGTAAGATAACTAGATTCAGTTCTATCTTTGTTCCTAAGATTCTCTCTCTTTCAGGACTACTCCACTTTATTCTAGATTCTTTTATTCTCTCTGGAGAGTCATGAACATCTAAATTACAGCTACATATCCGATTTATATGTAAGTAGAACCAACTCATGTGTTACTCCATATCTAAAGTGTAGATACATCTTATCAACACTAACAAACTTAATTCTTCATGGTAATTAAGTAAAATGATTTCATAGATGATGTTCACTCTTAAAATTAACAATGGATGGAGTTGGGGAGTTGGGGAGCAGGGGAAAATTTCCTCTGAATTAATGTTTAAATATGATCTGGTTATCTAAAGATTTATCTATCTGGAATATATTATAATGTAATTTCTAATAAAATATTGAATTACTGGCATAAAAAAAAATGAACAAATATACAGAAAAAAAAACCAATAGGTTTTCATTCACTTTGTTAATTCATTGATATTTGAAACATCTATATGATTAGACAAAATTTTAAAAATCTTTTCATACTTGTTTTTTTCTTAGTATAACATATCCTGTTAATATTAATTATTTATAATATTTGTTTCACAAGATAATTTCTCTTTGTTGAATGATTAGTGCATCAAACCTCATGTTTTTATGGCTTAGTACAGAAAATGCTTTATTATTTATTTATTATTATAACATGTTATTATATTATATATATTATAATATATAATATAATATAATATAATATAATATAATATAATATATATTATATTATATAATTATATAATATATATATATATAAATATATAATATATAATATATATAATGATATAATAGTAATTATTATTACATAATTGTTATTGTTATATTTATAATTTTATTATAAAATTATAATATATTATAATTACATAATATACTATATTATACATATAATATCATAATGTTATAATTATACAATGATATAATGATATTATTATTATTATTATTATTATTATTACAAAGATAGAAAAATCTATGGCTTATGTCTAAACCAATGTGAAAAATATTCATATAATTAAGCACTGATGTACTCAAAATTATACCTTGCCATTTTTAACTCAGCAAAACAGTTTATCATTATTGAAAATTAGATGAAAATCAGATACATCTTTCTGGGTCTTGCAGCCTATCAATACCTGAAGGGAACCTACACCCAGGAGGGGAGTAAACTCTTCAAAAGGGCTGATAACAGCAGGACTAGGAGAAATGGTTTTAAGTTGAAGGAGGGAAGATTTAGGTTGGATGTTAGGGGGAAGTTCTTTACTAGGAGAGTGGTTAGGCCCTGGAACGGGCTGCCCAGGGAGGTTGTGGATGCCCCGTCCTTGGACGTGTTTAAGGCCAGGTTGGACGGGGTCCTGGGCAACCTGATCTGAATGTGTATGTTTGGTGGCCCTGCTAGGCAGGGGGGTTGGAACTACATGATCCTTGGGGTCCCTTCCAACCCGGGTGATTCTGTGATTCTGTTATTCTGTGATTCTGGGTTATATAAAATAGAGCTTCATTTCTTGAGTGAACAGAAGTTTTACTCCTTTACTCTTGAAGAATTGTAATGTTTTTTTAAGAATCATTTAAAAATTTCTATTTTTTAGAACTCTGAGGATTTGAAGATAATAGAAGAATGTCCTAACTCAGCTGATTGGTAATAGAATTATATATCAACATTATTAAGAAAACAAGATTTTTTTTCATCATTGTAAAAGAAAAAAATATTTGCAAAACATTTTTAATTTAGAAAGACTCAAGAGATCTTTTATTTTCTTGAAAAAAATAATATTCAAATACTAGCTAATTTTTATTTTCCTTAAAACCAAAACCAAATTTCATTCAAGGAAGAGATCAAATTTCATACTGATATTTAGAAATTAAATTCAGGTACTTAAATTAAATTTTGTATTCTACTTATTTTTTTGTATAAAATTGTTTAGAACAGTTCTGTTAGAATTTGAATTTTCACTCATTACCCCGTTAAAGGAGATATTTTCCAAATATCTTACCCAGTACTGGATTAACAGTTTCTTAATTAATTTTTTGTTTAGCTGCCAACTGTCATCTCTAGTGAAGCTCTTTCAGAATTAATGTTGAGGTGATAGACTGTATATAAATGTTATAAAGCTAAAAATGTGAAAGATATCATAATTGTAACTGACATAGTCACATAATGATGATAGAGACTATCCTCTGCAGTGCAGTGCTTAGACAGCTTCAGCTAGAAGAGACTGTTCCAGAATTACATCCAGAAAACTTCTGAATATCTCCAAGAAGAGAAATTAGCTCTTGCCCACAACATCTGTGGGCAATATTTTCCAGTGGCATCCACTGTTTTAGATTGTGACTGCTGCTGCTTGTGTCACTGAACATTGCTGAAAGGAAACTAGTTATGTCTTCCTTACAGTCCTTCTTCAGATACTTGTACATAATGGTGTCTCAAGATGTCTCTGGAGTCTGTTCTCCAGATTGGAAAGCTGTAGCTCTCCCAGCCTTTCATTATCAGATTCTCTCTGCTCAGCTCCCTTCACCATCGTAGTGGACCCTCACTTGACTGTCTTTGGTAGTTCCATCTTGCGCTGAGGAGTCCAGAACTAGACACAGTTCTCCAGGTATACTTCACCTGCTTCTGAACAGAGAGGAAGTTTTCATGTAAACTTATTGAAGGTATATTCTGCCCCATCATCCAAACCATTAATGAAAATACTGAACAGGATTTAATTCAGTATTGACCTCTGGGCTAGTTACTGCTCTCTGTGAAGACTTTTTTCCACTCACTAACATTCTCTAAACCTGTCTGTTTAATCAGTTTTCAGTTCTTCTCACTTTCCACTCATCCAACACATATGCAATGGGTTGTCTGTGAAGACATCATGTGAGAGTGTCAAGAGCCTAACTTAGTCTGCCTACTAAAGAACAGGCAGACAACATCCACTATTCTTCTCTTAGCAACCAACTACCTACTATTTAATCATGTACATTTTTCAAGTTGATTAGGCACGATTTTCCCTAGGTGAATCCATGCTGATTACTATTATTTTTTTGTCTTTCATATGTCTGGAATTGGTTTGAAGGATTTGCTGCCTTATCATCTCACCAGGAATTGATATGAGGCCTGACTACCCTCTTTTGCCCTGAATCCTCTTATCTGCTGCTTTTGAACATTTTCTTTTCTCCAGTCTTCTGGCTCTCAGTCACCAGAATTTTCTAAGATTATTGGGAGTAGCATTGAAATAGTGTTAGACATAATGCAATTCCCTCAGAACTCATGGGTACATCTTATCAGGCTCATGGAGTTATGATTGTTCAGTTTTATTAGGTTTTATTCAGCCTGATCATATTCCAACAGTATTTTGTTTTCCCTGTTCATGTTGTTTCCCATACTCTGAACAATCTGGTATTTCTAAAGCTCAGCATTGAAACAGACTAAAATAAAAGAAGGCATCTGATATATCAGTTTTTTTCCATGTGCCACCAGGTTCCTAACTCAGCAATGAAGCCACATATTACATGGTAATTCTTCTACTGGTATTGTACTTAAGGTCCTTCTTATTGCATTTAACGTATCTTCACAGATTATATTCTAAATGGGTTTTAACTCTCCTATACGATGCAATGTGTGCTAGAAAATGTCAGTTCATTTCTCACAAGTTACCTGACATTGTTTTTACCTTCTGTAAATACACTGCTTATGTAGGAGTTTCATCAAGGCTTTTGCCCTGTTCATCTATGTAAGCCCTCTGTCATTTTCCCTAATTTTTACCACAGCCTTTGACTAACACATGCCCCAGTGAGCTCTTTCTTCTTTGTGAGCACAGGGTACCTCTCCTCATTGGTTTATGTGTTACTTGGGAAGGATGTAATCATTGATGGATTCCAGGAAGATTCTAATTTTTTTATGCCTTACTATGATGTCCTTCCAGCAGATATTGAGATAGATGAAGTTCTCATAAGAACTAGAGCAGGGTCCCATGAACCCTAGTTGCTCTTTCACATAAAGGGCAACTCCACCTCCTTGTCTTCCTGCCCTGTCTCTTCTTAGAAGACTATCTGCCTCCACTGTAGCATCCCCATCAAACTAGCCATCTCACAAAGATCACAGCTCTGTAACTCAGAGGTGTAATCTTTCTTTTCCACGATTCATGCACTAGTGTACAGGAACTTGAGAGGCATAGGGGCATGAGACTTTCCCAGAAAGTTCCTAGGGACTAAAAATATACATATACCCTGTGGGATTTAACACAACATTTTAAATGTGAGTCATGACATACACAATGTGTGTTAGGCAATTTTCACAGACACAAAGTAATTTTGTAGGTAGGAAGGGACCTCTGGTGGGTGGTTGTTTGGTGTATTACCCCTCTTCAAGCAGGGCCACGTGGCATCATTTGCCCAGGGCAATGTCCAGGACTTTAAAGATCTTTAAGGAGGGAGATTCTTCAGCTTCTTTTGGCAGCTTGTGCCAGTGCTCATTCACCTTCACAGTGAAAAATATTTCTAGATATTCAGAAAGAATCTCCAAGTATTTCAGTTTGTTTACATTTCCTCCTTTACTGTCACTGGGTGCTAATGAAAAGAGCCTGACTCCATTATCTTTGCACCCTCATTTCTTGTTTTTCTCTCTATACATTGATAGGGCTTCATTTGGAGCCTTCTCTTCTCTAGAATGAACATTCCCAGCTTTCTCAGCCGTACATCATAAGTCCCTTCACCATCTTCACAGTACTTCACTGTACTCTGTTAATTACATTAACAGTACAATACCCTTGTACTAAGAAACCCAGAACTGGAAGCAAACAGTAGTCTAGGTACGGCTTCACCACTGCTGACCTGCTGGCAACACTCACGCTAGTGCAGCCCAAGAAGATGTTGTCCTTTCTTTGTAGCAGGGGGAATTTTCTGGTTCATGTTCAACTTGCACAGTGTGCTTTTCTTCAAACCTGTTCTCCATTTGGTCATTCACAGCAATGTATTTACCATGTGTTGGACTTTGCACAACCTAAACTACATTAACTTGCTGTCAAAATATTTATCTGACCTACTGAGATCCCTCTAGATAACAGCATTATTCTCTGGAATGCCAGTTACTCCCCTGAAATTCTGTGTCACCTGCACAAGTACTGAAGGTTTGCTCTGCTTCATCATCCTGATCATTAAGATATTAAACAGGACAAGACTCAACATTGGCTTATGGCACACAGCTCTAATTATTGGCCTCCATTTAGAAGTTGTGCTGCTCATAATACCTCTGTGCATCCTGTTCAACAAATTTTCTCACTGTCTTCCCTTTCAGGCCATCAATCAATAGCTTGTCTATGAGGATCAAATTTGAGACAGTGTCAAAGGACTTATTTCAGAGCATGTACCATATCTACTGCTTTCTCAGTTTTTATTAAACCTGTTATTTTATTGTAAATATTCATCAAGATGATAAAGATCTTTTGGTATCTTTTGAATTTACATTAATTACATATGACTTTGTAATTTGTCATTCTGTTCATATTTTACTTTCAGAGAAACAAACAAACAGAAATACTATTAAGAATTTAATCAAAAAAGAGCTAACTTTTACTGCAGTGTTTCAGGCATGTACTGAGCAAAGTCAGTATGTTAACAGTTGTAGTGTATGTCCCAAAGGAATAATTTCTTTGTTACTAAAAACTGGGGTTTTTTTTATTCTTATTTTTTAGACATTGGTTTTTCTCTTTGATTTTCATGAGTCCAACAGCAATGCTATTTGCATAATAAACATTGTATTCATAATTAATTCTGTCACATTAAGGATTTCAGTGGAAAATGCACATTAGTTACTTTTTCTTACGCACCAGCACTGAAGGCGAGGCTCTGGACACAGGCTAGGAATAGTCCTTACATACGCAATATTTTCTACCAGAGCTGTGCTTATGAGATGCACAACAGAACCTTATAAAGTGCAGAAAGAAAGGTTCCCATCTGCTTGCATCTCACAGATAATATGTTATCTATAAACACTTTTCAGGTTCTTTGCAAGGTAAGCTGTGATTGTGTACTGAAAGAAGTAAGACAGTCCTGTCTAATATTGTGCAAGCTGAGCTGGACACTCAGCTGAAACTATATAAAATTTAACTTTAATATCTTTTTTTTTTTTTTTCTTCCCAAAATAAATATTTCATAAGAAACAGGAACTGTTCCAGAAAAGTCAGTTTTTCATTGTAACCAGTTTGATAAGAAACAGGCTGGGGCAATATTTTTAACCAATGTTTTATGCTAAGAAAAAGAGTTCTTGGCCCCCAAGGAAGAGACAGTTCAATATTTGGGTTTTTCTGCTATATTGCCAGAGAAACTAGCTCAGACTCATTCTAGAATTTAAACAGGAAAGCAGTAGAGACTTGGAATCAAATTTCTTAAAAATCAGGATTATGTAAAATCTAATGTGCTCAATGATGATGAAATATTTCACTTGTTAGGGAACGAGTCTTTCTTGAGCTAATGGCTATTTATTTTCCAGTTTAAGTTATCATTTACATATGAAAGTTTGCTATATAACATAAGGTTTATGCAAACGTAAAGGGTATATAAAATGAAACAAGACTGTTTCTGCAGCATAACTGCCCCAGTTACATGTATCCAAGTCATTTGCGCTCCAGACTGTCCTATGTAACTTATTCTGTGCACGAAAAATTCTGGACTGATAAGATTTATTGGTTCAGCTGCAACTGTTGTGCTATGCAACTATGTAAAGCCTGAACAACTCAATGCAGAAACTCAGAAAGTTTCAGTCAGGAAGATATGGATCTGGAAAAGCCACAGAAATTCAACAGATCTATCAGTAAACTGATACTCCTACTACATACACCACTTCATTCGACATAGTAGAGAACACTCCCCTGTATTTTTGTTTCCTTCAAATTATTGTTATTACTGTTTTAGGACATTAGGTCCTGCTGCCATTCAACCAAGAAAGATTACTACATAAAGTAGGACAAGGGAAAATGGTTTTAATCTAAGATGGGGGAGACTTAGGTTAGATACCAGGAGGAAGTTTTTCACACAGAGTGTGGTGACACACTGGAACAGGTTGCCCAAGGAGGTTGTGGATGCTCCATCCCTGGAGGCATTCAAGGCAAGGCTGGATGTGGCTCCAGGCAGCCTGGTCTGGCAACCCTGCACAGAGCAGGGGGGTTGGAGCTACATGATCTTTGACACCCTTTTCAATCCAGGCCATTCTATAATAAAATCAGAAACAAATCTAATATAATCCTCTTTTTGTCTCCTGTGATAGGTGGAACATTCAAGTTACAAAGATACCTTAATCTATTTTTCAGTTTATGGCATTCGTCATTCTTGTCAAGTTATAAGAGATATCTGCAGTCATGTTTAGTGTATGTAAAATGAGACTTTGCATAGCTTGATTGCTGTGATGGCAGTAAGATAATTTCCAAGGCTTGAGAATTTTTAAAATGTTTTGACAAGCAGAAATGAAAGCTTTCAAGCCAGTTCCACTTCCATGAAAAGTGTCACAACTTTTTTTGATGCGAATTCATAATCACAAATTTCTTCAAATAAGGGAAATTAGCATTTCTGATTTATTTTTTCATTACAAAGAACTGTCAGGTTTTTAAAATGCTATGCTTTAGTTCTATATTCACTTGAATAATAAATACAGTAAAGAGTTTATGTCCAGATATTGCTGCACTTTATAACAGGAAGTGCTAATAACATTTCTGAACACACTGTTACTTGCTTTATTCACCATGCAAATAAGCAACATATCACGCAAAATCTGAGATAGTGTGATTTTCACAAGGTATTAACCTCAATTAAGTGAATGTGGTTTACTGCAAATAAATTCTTCCTCTTGCAATATTAGTGATTCATGACTGTATGGATGATACCATGTTCTTTGAGTTCTGTGACCTCTGATGCACCTTTGAGAGCCTGAGCATATTTGCACTGGATGGCACATGTGTAAGCAAGTAGGGCAATAGTGTTCTGGGCAGAAAGCTGGCTAGACTGATTAGCAGAGCTTTAAACTGGATTTGATGGAGGAAGGGGGTGTAATTCTAAGTGACAGGGAAGAACAGGGAAGAGTCAGGGAGCAGTGTTGTTTTAGGGAAATAGCAGAAAAATACGTTAGAATCCCAAAGGATTAGGGAAGGCTCTTCTAAGAAGGTAATGCATCTGGTTGCCCAGGTGAAGTGCCTCTATACCAATGTGTGCAACACAAAAAAAAAAGCAGAAGGAGATGGAAGCCATGATGCAATCAGACAACTATGACCTAATTGCTATCATGGAAATGTGGTGGGATGAATCACACTACTAGAATACTGCAGTTAAGAGCTGTATGTTTTTTAGAAGAGATAGGCAGTGAAGAAGGTTGTGTGTAGTGTTATCATCTGTGTTAAACTGATAGATTGCAATGAGCTACCTCTAAAATACAGCCATCATCAGATTGAAAACTTGTGGGTAAAAATTAGAGACCACATCAACAAATGACATCTGGTAACTGGGTCTACTACAGGCCATCTGACGAAGGGGAACTTCGAGGCCTTCTTTCTTTCCCTACAAGAAGCACTGGCTCTCATAGGCTCTCATCCTGATGGGGAGTCTCAGCCACGTAAGTGTCTTGTAGGAAATTGGCATGTTGAGCTGTGAGCAATCCCAAGGACTCCTAGAGTCCATTGAGGACAACTTCCTGGTCCAGATATCAGACAAAAAGACTAGAGGAGAAGTATCACTGGACCTAGTTCTCACCAGTGCAGTGAGGATCATTACAGATGTTAAGAATGGAGACAGTCCGGGTTGCAACAACCATACCCTGGTCAAGTCTGTCATCCTGAAGAATATGTGTCTGGCAAAAAAAGCAAAGTCAGAACTCTCAACTTCAGAAGAGAAAACTTCCATCTGTTTAAGGAATTAGTGGGAGACAACTCCTGGTAGACTATACTTAGAGACAAAGGAACTGAACAGATATGGCAACCTTTTAAGAACACCATTCTGAGAGCACATTCCCCTGCATAAGAAATCAAGCAGGGGAGGCAGGAAACCAGCATGGTTGAGCAATGAATTGCTGGTAAGATTGAGAGATAGGAAGGAAATGTACAGGCAGCAGGAGCAGAGACATATGGCCTGAATACAGGGATGCTATGCAGACATGTAGAAATGGGATCAGGATATCCAAGGCACTGAACTTGGAAAGAGGTGCAAAAACAAGAAAGAATTCTACACAAACACTGATCAGAAGAGACAGACCATGAGTGGGTACACCTTCTGATAAATGAGAAGGGAGAGCTGGCAACAAGAAGCATGGAGAAGTCTGTGGTTCTAAACAAGCTCTTTGTTTCACATCTGTGCCTAGGAAGCTCATGTATCAGATCCTCTTGGAAGCTATGTTAAAGCACACAGAAGGCAAGTAGGTGTGATCCAACACAGACAACATAGCTTTACTAAAGGCAGATTGTTCCTACCTATTCTGGTAAACTCCTATGATGGAACGACAGCATCAGTGAAAAATAATGCTCTCTACCTGGACTTCCACATGGACTTATGCCACAGCCCTATCTCTAAATTGAAGACAAATGTGCAGGTAATATGTAGATGGGAGAGTATTCTGTAATAGAGTCATCATATGACCCAGGGACCATGAAAATTTGGGAATTGGAAACAGGATGGTCTTTGAGGTCCTTTTCAAACCAGGCCATTCTATGATTCTATGATTCTATAATTCCATGATTCTATGATTTATGATTTATGATTCTGTGATTATATTCTAACAAGCAATGGAAATTTTCTAAATTGGGGAAAAACAGATAAAGGTCAGAACAAGACGCTGTGATGAACCTGATGATGGAAAAATGGAGAGAAGGTAAGTAGTCAAAGGACACCGCATATGCCCAGAGGGACACTAATATGTATTAATGACTCTTGAAAATAATGAATATGTATGCTAATGTACTGCATATGTATGTCTTAACTGTTTCAGTGTAGAACCTGAACTCTGAGAGACCATGCATGTTTTGTCAAGTCAGCTGGTACGCATCATGAAGAATGAAGGAATGCTGCTTTCCAGCATCACATGAGAGTTAGAGTTTTATTCCCGAATTTCAGATGACAGAGGAATAATATATTGCTTCCTGAGTCCAGTCTCAGTATATATGATAACAAATATTTTAGAGATGAGAGGTATAGTCTTATCAATAAGAAATTCTAGAATAGATTAAGTGTAGGAAAATAGAATCTCCTGATTTCTTAAAGTATGTAATAACAAGCTCACTTTACACAGACATATTAGCAAAATGTTGTAAATTACTACAAAATTTGCAAAGATTTCTTCTGGAGAAGTCTACTATACAGCTACATTTTCAGGATTATACAAAATTCTGCCAGCTCTATCAGGACTATTTCTATCAGACAATTTCTGTCAGAAAGTAATCTCTAAAAACTGCACAAAATATACTTATTGGTTATAGAGAAACTTCAGTACTTCAGAATTAAGAATGAGGAAAAAGAAATGTAAGAAAGAGAAAGCATAAATATCAGAGAAACTGAGTAATAATGCCAAATCAAATAGAACTTGGCTATATACTGTTTTGGAGACTATATATATTAAAAAAAAGCAGACCCTAATTTTGCATATCTATAGCGGGAACAATTCAATCATATAGGAATTAAAACCCCAAATTTCAAAGCTTCTGTTTCTGTGCTTAGATATTCATTATTTTCTGGCCACAATGAAGGAAAAATTACTTGCATGGAGAAAGTTGATACTGCATCAGAGCATTAATATCTGCAAATAAGGGTGTGTGTGTGTCAGATGCAGGTAAGGAATGAATCGTCTCCAATCAAAATATTTTGTAGACATTTTTACATTAGAAATCACTTATTTGGAGCTGTTTGTTTTTGAGTGGGACAAAAATAGTTTGGGGGATGTCCTCCCTTCTCTGTCAGGAGTTATGGCGAGGAAGGTCAGAAGCTTTCACAAAAAAAAACAACAAATTCTTCAACCCATGACCTACTACACATGCGCAACAGGGGAGGGTCTGCATGCTTTGGGGTATAATGAATATGTATCCGAATTTTGGGAAACTACTGATTGTGTATTAGTTCATCCTGTATCTGTAGCACGATTTTTCCAGACAGTGTGCAAGCTCGGAGGAATTATCCCCCTTGCACCAGGGCTTTTGCGCAATTGCCAGTAAATCATACCTTCTCTATATCCTTACAGGCTATAGAGTTTAATTTTCCACACGTCAATGTAGTACTGTAGAAGAGGAGACATGTTTTAAGTCTGGTCTGCTTTAACAAGTCAAAAGAAACAGCAACAGAATGCCTTGAATGTGACAGACAGCATCATTCCCTGTTGTCTTTCTTATCTGTGTGTGCAGAAACTTATGGATTGTCCTTGTGTTCCGCAGCAATATTTGGGACAGAAGTGCCCGGAGGAAGTAAATGACTCCCACAAGGACTAACAGTGGAACAACACTGGACCATCAAGGTGCTAGAAGGCTAGATGACATTGAAGACACCAAATAAGGCTGTGTTTGTTGGGCAATCATTGGGGGTGGGTAGAATAATGAATTTGGGAATGTAATGAATATGTAATACATGCAAAAACATAACCTATTCATGAACAATCAACTGGTGGAGCATACTTGGACAGTTATCTCAATGCTACCCCAGCACTGCCAATAAAGAATACCTGACCTAAGGGTAAAAAACTTCACTGTTAAATTTCTACTCACTGATTTCTTTAACTCATTCCCCATTTTTCATCCCTTCTCTTTTTTTTTTTTTTTTTACTCTTTTGGTCTTTGTAGTATTTGTTGCTTAATATTGTCTTTGCTGTAACAATTATCGATCTCTATTAGCAAATTGGCCAGTTTTACCTTCAAGAAGAGTACTAGTTGTTGTTAATAAAGCTCTTAATAAATTGGTTTGTATTATTCCTGAGACTTGCATGACTCAATTGCAGTAGTGACAGCTGCTGACTAGGGGAGGCGTATTTCAGGAGATAGAAAAAGATTTGCTTTCCTCAAAACCCAGTGAGTGGGATGAGACAGTGTGTACTACTATGACCAAGGTTGGAAAAGATCTACAAGATCGTTCAGTCCAAATTATAATCAAGCAAGAAGTGCTATTAATTTCAAGCTCTACTTTAAAAAGTTAGAATTCGTCTTGAGGTTATAGTAAAACCCAGACCTACTGATCATTACTGACACTGAATTCAATTCTTCAGATCCTTTCACCAATCCTAAACACTACTGAGCATGTAGGTCACACTTCAAGCACTATCATCCTCATCCCTGCAGTATATCCTCCTATGACCCACTTACCCATACATGTTTGGAACATTCATCAACATAAAATTCAGCTTCAAAGTTCTATTTTCCAACTTTCAGTGTGCGTGTGTTCTCACCTGGCAGTAGGTGAAGATTTCTTCGAATTGGACATAGAGTTCTGCCTAGACATGTTTAAGGTTGACCTATTTTTCTGTATTGATTTCAGCTATGACTGAAGTGCATTTGATGCTTTTGAGGGCTTGGTTTTAGCAACTGAGTGTCATGCCTAGAAATAAGTTTGGTGCTAGAGTGTGTCAAACCAGATGTTTCATGCATTGTGAGTATGTGACTCCCTATTACAAGTATTTGGATGTAGAGAAATGTTAGGCTCTGTTGTGCTTCTCCTGCTTGATGTCTGAAATATTGATTCATCTCACAATTAATGCCACAAAAACTATACTTCAATTATGAAATATGCTTTATTAAAAATCTGCAGAGAAAAATGTTGCTGAATCAACTCATGTAACTTAAGCTCAGAATAAAAAATCCATCTTCAGATACCAACAACGCTTGCATTTTTTTTTGGTTCTCAATTTAATAAAATCTCTTAAGGGATTTCTCGTAATAATTTTTATACAAAAAATGAAAACACCCCAGTCTTAACAGTAATTCACATGTAGATAAGGTAGGTAAATGACAATTAGAGAACAATCAGGTTGTTACTTAGATATCAGGCAACAGATGTCATGCAACTTCTCTACTAAAAATATATATTTCTTAAAGTCATAAAGTTTTATTTTTGAAAACAATATAAATTAGATTATTTTTGACATACATAATGAAGGTGCTCAAAATAGAAATTCTATCATAATTTACTTCTATCTTTCTTAGGTTGCAGTAATGGAAATAGAATCAATAGAATATGCTATTATAAGAAAAAGTCCAATAATATTTCTCCACTAATAGATGTCTAAGTAAGTGTTTACAAACAAAAATCTGAGAACTCAATACCTGAAATTATTGTCACATTTTCCAGTAATTTATGACAAATTTTGTGCGTCTAAATTCATCTGAAATGACACCAAGTTGTAAAGCAATATAAGTCAATATAACCACTTCTTTATGTACCTCACAGCTATTATTTATGAGAATATGTCAAGAGGATTTAAACAACTGTGGTGTCTTTCCCAACTTATATGGCTAGTTTTCTCTAAGAGAAAGGACCTTCAGATATTCATATGGAAATCTGCTATAATCTTTTAATATGTGTTACAGCCTACAATGTTGCATTTGATGAAATTTTCCTTAAGAAAGGAAAATAAAAACATACTATAAAAAGCAACAACAATAAAATTAAATTCAGAAAAAAGCAATGTTTGCCTAGAATTATAGTTTTTTACTAGTATTTCCAGCAGTACAACATTCTTGTTAAGTATAAATGATACTAATGTTTATTTAGAAGCATTTTCACAAAACAGAACTATTATTTGGCTTTTTTTTTTTTTTTTTTTTTTTTTTTTTTTGCTTGTTTGACTGTTTTTATAAGAGTCCAGCATTAATGAATAGAAAATATAAAAATCAATTACGTACCTACTAAACTTAACTGACCTATGAGTGGCTTCTCTCAATGAGAGCAAATTTCCCAGGACAATCCAAAAGTCTGTTTTTCATACAGAGCTCCCTTTCATAGAATCATAGAATCATAGAATGGCCTGTATCGAAAAGGACCTTAAAGATCATCTAGTTTCAACCCCTGCTGCTGTGGGTAGGGTCACCAACCACTAGAACAGGCTGTCCAGAGCCGCATCCAGCCTGGCCTTGAATGCCTCCAGGGATGGGGCATCCACAACCTCCTTGGGCAACCTCTTCCAGTGTGTCACCACCTCTGTGTGAAAAACGTCCTCTTAATCATAGAATCACAGAAACATAGAATCATAGAATCATAGAATCACCAAGGTTGGAAAAGACCTAAAAGATCACCCAGTCCAACCGTTCACCTATTCCCAATAGCTCCCACTAAACCATGTCCCTCAACACAACATCCAGTCTTTCCTTGAGCACCCCCAGGGTCGGTGACTCCACCACCTCCCTTGGCAGTCCATTCCAGACTGGCTAAATTTAATAACCTAAATTTCCCCTTAGTTTAAAAACACTCCCCCTTGTCCTATTACTATCCACCCTTGTAAAAAGTTGTTTACCCTTCCTGTTTTTATGCTCCTTTCAAGAACTGGAAGGTGACAATGAGGTCTCCCTGGTGCCTTTTCTTCATGCTAATCAAGCCCACTTCCCTTAGCCTTTCTTCACAGGAGAGGCACTCCAGCACTCTGATCATCTTAGGGGCTCTCCTCTGGACCCATTCCAAGAGCTCTGTCTCCTTCTTATGCTGGGGGCCCCAGATCTGGCTGCAGTACTCCAGATGGAGCCTCACAAGAGCTGAGTAGAAGGGAACAATCACCTCTCTCCCCTTGCTGATCTCCCTGCTGCCCTTTTTTTTAATGCAGCCCAGGATACAGTTGGCGTTCTGGGCTGCAAGCACCCACTGCTGGCTCATGTCCAACTTATTGTTCACCAGGACCCCCAAGTCCTTCTCAACAGGGCTGCTCTCAAGCAGTTCTTCTCCCAGTCTACATAAATACTTGGGACAGCCCCTGCCAAGTGGATCACCTTGCTGAATCTCATTGGGTTTACATGGACTCATTTCTCCAGCCTGCCCTGGTCACTCTGGATGGCTTCCCTTCCTTCCAATGTATCATCTTCACCACTCATCTTGGTGTCACCTGCCAACTTGCTGAGGGTGCACTTGCTTCAGTCATCTATGTTATAGATAAAAATGTTGAGGAACACCAGTTCCAAGACTGACCCATGGAGGACACCACTTTTGATCGGCCTCCACTCAGACATAGAACCACTGATCACAACACTTTGGCTGCAACCAACCAACCAATTCTTCATCCATCGAACAGCCCATAGGAAACATGCTGAAACATTAATGAAGATGATGACATTTTCTTTATTTGGAACAGGAGGGTCAGAAAATGAAAAATGTGTGATTGTTGTTACAAATAAGTTTATTGCATTCCATACTTCTCCATAAACTGTGTATTTCTATTTGTCAAAATGTGAGTAATTTCAGCTACAGAATATTAGCCACTGACCTGCAGGAAAGAAATTGTTTTAAATAATGCCTTACTCTGAAATGTTTTTCTCCAATCCACCAGAAGATAATTGAAGGAACAGAAAGAATAGGTCCAACTACTCTTATGAAAACACTCCATCTCTGTTCACGTGGACAAGAATATTTTGATGATTACTTATGAACAAATAATTAAACAGACCTCATATTGGGTGGGTATTTTTCTTTGTATGAAATCCAGTCAGTCAACATCTCACTTAAGTCATACTGTATCAGACAAAATAACAATCTGTGTTTAGATTTCATTTTGCTAACCGCTGTACTTGTCAAGTAGAAGCTTGTCTTCATTGTCCTTTCTTTTTCTGTGTAATTTAAATGAGTTTCAACAAAAAATTAATTTAAAATATTTCAGCTGGCTTTATTAGGTAATATTTATTACTCTGTTAAGCAGTGTAAAATTTAGCTATATACTCTTCACAGTGTAATTTCTCATAAATTATTGTTGGGGTCTGCTCGTGTGGATGAAGTCGTGAAAACTCAAAAGTTTTCAGGGTATCCCACTGCCATTTTCTAGAGAGTTTTTTTTTTTTTTTTTTTTTTTTTTTTTTTTTTTTTTTTTTTTTTTTCTGTAAAATAAGGGCAAGAACTGAAAGATCAGACCTAACACAATAATATGTACCTAAAGTAAAAAAAAAAATCCCACTGTTAATTATGATAAAAATCGCACATGTTTTTAAGACACTTATAACTAATCTAACCTCTAAAAGCACTGTTGTTTTATCTTTTCAAGATCACATTTTAATAGAGACACTCTCTGATAAATGTGCAGCTGAAGCAAAAGACACATGAAAGGGCACAATATGCTTACCTTTTATGACTACAACTACTGATTTAATGACATTACTTACAAAAATAAAATGAACAGGACTGCACTTTCTGTATGTAAGTGCTGAGTATTTATATTTTTTTAAACTAGAATTGGCTTAAGATGGCGTATAACAATGGCATATATTTGTGTATATATATATATATTTATGTATGTATATTCAAAGAAACAAGTACTGACGTACTATATGCACTATTGTTAATCTATTTTAGGCACCTTCTATGCATTTACATTTTTTAAAGCAGGATAGAAATATTTTTTCTATCATGCTTAAAAAAAAAAAAAAAAAAGGGGTCTGACTTTTCTGTTTGTCTAGAAGCATGTTTCACTGGGTAAAACTTCAAAGTCTAACCATTCACAGCTTGCCTTTTGGCTTGTGGCAATGACATGACTTATGACAAACTCTTATATTATCAGTTATTTATTTTCCTTTTTTTAAAATTTATTTTTTGCATATTATTATACCAATCACAAGAACAAATGCTGTAAAAGATTTGAAGTTCATTCTCTCGCAAGTTCAGAGATCCTCGAATGAGGTTTATATATCAATTTCATGCAAATATGTACTAAACAAAATCAGAATGGTGATATTTTGTTAGATCATAATGTTAAAATGTTTCTTCTAAAAATTTGCACACATCAAAATTATTTACTGTGAAGAAATGTTGTTCTGAAGAATACATCTTTATCAAGTATCAAAAATTAATTTCATCAAAAATTAAATAATCCAGTATTATGGCAGTTTGCTTCATATTATAAGAGCTGCTCTGAAAATAATGCCTGTGGTTTTATTATATTGGCACACAACATCAGAAGATGTTAGTGAGATAGCAATAGAAATTGAACTTTTCCACAAATATGCTGCTGAATTTTATTGCTGTGCAACAGATAGTAGCAGAGGGGCAGTCTAAAAAATGGCATCTAACACAGAAGTGCATATGAAGCAAAGATATGTAATTGAATTTTTCTCTGCAAAAAAAAAAAAAAAAGGCACACATTGATATTCATTGGAACTAGCTGAAAGTTTATGGAGATCAAACAGTGGGACAGTGAATAGTACATTTCCGAAATGGTGACAATGACTTGAAAGAGCCAAGCCACATTCTGGACAGCAATGCCGATTTTTATGAGTACAGCAGGCAGGCTTTTGCTCATGCGCATAGCTAACGCTGGTGTAGTGTTGAAGAACAGCGTTTTGTAGTTTAGAATTTGTTATTATCAAATACTGTTACTGTGCTCTTTGTATCTGTTCCAGTTTTCCATGCCTGCATAAACATGTCACTGAATGAAGGAAATAAAGCTTTTTAGATGGCAATCTGTACACGCTAAAATCCAACCTATTAACTGCAGTTGTAAGACAAAGGCAGCTGAAGTCAAAGGAAGTCCACATGTAATATGGCTACAGAATGGAGGAAGAGGATATCAAAAGTATAATGGCAGCAGGTAATCACATTAAGTTTAGATGCTGATGAATTTCTTAGCAACTAACACCAAGCCTAGAGGTAAGTAGTATCATAGAAATCAATGGGCCCACTCTGGATTTGTCCTAGCATGCTAAGAGAAGTTGCTGACAGTGTTGGAAAGTCAGTGTCTACAATATTTGAAAAGCCTTGCCAGAAAAGGGCAAATGTCACACGGGCTCAGAAGAGGACTCCAAACTACCGGTTCATTAGTTTTACTTCAGTGTGTAGGAAAGTAACATAATGCCTCCTGAGAACTGTTATGGACCAAATGATGCAGGTGGTTAGGAAAAGACTGCATAAATTTACAAATGCAAATAATGTCTCATTTACCAGATCATGCAATAATCCTGCAATAAAATAACTTTTTTTTTTTTTTTTTTTTTTTTTTTTTTTTTTCTAGATTAGGAGAGCAGTGGATATTGTTTACCTGTAATTTAGCAAAATTTTCAACTGGCAAGGTACAGACTGGATGCAAGGTCTACAGGAAGTGTAAAAAAGTAGTGAAAAGACTGCACTGGTAGGGTGATTGATGGCTTTTACTCAGGCTGGCAATTTGCCACAATTGGAGTTCTCCAGTGACTGGTACTGGACCCTATACTATTTGTTATTTTCACAAGAAATCAAGACAATCGGAGCAAAAGTACCCTTATCTAGTTTGCTTATGACATTTGTCTGGCTGGTAAGGCAGACAAGTCAAAAAGAAACCTGGACACACTGGAAGAGTGGTCAAGCAAGAATTTATGAACTTCAAAAAAGACAGGATGATTATTCATTTGGAATTACGTAAAAAATGAGCCCGTAATAGACTAAGGTCTGTGTGACTGGGGAGCTGCCTTGATGAAAGGTAACTGGGGGTCCTAGTGGACAACAAGTTGAACATGATCAGCAGTGCACTGCTACAGCAGTGAGGATAAACCAGATCCCCTGCTGCAATCTGCAGGGGCATTATTAGCAACAACAGTGCTGTGGTCACCCAGTTCCATTCAGCACCGTTCAGATTGCATATGGAGTGCTGCGTCCATCTCTGGCCCCAGCAATTCAAAGAGAACATGAGGCAGAATGGAAGGGTCCAACAGCAGGTCATAAATCTCTATGAGGCTAAGAGGCCAGAAAAACTGCCCAGTGTGGAAAGACTGAAGGAGTTATGTCTTTTCACTATAGTGAAGGGAAGTCTTAGGGCAAAACTCGTCACAGTATTCCAGTACTGAGAGGATGGTCCATGATCATCGTAGAACCTCTCCTCAGGGTTTTCAGGATGCAATTGAATTGCTAGATTATCTACTCTAAGAGCCCTTTTTCCCACATAAGATTTGACTGGATTTGTCCCTCCCAGCCTAGGCTGACTATGATTCTATGATTCTATGATTCTAAGATAAACTTTCAGATAGTATTCAGGATGACATTATGAATAAGATTTCAGAAAGCATGTAAATCAAAATCAAGATAGCAGATTTAATCTGATAAATTGAAAAAAAAAAAAATGAGGTAAGTGGATAAATACAGAGAACATGTTTTTTTATAAAATATTTGAAAATCCACACTTATAAAAACCAAAGCATATTAAAATTAGGAGAAATAGAGAAAAGAAGAAAACAAATTCTCAGGATTATTTGTAAAATTCACTTTTGATAAATATCATTAGGAAAAGTTCTGACTGTTCTTCACTCATATTTACATATGTTACTAGTCAGAGATAAATAAAACATTATGAAACTTAGATGAATATTAGAAAATAATTAAGAGCACTGAAAATAGTTAAAGGAATATAGTTAATTTTCATAAAGATAATTAATTTGCATAAAAATGCAAGCAAAATGAGCGTACAAAAACTTTGGAAGGCAATGTGTCAGAATGAAAAAAAATAGTACTACAATAATACGTTAAATAGAAAAACAACAGCATAGCTGGATATACTGCTATAAAAAGACATGAAAAACAAGTTTGAACTAATGTGCAAACATCACATTTTACTAAAATGTTGTTAAGACTAGATTTCTGTAACACTGTTTGAATATCAGATTGGTGCAGCTAAGAAAATGAAATTTGGAATATGTTCCTTGTATGATGAAATTAAACACTTATATTATATTTACACCTGAAAGCATGTTCAAGATCCACTAGCAACCCTGGGGATTTAAAACATGATTTTAAAAAATATATTAATGCAGTCTTACTTATTTCTAAAGTTAGGTGTGATATTCAGAATCTTATGCAGCCTATCTATAAACATATGTGGATAGCTTATTCCTACTCAGATCCTCAGATTACAATCATCTTGACTGGACAAGTCATTTGTGAAAGATCTGTATTCCTGATATGGTTTTTGTATGTGTGTGTGTGTTTCAGAAGAAAATACTATTCATTAAAAAAATGTTATTTAAAAAGACTCCCTAACATCCAATCTGAACATCTCCTGACACAGCTTCATGCCATTCCCTTGTGTCAATGTCTTGTTACTGAAGAGATCAGAAATGTTTGCTGAGTAACTGTGTTCTTCTTCTTCAGACATTAAATCCAATTCTAAAATGACAAGGCGCTAAAAAAATTCAACTAGTCTCTACTCTACTCTACTCAACTAGTCTAAGAAAAAGGTGTACTTGGTCTAAATCATGGAAGTGATATGAGCACTTATCACTGAGAATAGATAGGCTTTCCTACAGCAAATCCTCTAAAATGCAATATTCATATAGATTACACAACACTGTTCATATTTTTTACATCTAATCAAGGAGAGGATAAATCTGTAGATTTTGAAGAACTGAAATAGAAATTAGGAAGACACAGACTGTTTAGAAAAGGAAATATAAGATGAAAGATTACTGAAATTGTTTCTAGATGAAATAGAAGTGGAATGAGACAGGGACGGTTACCTGCAACTTTCCCTTCATGCAGTGTTAGCCATCTGGTAATAAGGTAACCACAAAAAATAACTAGATAGTAAAGCTATTTAACAAATTACTGTTTAAGTTAATGTACTTTTGTTGTCAAACATATCAGTCTACATCCTTCCATTATGAGTCAGTCAGCTTAAATTACATGAAATCCTGCAATTATTTCATTCATACAGGTGTTATCATTTTATTTTTATCGATTCCAGCAATTTTTGTCCAAGTCAGGACAAAATGTAGATCTGTGCAGTATTTTATGGAATCTGGACCTCCACACCTGAAGAATTTTATGTTCTTGAATAGGCAGGTAACAAAAGCTGGCACATGTCCAATAAATTAAAGATTTCTAGACAGTTAAGTTTTTACTACCTAAGGAAGTAAATACTGTCCTTTTTTTGTTCAGGTTGTATGCAGTCTGCAGGTAAAAAGGAGTATTACTTCACAATTATTGTTTTTAAATAGCACTTCATTCAATCTATTTATGTTCACATGAGTACACACATCGTCAGTCACTAACCAGAAAAGAAAATCCTGAATTCATTAAAGTTAATGAGGACTTCTGACAGGAGATGCTGAAAATACAAGCAAAACTGTTTTCTTAACTCAGACACTTTTGCCTAAAAAATATGAACTTCCCAGTGATGTTTTAACAGTCTGAGGTACACTGCAAAATTTACATAAATGTATTTTTCAAGTTGGTTTATATGTTATCCATGTGTAAGAAAACTACTAGTAATTTTACGAACATCTTAACAAAGATTCGGGATGAATCCTTAGAAATATGGCCAACTGTCCTGTGCATGCTAAATAAATTCAGACAAGCTGTCAAAATGTCAAAGAAGTTGACACAGATAGAAAAGTTACATAATAATAAAATCAGATACTGAATATTTATCAAATTTCTAACAGAACAGTAATTTATGAATGGAAATAATAGCCCAAACCTTGCATCTTTGCCACTACTTGTAAAAAATAAGTTAAAAGTAAGCTGTCAATGACTTCGGTTGTTCAACATGGCCAAGAGAGAATGTAACTACTTAACTAATTAACCACCATAGTAGAGCCATTGTATGAGACTTAGGACACCTTAAATTGTGCCTGTGAAGGCATTATTTTCCTTTAAAAGCTTTCTGCATCAATGAGATTAATTACTTATATAGATACACCAAAAATCTGTCTACATATAGAAAGTATTTGCTTTTTATGTATCTCAGTGGAAATTTCAGAAGGCACTTGAATTTCAGAATGACCTATCTCCACTGATGATATGAGAAGCCTAGATTCATAACCTATCTGTCTGTATAACAGTCCGAAAAAGGAGTAAATGTCTCACTTTATATTATATACCTCTGTTCTTCTGACTGTGTTGAATCCATCTAAGGAACCAATCCAGACAGAAAATTTACATAATTAAAAAAAGAGAAAAAATTCCTTTGGTGACAGTGCTGTCAAAATAAAACTGCAGACTGGCTGCTGTGTTCATTTTTTTCTTGCAATAAGGACATATCTGGAGCCTACTTTTCAGAGTAACATCATGTGGAAGGTACCCAGACTACACTTGTTATTGTCGCTCAACTCATGATTACCTAGACTATTTGAGACATTTGTTTCAGAAAGAGTACTTTGGACTGAAAGAAAAATGCTAGTTTAGACTTGTTCTTCAATACATTTTTTTTAGAGTTGAGATGATATCCTGCATATAGAAGGAAAAAGGAAAAAAGAAAAGAAAAAAAATCTAAAAACTTCTACAGTTACTTTGAGTTACTATCGGTTACTTATTGATATTACTAAATATGTTATTTCAGGATGATAAAACATTTAATTATTTTTTAAAAGATTGTATATTTCCATGCCTAAAGAACAACATTATACTTTAAAATATAAAAATATGGATTGAATTATACAACTAATTCATGTTTGTGTCAGAAAATAATATTTCTCTTGACTTCTAGGTTTGTGTTTTCACAAAATTGAGAAATGAATTTCTGGAATGTTTTATTTATGAAAATGCCTTGTTTTCATTGAAGGAAAAGAAAAAAAAAAAAAAAAAAGAAAGGAAAAGGCAAAAAAAAAGAAAAAGAAAAGCCAACCATGTCCTGGGCTACATCAAAAGAAGCACGGCCAGCAGGATGAGGGACCTGATCCTGCCCTTCTACTCTGTGCTGGCAAGGCCTCATTTGGATACTGTGTGCACATGTGAAGTCATCAGCGTGGGAGGGACATAGGCCTGTTCGAACACATACAAAGGAGGGCCACAAAAAATAATCCAAGAGATGAAACACCTCTCCTATGAGGACAGGCTGAACGAGTAGGGACTATTCAACCTGGAGAAGAGAAGACTCCACGATGATCTGATAGCAGGCTGAAGTATCTGAAATGGTATTGCAGGAAAGTAGATGACAGACTCTTTAGCAATCTGCTGTGACAGGCAAAGGGATATGATTTAAAAATTTAAGAGGGTGGATTTAGGTTAGATGCAAGGAATAAGTCTTTTATAGTGAGGGTGGTGAGACACTGGAACACGTTGCCCAGAGATGTACCGGATGCCTCATCCCTGGAGATTTTCAAGGCCGGGCTGGACCTTGTTCTGAACATCATACCATGTATGTCCTTGTTCAATGCAGGGGAGTTGGACTAGATGAGCTTTCAATGTCCCTTCCAACTCTAAGGGTTCTATGAATCTATGATTCTAAAAAGAAAACGGAAGAGAAAGATAAAGAGGAAGAAGAAAAGGAAGAGAAAAAGAACCACAGACACACAGAACTAAGTAGATTGAAATCCATCTGGAGAATGAAGTAACATACTGAGTTAGTCACCATGCCTATATATTCTTCTGATTCTTAATATTCCTATCAGTTCAGTATATCAGTTCAATTTTCTAGGTAAATGCTTAAAGGCCTAACTTGGGCAGTCAGCAAAAAAAAAAAAAAAAAAATGAAAAAGGAGGCTTGTACTAAAACTGCTTAATCAGCTGCTTCTGCTAAAGATCTTCTTTGTTTCACCTTTCAACATTAGTAATATTCCAAACCATAACATAAAAACATCATATTTCACCTGAAAAAGGCAGAATGAACTTTGAGAATAAATTTCTTTCCTGTCTTAGGGCATCAATTGCCCACTGATTGTAGCATAAGTAGGAAGAAAAGGGAGTGGCTTATATCATAAATAAATAAATGGCTATCTGATAATTTTAACACATGCCAAATGAAAACCAACACCAACACAACTGAAAAACCGTTATTTGTTTTGTAAGCCATTGAAAACAGATCATTAAGTAATGAATTAAGCTGATAGCTTTCGTACAAACAGCTATAACCATCTGTAAGATGAAAAAAATAGGCTGAAAATTCCAAAGTTGTCTCTCAGATTTTAGTTGGAGCTATGCATTCAGTCTTAGCAAACATCTTTGAAAATTTTGCCTTTCATACTTTTCCAAGAAAAATATTTTACCTCTTTTATAACTTTGATATAAAATGCAGCTAAGGTGGCTTTCTTATGCAAATGTGTTAACTCTCATAGAATTAATTTCATCAGGAAAGGAAGGCTGTTGATATCTGCTTTATGAAACAGAATATGCATGGTGATAAATGTAGACAAGAAAATATACAAGGTGATAAATACATTCACCTTAAAAAAAATAAGGTTGTGTACTAGTGCTTACTTGATCCCAATACCAGAAGTATTTATATTTCTTATGCACCACTGAGGTGTTTTCATGTCATACATCATTTTAAATTTCAAAAGGCAAACCATACAGCAAAGCACAGGAAACTGATGCAGAGCAAAATTCAGAGGAAGTACAGCTTTGAATAGTAGAGTTTTTTGTTTGGTTGGTTGTTTTTTTTTTAATGTGAACTAACCAAGGCCATATTCTTAGATGACAGCAAATTAAATTATCTTAAACTGACAACATATTTGTCATCAAAGAAAACTTCTTTCATTAATATCAGTCAAGCCAGATGTAATGCTATTGGTGATCTATGTCAATAGATCAAAGCCACATTTTTAATAACTGTGTTCTCATTTATCAAAGGTAAATCAAGAAAATCTTTTATCCTATCAAACCATATCATATCTAATTATTATTTTAACTTAGCAATCAAGATAGCAGACTTGGATTCCCTAGAGAGACGGGAAGAATATCAGCTGCCAAATAGATCTGGAGTAAAACTATTGGAAGAAAAATTTTGTATCGGGAGGACAATCAATGGCACATTCCAAGCTTTTTACCTTTAGAATGGATCAGGGGAGAAGAAATCTAAGTGCAGGGGGACAGGTTTCTCTTAATTCCGTGGAAAATCTCAGAAGTCTGGAAGACTGAATAAACCTAAAATACCTTAATTTTAATGAAGACAATTCTATGGTTTCCAAATA
This sequence comes from Lagopus leucura, assembly GCF_019238085.1. NCBI lineage: Eukaryota > Metazoa > Chordata > Aves > Galliformes > Phasianidae > Lagopus > Lagopus leucura. The sequence continues at coordinate 2,352,792 of NW_024962272.1, forward strand.
AACATTCCACTCTGTTTATAGAAGAATAAAGAAAATAATGCAGTTTCCTTTTGAAATACTGCTATGTGACTCTTCTACAAATTTAGAGTCAGTTTTAAATATGAAAACTTTGACTCTTTGAATTTGATGTGGAGGTATTTTTAAATTCAGACTATTGTACTAAAGGTATAGATATGCTGATGTGAAAGTAAGCCTTGTAAATTAAAATATGCCACTTAGCTGTGCAACCAGATTTTGAAAGATTAATATCCTAAATGAGCATATAAACCCAAGTGCTTTTATATCATTATTCTACTATTACATAATAAGAAACTACTAGAATTTATACATACGCTAAATAAACAGACAACAGATGGCATTATTTGTCAGTGGTCTGCAGTTATCTCTAGGATTTAAAAGACTTCTGTCATTTTTTGTAGATGTTCTTCATTTTGCTTAAAGACCTAACTTCTAGAGAATATTTTTACATTTAAAATGAAGACATGACCAAAAAATACATATTTAAGAAAAGCAGCATTGATATACAAAATAGGAATTATAAGTATTAAGTTATTCAAGAATATCTATAAAGTAATATTTTAGAAGCTATGGCTAGGAAAGATATCTTCCACAGAGAAGTTGATATTATCTAAAATTTCTATCTCTTTAAGTTAGACTGTATTCAGATAAAATTTTTTAGTACTACAGAGTAATGTTCTTACATTGATCTAGGACAAAGAGCCTCTAGCCCTCACTCTGACCTCTTTATCATTAGCTGAAACAATATGATATCAAAATCATCTGTTTCAGAAGAGTCTTTCTAACAGTCTGACACTAATTCTCCAAAAACAAATTAGCAGTCTTAATGGAGCCTAATCAGTTGCTACTTAATACAAGAGGAGGCTTTCCAGCATTTCCTCCTCGGTTAGTTCTTTCCCTCTTCGTCTAGACAGTGGAGTCACTCTATTTGTCATTCTTATTAGAAGGAGATACCATTGCTACCTAGGTGCCTCAGCAGAATAACATAATAATAGTATGTAGCTAGCTGTTGTAAAAGAATTTTTAGACCAAATAAGCACATTTATAAAAATAATAATAATAAAATAAAAATTGACAAAACAAAAACAAAAATATCAAAAAAAAAAAAAACCAACAACCATGACTGAAATTGTGACTGAAATTGTGCATTTTAATTATGCTTTTGTCTTACTAGAAGACAGACTTCCAGATTCTGATATTCTTATATAATGCTACTTTTCAATTCAATGCTACAATTCCAATGGAATTGCTGGGGTTAACTTCTCTCATGTTTTAGATTCTGAATTTGAACTGGATGCTGTTAAGACGCTCAGTGTTGTCTAGTTCTCATAAAGCTGTATTGGCTGGTAGAGTTTTGTTAAAAGACATTCAGCCCAAGTAGAAAAGCTGTCTTATTTTCAGTAGCAAGGAAGTCCCAGTCTTTCTGTCTTGGTTAGCAAATTGATTGGATCATACATTTAGTTTCATTTATTCTTGGTGGCTATTGTCCTCCCTTTGTTTTTCACAAATTCTTTTTGATGTGAATACCAAAACTGAAAAGACCTAGAGCTGCATTAAATTCATGAATTATTTTATTAATTCAGCTAGTCATCAGGTACAATTCATCAACTGTGCCTACCTCTGTGTTATATTTTTGCTAAACACATCTTCTCTGGAATTTAAATTATGAAGAAAAAGTGGCTGACTAATCTGAATTTCTCAATTTATTCATGTTCAATAAAAAGCTATTCATCAGCTTAAACTCAGCTGTGAGTTCAAATCAAATTTAAACCACCTGGGAGTAAACAAAATTGTTCTTCTTCCCTTGCACGTCAGCTGTGGATAAAAATAACAAGCATATTTCCAAGGAGCTTAAGGCTCTAAAAACCTCTGTTTCTGCAAACAGATTTTACTGAAATTACTTAATGTATAGGAAGAGGCACCCTGGGTGTATTTAGATTTAGTATTTTGATCTGTGATTAAAGAGAACCACAACAATAAGAACAAAGCAATAATATTTGAAGGTTATAAATAGACATTTAATTAGTATCAATATCAATCAAACATTCATTGCAAGCAAATTTTACATTACACTGTCATGCATGTTTGTCTATTTTTCAGCATCTTATTCATCTTAGATGTTTTTAATCTTCTTTATTAAATGTCCTACAGACTTTCCATTTAAAGAGTCTAATGTTAACTATTTAAAATGATTGTGTGAGGCTTTTTATGAAATTTGTGTATTTATATAATAAGATTTATCTACTTATGTGTCTAATTAAATCAAAGAATAACCCTAAATCAAATTATTTTCCTCTCCTCTCTCCTCTTGTTCCCCTTTCCCTTAGCCTTAACATTTCCTTTTCCTTTTTCCCCCTATCCTTCCTTTTCCTTTTTCCTTTTTTATCTTTTTCCTTTAGTTTCTCTTTTTCTTCATTCTTTTCCATTTTCCTTTTCTCTTTCCTTTCCATTTTTTTTTTCCCCACAATTTTTCCGTTTATTTCCTGCAAAATATTTCAATTTAAAGCCCTAGCAAAAGGGTTCATTCTGGTTAATCTTAAGGACTCTTAAGCATGACAGCCAATTGTCACGTTCCTTTTCTGGAGTTTAGCTGTCTATGATCAAAGCAACCTTTGATACAATGCAACACTGTAAACTACTGAGAAATTTCTGTACATGAAAGACTGGGAGGAGCCCCCTCATCACTTGAGATTTACCTTCAAGTTCAACCCCTCCCCCTTTAGCCTTGTCTGAACTAAGTTACAGCTATGCCTGATCATACGCGTGTGAAGCTGGACGCTGACTTGCAGACTTGCCTTTGAGGCTTGACTTTGAACTTGCTCCATCATTACAGACTTGCTTGGCAACCACTGGTTTCTTTGCATCTGCCACCAGAACTGCTCAGCAGTACTGGCATGGATGTTATGGGATTCTGCCTTCAGCCCTGAAGGTATTGACCTATTGTTACCAGTGGTTCTTGACTTGCCTTCTCTTCTACAGCAGTCATTTTTTCTACTTTCTCACATTAACTCATATATTTACTAAGAATATAAATTGTTAAAGTTAACTTATTTTTAGAGAAAGTGTGGTAGTTATCACAAGATTTCTTTCTGTCATAGAGGGAAAATAGTGAAAATCATTTCTCTCTAATCTGTAGCAAATAACTGACTGTATATGTTGCACTGTAGGCAGTGAGTGGCAACTATGGGCCTCCATTCAGATTGCCATATGAACTTGTGCTGAAGATGAATGAATTGCAGGACATTCTCCTATGTGCACATATTCATTCTTACAGGACAAATATACTCATTATTACATGACAAAAGTGTCATGTGAAATCCTCCTTTTTTTCCAGAAGATTGTGAATCAGTTACAATTAAAATAAATAACTTTCTTTTTTGGAGCTGTACTCTTCTATCAGAAATTCCACATACTATTCAGTACAGCAAAATAGGAACTACCAAATGTGTCAGTTATAACATCTATCTCAAACAGGGTAGTGACTCAGGGAAAGAATAAGCTGCAATACTACGTAACACAATGAGTATGCATGAAAAATGGTATGAAAAAGATATCCTTTACTACTTTTTATAAAATCTTGCTTCTTGCAAACACTTCAAACAAAAGATGGCACCTGTGGGAGTTTTGAGATATTTCTGATAGTATTCATACCACAAAATCACTTAAAGATACTAGTGAAAATCTCAAATCAATAATGACTAAACAAAGGCTCAGATAACTAGCTTTTATACCTGAGGGCAGGGTGAGGACAGGAAGAAAAAGACTGGCAGAGAAAATTCTGACAGCTTATCTGTCAGGTAAACTACCTAGGATCAAAATTTCTGGGCGGCTAATTCTGGTCAAGAATTTAGATAAAGCATTGTTTATCCAGAAATTACATCTTCTCTGAAACTGAGATCATTATTTGACACAGAGGTTTTAAAGATAGTGAACTGGATAAAAGTCTCTCAATTTCATGGAACTATACTAGTCAAAGAAAGAGTGACAACAATTCATTTATTAAGTATTTTATGTTGTTTAAATATCTGCTTCCATTCTAAGTAGAAGCAGATTTTGAATTTTCATATTCTCTCTCAGTGGTTGTTCAAAGTCTGCCATCAGGAAAGTTTATTTTTCTGAAATATACAGTGAATTATGTTTACTGTTGAGTTGAACAGGGAGACGTAGTAAATTAGAGAGATATATTTTTCTAATTAAAAATGTGGCACCAAATGACACAGTAATACTTCTATTCTTGTAAGTAGTGAGTGCTTCCAGTTGAGTAAACATCAGGAGATTTGGAAAAGAATCTTACCAGTTTATCATAATCAAGTAAAGCATGGGCAATGTTTCATGTCTGAATACGTATGTGTATAGATGCATCAGTGTCAGTGACTAAGTTTGGAAGAATTTTTAGCATCTAATTCACAGTACACATTTTAATTTGCTTATTTACTTCAGTATTTTTATGACATAGCTAGATGCAACACTAAATACTTATTAAACTCTGTAAATCATCTCCCTCATGATCTTAAAAAAAGAATATTATTTGTGACATTTAACACTCCCAGACTCTGAAATTTGGAAAACAAACTAGTAAAAAACCTATGCAAAAGGTTTTTTCAATTTAATGCTCTTACTTTTTCAAGATGATATTGATTAATAATTAATCGATTCACATCAATAATTAAATAATTTTATCAAATAATTATATATAAGAATTCATGTACTTTAGCTATTAATAATTTTATAGGTTTTTACTTGAGTTTTAGAAAAAAATTGAAGTCAAAACTGATGCTATATTTGACACTGATGGAAATTAAGTCAACACTAAAATAATTCTTAACTTCCTCCTGAATTACTCATGTTATGATCATATATGTATTTAGTAATTGTAAGTGGTTTTACTAGTTATTATGATCATGTGAACAACCTTCTTCCTACTGATTGCCAAATTGCAGAATCACTGTATCATCCAACAAGTATTTCCAGCTCTCCTATTTTGCTAAGAAGGGAAAACAAGAACCAAGAAGGTAAGAAATTTAGGAGTATTTATACTGAGTCTCAGTGATTCACAGACAGGCATGATTTAATTCCTAGTGAAAAGGAAGATTTATTGCAAGGAGACTTTTCAAGAACATAATTGTACTTATTTCCATGAGATCATTTGGACCTGAAAATGCTCTTGATTGGGACAAACGGTAATAGCTATTCTAAATTTTATGGATAATTTCTTCATCTCTATTGTCTTGAGTTATGTTTCATCTATACATCTATTTTGGCAAGTATTAGAATTACTGGATGAATGAGTTGTCTCCAGACTTTTAATGCATAATAAGAGTTCTTTCACTTTTCTTTCCAGGTGATTCTCAGGAACTAAGAAAGATTTCTAAGTATTTTTAAGGAGACCTCTTCCCTCCCCACTCTCTTGCTCTTTTCTACTTTATAGCCAATTCTTAGTTGATCATGATTTGTTTTAACTTTAAAAGTGTTTACGTGTGAAGGCATTGTTTCAGAAAAAGTCTGACCTACAGAGAGTAAATCCATCATTTGATAGGCAATTCTGTCCACTCTTCAATTTCAATGACTGAAAATCAGATTTTATAAATATGCCATACATGAATAAGTGTGCTGTTAACTTTTTTCCACAAATTTAGTGTTCTTAAAATATATAGCCCAATTAGGTCTCCAGCTTGTACTAAATCATGGCCCTAAAATTTTTTGTAATAAAGCAGTACTTTCCTGAAACAGAAATGTGAAGTTCAGCCATCTGTAGGACTAAACACATTAAGAACACAGAACTCACTGAAAATGTATATTAGGTAGATCTTATTTATTTGGAATTGTAAATCTATCTTGCTCCTTTTTTGCTCCTTCTTTTTTTTTTTTTTTTTTTAAACTTTTGTTTATCTGTGTATTTGCTTCTTCTGTAGATGAGAATTCACAGAGAACACTAAATGTAACACCACTGCTTTTCACTCTTGAAAAGTACTGCCTTCCTATTTCGCTATGATGGCCCATGATGTTGTATGGCAGAATAAGTTGAAACTTTCCATCAACATTCCATTACATTTTGCTCCTATGTGATAAATGGCAACAGTCTGACAAAGTGGAATCTCATATGGAAGCGTGTATGGAGCAAAGGGATATCACTGAATTCCTTCATGCAGAAAAAAATTAGTCATTAATATTGACCGGCACTTTCTGAACATTTATGGAGATGACATTTTTCAACTTATAGTGGATGGTGTGTTTCAAAAGTGGTGACAGTGACATGAAAGACAAGCCAGATCTGAACAGCTTTGCCATTTTTTATGAACAAGATATGCAGGCTCTTGCTCATTGCTGGTGGAGATGCTTAACAAGTGGTGGTAACTATGCTGAAGAATGGTAGCTGAGAACTTGCTCTTATCAAATCCTGCTATTGTGCTCTTTGTATTTGTTGTAGTCTCCATGGAAAGCAGCATTACCTTCAGTGAGACATACATAATAGTTATGCACTGATCTCTTTGTAAAAGAGTTCTTTAAATCACAAAAGCATACAATTTTTTCAGTTTACAAATATCTTGTATAAACTTAATGAGGGCGAAGAAGAAAACAGACTTTTCTACAATTTCTCGTTAGACAACAGAAATATGCTACCACAGGCATGGACATTCCCTAAAGGCAGGCAATATGGACTTTTCTGATCTCCAGCTGCCTGATCTAAGTGTACACAGTGAGGTCATTCTGACTCTTTCTCAGAGCAGGAAGGTATTATATGCATGTTCCTCCTACAGTAGAAGCTGGGTACAGATTAAGCTTCTCTTATTTACGGGATTACAGATAGGTGTCCCTTTATTCCTTTTCTCTAAAATCTCTTACTCTGAGTTACACCCTTGAAAGAATCAAGAGGATTCTGTTACTTTAGCATATGTGAAAGGAATTTGGAGACTCTGGTGAAAGACAAGTGAACTGCAAATGTACTTGCACATACTTCCAGTTCAAAAATGTTTCAACTATGACCTTTAAAGGAATATACATATTTTAAAGAAAGTGCATTGCTTTTTAATCATGTATGTAAAATGTGCACTAAAAACAAAAAAAACAAAAACAAGCAAGCAAACAAACAAACAAACAAAAGAAACCAAAAAATAACAAATTAGAAAACAAAAACAAAAACAAAAACACCACTGCAACAATAACCCAGAGCAAGAAAATCTGAATTGCTAAAGAAAATTTTATTAAGATGTTTATTATGTTCAAATAGATACATTTCATCCCACCCCACCCAGAGGGAATATGTGGTATCAATTGATGGTTTCAAAAATTTAAAAATTGTTTGTTTTAGTGTAGTGCAATATGGAGTGTTCTGCTTACATGATGTCTGTTTTTGGTGACATCACTTACTGTTCCATTTACATCCAATTGTCTTGGTAGTAATAATGTATTGTGGCCTACCTATAAACAAACACATTTGCCTTTTACATGTAATGCATTTGATTATTAAGTTTTCTAATTGTATTTTTTTGCAGAGGAAAACAAGAATTTTTGTTTAGAGTTGTCTTCTGTGTAAGTATAAGCAGAAGAATGTAAGACCTTAGTGCTGGAAGAGATAGAGCTGAATAATAGTAATTGGTGCTGAGTATCACTTCAGTGGGTACTTTTATGCCAAGAATAAAAATATCTGCTTTCAATAACATACTCATGTTTCAAATTAAACTTCAAAGGGTAAATTTCTTTCAGGTACAGCAATCAGCATCCATAACAGATACAACAGAATATAGCCCATCAGTTGATCTGATATGTATCATATAGGCATACCATATACTTAATGAAACTACTAGGTTACTTTATAACACCGATCACACAAGATTAGTAAACACTATCACAGAACAGTTTCTGATGTGATATATTTTAAGGATAATAATGCAGCTGTCACTCAGTGCTACCTTCTAGGATGCTTCTCTTTTAATCATAATGCATTCTAGGAAGGCAAGATAATTTGTAAAAACAAAATACCTGGTATTTGGCATTCATTCTCCTTTCATTGAATATTCTATCTCTAAGCCATACAAACACAGAAGCAGTATAGAAGTGCATTTGTTGCAGGTTTTCATCAAACAGCTGACTGTTAGTTTTATGAAGTAAAATTTATGCAAAAAAGAAACAGACTAGCATAATAACTGCATAATGTGCTTTCATACAACACAGGCTTATTATTTACAGCATATTTACCAACAAATAGAATCACCGAATCATAGAATTGCTCAGTTTGGAAGAGACCTTCAAGATTAAGTCCAACTGCAACCTAACCATACTACCCTAACAACCCACCATTAAATCATGTCCCTGAGCACCTGTCATGGTTCTATGTGTTGTTTTTTTATTATTATTATTATTTTATTTTGGGTTTCAGTATTCCATATCAAAACATCATGTAGTGTACAGGGCATTAAAGTGTTAATGCCCCAATTCCAGGTACCTATCCCTGTACATTACAGAAGTCACAGGATCTGGCCCTTCTGGGTGGGGGGGGCGCTCTCTTGCTGCCTTGCAGTGGGTGCTGGAGGGTGCTTTCCTAGCTGTTCCAAGCCTACAGCATCCGGTATTCCCAGGAGGTCTCCCATCCAAGTACTATCCAGACCCAACCCTGCTTAGCTTCCGAGATTGGACAAGATCAGATGTTTTGATGTGGAATACTGAAACCCAAAATAAAAAACAAACAAACAAAAAAAACCATAGAACCATGACAGCACCACATCCAAATGTTTTTTAAACACATTCAGGAATGGTGTCTCAACCACCTCCTTGGGGAACCTATTCCAGTACTTAAGAATCCTTTCTGTAAATAAGTTTTTTGTTTCTTTTGCCCCTTCCTACTTTTCTCAGCCTGTTGGAAGCGTTGTAACTGTAGTACTACTCTGTAGTATACTGTTTATTGGGCTAGGTGGTGAACCAAGACATTGCTTCCAATTAAGATCAGTCTGACAGAAACAAGAGGGGAAAGGCTAAAGTGTTTAATTTTGTGCCAGTACTGAAAGAAATGCTGAAAGAAACCTGGCTTAATTAATTAACCTAGTTAGTATAAATGTGCTGCACATTTTCTGTTCTCTGTTGATCACAGCTGAGTAAATTACCTCTTGATTTCACAGCAATACCAAGCAAATGAAGCCCAGCAGAATTATAGAATCATATCCAAATAAGTCACTTAAAGAGATTTCATTCAGAAGAGAGATGTAAATAAATGTACAAATGAAAAAGAAAGAAAATATTTTCCACACAGCAATAGAAAACATAAAAAAACACATTATTTTAAATTGAACTTTATGATGTTGTTTTATGTCAGCTACAAACCCTGACAAAATTACCCATAAAACTAAACTACAAAGTGTTCGTCATTTTTCAGCTATTGCTAGCAAATTAAAATTCTTGATAACTGCAGTTACACCGGATATTTTCTCCCACTCACGAAAAATAACACTGAACTATGATTTTTCTTTGAAGAAAATAACAAAAATATTAGTTTAATGACACAGTAAGAAGCTGATTTTTTCTTTTCTTTACCGATGTGCAGTTTGTTTAAATCCTTTGTATAAACACCAAGATGCCACTGGAGGAACTTGTTATGGCCTATGCTGTCTTTTCCCCTAGTAATCTGCTCCTACTGCTGCCTTAGTTTCTTTGCAGTGAGAAACCTACTTTTACTACTGTTGTTTCCAGTATCAAAAGAAGACAAGTAGTGGGAATGTGTAGAAAACACAGCCAGAGGAAAGCTGTACTTGCTCTTCCTTCCAAGCTAGTATAGCTAAGGCTTAAACCTGAAAACTTACATAAACTCATGTTAATATCAGTAGAAGTATAGGTATACACATATACATGTCATATACATATTAGCATATATATGCTCCGAAGGTGGTTGCATATATATATTGTATATATAATATATATATTACACATATATAAATAATATGCATATATATATATACATATATGGATAAGAACAGATTATAATGATAGTATGTTTGTCTATAACTCAGAGAGGTAAGTAATTCCATCAAAGTAACAGAAGTTAAAAGAGATTAAAAGCTTTAAGCATTCAAAGCTAAGAAAGGTGTAACGAAGTTTAGAACGTTATCACATATTCACAAGAATATTATAAATGTCAATAATAGTAAGAGTGAATGTACTATCAAGGTTGTAGCCAACCAAAAGCAGTATTTACTATATTTAATGTGAAGTTAAGGGAACATACTCTGAAAAATATCCAATTTTCTTTCTTTTTCCTTAAAGGTTTATTTTTAATTTTGTTTTGTTTTGTTTTAACTTTGTTATTCTTCTCAAGATGGAATATGAAATGAGTGAAGACACTTCTGGGGTATTTTTCATTGAAATAAAAGGCATGAAGAATACAATATTTTACTGTTCAAAATCTTAGTTTCAATATAAAATATTTGGTTTTTTTTTTTTTTTGTTTGTTTGTTTTTCCCCCCCCCAAGTTTTTTGCATCAAAGAAATCATGTGACTTTTGTTTCATTTTCTCACATATCTCTAGCTACATCCTCATCTTTACAAATCTGGTACAATTGCCAAAAAATTGAAGGATCTTGAAGGCTCTTAAAGGATCTGGAATTTCAAGTTTTAGTTTTGAGTATTTCAGAAACAGATTGATGAAATCACAAGTAAAAAAATATGGATTTATTTAATGTTACTGAGATAGAAAAGACAGAATGTAACTTCAGGAGAATTGTTAAAGATGTTCCATTAGTGAGTCCAAATGTTTGAAATTTAAAAGCTCAATATTACTTTGGAGGAAAAAAAGAAAGTGGTAGGTGATGTTGTTGGGTTTCTTAGCCATGCACAGAAAAACATCTAAGTTTGTAAAGTATTTTTCAACCAAATTGTTCCTTTTATGCCTCTTGTAAATTCATGTTTCTTGGCCATTCAGACTTCCAGCTTGCATAGCTATCATAACATATTAGAAAGTCTGTCAAGGACAAAAAACAAATAGAAACCATAGCATTTTTTAATTTTTTCCCTTAATTGTAAAATTAACATAATCAAGAAAGTTCTATTTATATAGAAATCTATAATTGCATAATAGGCATATCTGCATTGAAATTTTGCTGTTTGCAAGCAACAAGTAAATAATTATTTTCTTTACAATGTACTTAAAAATATTAATTTAGGGGAGAAACATACAAACAAACAAAAACAAAACCCACAAAACAAAATCATCCAGTGATGCTGAATTGGCTAAATATTTGCACAGAATGACCATTAGCTTAATAAATTACCTTACTGATCCAAATGGAAAAAAAATATACTACACACATGTAGCTCATTTCTGATTTTTTGGCAGGCTTCTTCCCACCTTTTCAGATAAAACAACCTCATAAACTCTGCTAATAAACAAATCAACAAACAAACAAACAAACAAAAAATAAATAAATATCAGATGAAATTTATAACGGCCACACTGTAATTGTGATTTTCTGTGATCTTCTTAGTGTCAACCAGAAAATTGAAATTTCAAACTGGAATTTTAAAAACTGGGAAGTTTTGTACTATATTTCCCAAGGCCATAAGAGCAAAATTTTACCAGACCTACATATAAGAGTGTACTTATGTTCATATGTACAATATTTAATCATTAATCACATGTATGCTTATATTGACTAATATGTTTGTCAAACATATTTTACTATCCATAATCAGATAAAAATGTTGATAATAATTTTCAAATAATAGACAGTTTAAATTGCATTCTATAGTGTTATGTTTGATTTAAAAAAAAAAAAAAAAAAAAAAAAAAAAGGATATTTATGTGATAAAAGAGTTTATTTGCAACAAACATTTTCAACATATCAGTCTTATAACCAGGAGTAACATACTCAAGAGAATTCAAGATATAAATACACAAAGCTTGCCTTATTGCAATACATCATCAGAATAAAAGGAAAAAAAAAATGCAAAAACAAACAGATAAGCAGAGAAGTTGAGACTGATGAAAATAAACAGAGATGTTATTTCTGAAGATATCTAAATTAGATTGCATATAAGCAACTTGTGCAAGTAGGAAATCTGTCATCTGAAAGCCCTCAGGAGATAAGAAATTTAGTTATTTCTTGAAAGAGAAAAGCTTTTCTTCAAGAATTTTTCTCACAATTTTGTTTTATCGTTTTACATAACTGAACTTTGTGGGTACCTATGTGGTTGGTTACTGTATTATGTCATACTCCACTGTGCACTGCAAAATTATAGTATTTAATGGATGTTTTTGTTCATTAAAATTACAAAATACTTTTTTTTTTTAATTATTACATTTTCCATTCAGATTTTGACAATTCTAGCTAAAGTTAGTAGTGATAATATAAGTTACCATATAACATAATGAAAAACAATTATAAAGGAATGTTGCAATAAAGTTTTCAGCATATATTTGGGATTTCTCTTGAGCTCAAATACTTTTATTTGATTTTAATTCTTCATAATGTTTTAATAAAATATAAGAACATCTAAGAAAGCTCAGAAAATTATCTGATCACATTACTGTAATGTAGTTTGATTTAACAGGAAGTAAAATGTTATGTAGAACATTTATCATGTAATAGCTTACACCAGTAACACATACCAGATTTATTATTTTTTAATATTGTTTCTCGAGAAAAGTAGATTTTCAGTCCATAACTTGTATCTTAAGTCAAAATCACCAAGTACCATAAAAGGATTAATAGGAACTACTGAACAGATAGATCATTAGTTACAGAGCAAAAATGTGATTTCTTTAAAATAAGTTAATTTTTCTTTCAGACAATAATCATTGCCACAAGATAGACAGGACTGATTTATCAGACAAATTTGTTTTCTGGGAAAGGCGGCAGATTTAATATGGGATGAGATTTTAAGAAGACTTTAATTAATGCAGTTAGCTGATTACCACTTAATCATTAGAGATGTAAACTAAAACTCACACATATAAACATTTTTCAAAAAGCAAGAAAACAGGATAGAGCAAAGGAAATAAGAAATACAGATCCATAACTGGTAACAGTATGAAATGTATTTTTCCATTTCAAAAGGGATAATATTCCTGAGTACATATACATGACATGCATCGGATGCTGCTTTTTTTTCCTCACAAAACAGATTTCCAGCATTACTGGACAGATCTTGCAAAAGTGACAGGCACTCTACAGACTTTTTTCAGGCTATATCACAAGTGATAAGTCTTTATATGAGGCTTTCTTAGCTATTGCTAAGTTTTTGGAGCACCAGCTGAGACAAGATACCATGGATTTTAGTAGTTTTCATAGCAAAATAATCATAGAATCATAGGATAGCTTGGATTGCAAGAGGCCTTAAAGATGATCTAGTTCCAAACATGGGCAGAGTTGCCATTCACTGTATCAGGTTGTCCAGTACCCCATCCAATCATCTAACTCAGCACTGATCACATCCAGGGATGGAGCATCCACAATTTTTCTGGGCAAAATGTTCCATCATCTCACCAACCCCTGAGCAAAAAATGTTCATCTAACATCTAATCAAAACCTGACTTCTTTTAACCTATTCCTCCCCATCTAAGCACTATCAGATTGTGTAAAAAGTCAGCCTCCCCTGGAAGGCTATAATAAAATCTTCCTAAAGCTTTCTTTTTCCCTGGATGAACAAACTCAGCTTCTTCAGTCATTCTAGAGTGCTCCATCCCTCCTCTAGATCCGCTCTAACAGCTTCACAACTTTCTTGTGCTAGGTACCTCAGACCTGGATACAATACCTCTAGGTGGGGCCTTGCAAGGGCAGAGCAGATGGGGACAATCCCCTCCCTCATGTAGTTGCCCATCCCTATTCTGATGCAGTCCAAGATGCAATTGGCCTTATGGGTACAAGCACAATCTGTTGGCTCATGACTAGCTTTTTTGTCTATTAGGACCCTCTACTCCTTCTCCTCAGGGATGTTCTCAAGTTCTCCTCCCACTGGCATTGACGAACCCAAATGCAGCACCTGGCACTTGGTCACATTGAGTCTCATTAGATTCATGGGCTCACTTCCTAAGTCTGTCCAGCTCCCTTTGTATGTCATCTCTTCCTTCTTTCATATCAATTATCAATTGCATTGCTGAGTGTCATCTGTAACCTCGGTGGGGATGTACTTGATCCCACTATCTCCACCTATTGCAACTGGAACACTTTTCTGTTAGAATGTAGGATGAGGACTGTGGATTTCAAATCCCTGTGGCATTAAAAATAATAATAATAATAATGTAATTCTACTTTTTTGAGATTAAAACATCAGTCAAGGTACTTGGTTTTTTTTAACAGCACTGTACTCACACGAATTCTACACAAAAACAGGCTCAAATTACACTCCCTGAAGACAGGGAGTAGAACACAGGAGGGGCCAGCTACTTTGACAGTTTTGATGACATTTTGCATGAATAATAAATGCCCATATTCTCTCTGCAGTTGTGGATGTAGTGTTCTGCAGAAAAATTTACACTCATTCTTAGCATGAAACATCTAGAAATTGATGGGACTCTATAGATCAAAGAAGTTCTGTGGCTTTTAAAAACTAGCAGATCGCAACTTCAGGTGAGTAAGAGCTCTGAGTTTTGTATTTGGGCTTCTATCATGGTCTTTGGAGCTGAATTACTGTGTACCTAACACAGAAAGTCAGATTCCTAACTATCAAAGAAAGAGGTTAGCAAGGGGTATCCTATCAAGTAAATCAGCAGGAATCAGGTTGAATATGAAAATAATTGATCTGTTTGACAATAATTACTCCTCTATGTTAGTTCTAGACTTCTTCTGAGAAGAATTTACTAGAAAATTATACATTTCTTTGGAGACCTAATGTCATACATCCAAGTAATTTCTAAGGAACATGATATGAACTTCCAGACCATGGACACATTATTATAGATGATCAAGGAAAATAGCAATATTTTTGAAAGTATTCATTAAAAACAAACAAACAAACAACAACAACAAAAAACTTTATATAGGCGGCATAATTGTATTTGTGTCAAGGATTATTAAATGAAAAGAACAAAAATGATGTTTAATCATAGAATTTCTTCTTAATTGAGATTGAAAAGGAACATTCTGTACCACTCATAAATAATTCTTACTTGGAAAAAGTCTCTACCACACATGGCAGGCTAAATTTGTCAGGAACTTTAAATTATTCTATGTGTTGCACCACAATTACTGATTTAGTTCAGCTCAGTTGAAACATTATTTTCTTTTTCTGATTACTTGATAAATTCCACAAAGACTGGATCTTTATCAATCTTTATTTTAATTATATTTAATACAAATTTTATTGAAAGAACGTGAGTTTCTGTCTTTTATAGAAGAACAATAATGTGTTTAATTGATTTTTTTTTTAATAATTAGAATCATTATCTATTTGAGCTAAATGCCAGTTATTGGGTGTTATAAATGCTTCTTTAGTAGCTTACTAATCAGTGGCTAAAAACACTGCAAGCTTTCCTTCAGAACTTAATGTCATTTTGGTTTTGAGAAATAAATTTGCAGTGTAAAATGAAGAATAAACTTCTCAGGTATTTCTGAAACTTGGAGCATGTTGTATCTAAATAAATATTGAAACTACCTTGTAACCAATTTTCTTCTACATCTCTCGTACAACTGTAGTTGAAAACTACAGTAATATTTTACATACACTGTATTTTCTATCTACAAGATAGAATCTACAAGACTTAACACATTTTTTTCTCCTATAGGGAACAAATGTACACATTATCACAGAATCATATCAATCTTTTTGAGTTGGAATGGAATGGACGCTTAAGTTCATCTTGTCCAACTTCCCTGCAATCAACAAGGAAATCTCCAGTAAGATTAGCTTGCTCAGGGACTGTTCTAGCTTGATTTTTAGTGTTTCCAAGGACAGGGCATCCACTGTATCTCTGGGCAACCTGTTCCTGGACACTGTTATTGTGAAAAGCTTATTCCTTATAACCAATCTAATTTTTCCCTCTTTTAGTGTGAAACTATTTCCCCATCTCTTATCACAAAAGAGCCTGCTAAAGAGTCTGTTCCCTTCTTTTTTATAATCCCCTTTAGATATTGAAAGACTTCTAGGAAGATGTCCCAAAGTCTTCTCTTCTCCAGGCTGAACAGCCCCAGCTCTCTAAGGCTGTCCATGTAGGGGAACTGTTATATTTCTTGGATAATTTTCTGGCCCTTCTCTGTATGCATTCTAACAGGTCCACATTTTTCCTGTACTGAAGACTCCACATCTGGACACAGAATTCCAGGTGAGGTGAGTCTCACCAGTGCAGAGTAGAGGGGCAGGATCATCTCCCTCCACCAGCTGATCACTCTTCTTTTGTTGCAGTGCAGGATACAATTGGCTTTCTGGTCTGTGAAGGAAAAGGGCTGGCTTACCACCCACTTATCAGTACCCTCAAGTCCTTTTCAGCAGGGCTGTGCTCAATCCTTTCATCCCTCAGCTCATATTGATAGAGGTGATTGCCACAGCTCAGCTGCAAAATCTTTCACTTGGTTTTGTTAAGTCTAATGATGTTCCCTTGGGAACCACAGCTTAAGCCTGCTTGCATCTCTTTGAATGGCATCCAGTCCTTCTGGTATGTCAGCCTCACCACAAAGTTTGGTGTCATCCACAGACTACCTGAAGATGCAGTCAATCACACTGTCAGTTCCAGTATTGATTCCTGAGGGACATCACTTGTCACTAATCTTAATGTGGAATCATTGAGCGTCACTCTCTGAGTACAATCTCACATTCAATTCCTTGTCCATTAAATAGGCCACTCATTAAATCCAAATCTTTCCAATTTGGAGAGAAGGATGTCCTGGAGTACCATTTTAAAGGACTTACTGAAGTCCGGATAGATGATATCAGTAGAACTTCCCTTATCCACTGGCATACTTATGCCATCAAAAAAGGTGACCTGATTGGTCAGGTAGTACTTGCCCTTGGTGAAGTCATGCTAGTTATCTTTGTTTTTCTCCCTGTTGAACTGTGAGACTGGTATGTTTTATATGTATACTACATGTGTGGAGTTCCTGTTCATCTACTGCCTACATGATCAGTCTTGAGAATCCCTGGGTTTGGGAATGCTGGAGCAGCCTTACCCCCTCATTGGGCTGTCAGTTTTCACAGCTCATAGCTTTTCCTTTACTGGTGTGTAGAGAAATAATCTCTATTCTATTCCTTAGATCTAAAGAATGGAATTTAGTAGTTACTTTTTATCTTCTTTTCTGCATGTGTTTACATATCCTAAGGTATAATTTGACTAGGAAATTAGAAATACTAACTAGAAAAGACCATACTTGTATGTATGACACACATACACACACACACAGAAATCTGTAGCTAAAATAACAACAGCTATCAACACAACCTAGTGATTAATACAAAAGAAATAACTACCAAACATTTCTCTCCAACTATGTACTAATATTGACAGAAAATATTGACTCTCTTCTAAAAAATGTAGGTTGTTTCATAGTAAACTTCTCAAATTCTTGTCTTCAGTGATAACTGACAGATGGAAACACCATCTATCAACTGTTTTGATAACAATAACATAAGAATTTTCTTTGAACAACTTGTGAAAGACCTAGAAAGCACACTGATTGCCCTCTTCATACACGAGGCTATATGAGAACTACCAAGATTCTACACACCAGTAGTGAACCACTGGGCTGACACAGAGAGTTATTTACCAAATAAATAAAAAAAGTCTCACAGATAAAAATATTAATTTGCAATGTCAAAGAAGGTCTAGGTTTGTGAATCTGCTGAATCTCTGAGACTAATAACCAAAGTTGAGTTAATATCAAGAATGGCAGTACGTTATATATCTGTGGTCATTACATGGAGTTCTTGGAACAGGTCCAGAGGAGGGCCTGATGAAGATGATCAGAGAGCTAGAGCACCTCCCCTATGAGGACAGGCTGAAAAAGTTGGGTCTCTTCAGACTGGAGAAGAGAAGGCTCCGAGGAGACCTTATAGAACCTTCCAGTACCTGAAGAGGGCCTTCAGAAAAGTTGAGGAGATACTTTTTACAAGGGCAGGTAGTGACAGCACAAGGGGAAGTGGTTTTAAAATGGAAGAGGGTAGATTTAGATTGGATATGAGAAAGAAATTCTTTACTGTGAGGATGATGAAATGCTGAAACAGATTGTCCAGAGAGGTTGTGTATGTCCCCTCTATGGAAACATTTAAGGTCAGACTGGATGGGGCTTTGAGCAGTCTGGTTTAGTGGGAGGCTTCCCTGCCTATAGGAAAGGGGTTGAAACTAGATGATCTTAAAGATCCCTTCCTACCCAAACCATTCTATCATTTTATTATTCTATGATTTCATGATTCTATGAGTCTATAATGATATTAGATCTGAAATATGTACATTTATACACACTCATGTATTTTTATTTATAGTTATCTTCAGCTAGTCACAACTGTTTTCTGCTCTAGTTCAGACAAGTACATTCAATTACTTCATAGTAAGGTGTTAAATGACGATCACTCACTGAAAAAAAAAAAAAAAAAAAAAAAAAAGGTAATTGAAAGGATAATTTGAAAACTGAGAGATTGAGAGATGACTAGTTGATATAAAAGATAGCTCCTGTATCTTAGAAAAGTGATCAAGAAATATCTTTGGGATGGGATTCTAACATAAAAATTCCTTAGCTTTCTTAAAGAAAGGTGAAATGAATACTAGCCCATTAGTGATCATTTTAAAATCACTTACAAATTAAGTGATTTGTAGTGATTAAGTGATAAGTTAAGGAAGGTGAGTTTAAGTTACACAGTATATGTATTTTTACAAATCATTTAAAAAGAATAGTTGTAAAAAATGGACACTGAGAAATAAGAGACCATGTAGTACTATTTTTTTTTCAGATAGAATAATATTTCTAAATTTTACTTCTAGCAAGAACATTTAAAAGAGTTTTCATATTTCTATTAATTTTATGTCTTAAAAGAATATTATAATCTCATCTAGGTAATGGGATCCTGAGTAAACTGATCAAAGTTTGTATACTCCATATTTATTTCTCTATTTTTCAATGAACTGTTGCCAGACTTCAGCAATCCTCAATTTCTGGATTTAAAACAAGTCTATTATTGTTATAATCTCCTGCTGAAAGATGGTAAAAATGTAATACAAGTCAATTTATATATTTTTTACATTTCATGTCTATGGTCTCTATAGAAAACAAATTTTATATCAAATAGCCACTGAATATATTTAAATATTACTAACAGTCTACTGTACCTAAATTATGCCTTATTACTCATGCTAGCAGAGTGCTGTAATAAAATATAAATCTGATTAATCTAATTAGTTTATAATCTTTCTAACTGCAGGGAATATGGATGTGGGAAAAAGAAAATAATTCTAAAATTTGAAGCTACCTTTGTAGTCAGTAGCGGAATGAAGTGGGATGTACTTGTATTATTATATATATATAATGTGGGATGTACTTGTATTTTCTAAGACATTGATATGAAGCGGGATTGGAAAACAGAGGCAGAAGAATGAAAACAAGCAATAATGAAAATGTGATTGATACAGTACAATTGTGTCGTAACTGTGGAACAAGTCTGAGACATCCTCATTAAACTGAACGCATATAAGTCCATGGGCCTGGATGATATTCATCCTAGGGTTCTGAAAAAGGATGCTGGTGTGGTTGTTGAGCCAACCATATTTGAAAAATCATGGCTGTCTGGTGAAGTCCACACAAAAGAGGAACAAGGGGAAAAAGGGAAACACTCCATTTTTAAGAAAGGGAGAAAGGATGACCCAGTGAACTACAGGCCAGTGAGTCTCACTTCTGTGCCTAGGAAGATCATGAAGCAAATCCTCCTAGAAGCAATGTTAAAGCACATATAAGACAAAGAGGTGATTTAAGACAGCCAGCACGGCTTTACCAATGGCAGATCTTTCCTGACCAATCTGGTGGTCTTGTACGATGGAGTGGTTGCATCAGCAGATAAGGGAAGAGCGATGGAGGTCATCTATCTGGACTTCTGCAAAGCCCTTGACATGGTCCCTCACCACATCCTTCACTCTAAATTGGAGAGTTATAAATTTGATGGATGGACTGTTCAGTAGATTAGGAATAGGTTGGCTGATTGCAGCCAAAGTGTTGTGATTAATGGCTCTGTGTCAGGGTGGAGGCCAGTCACAAGCAGTGTCCCTCAGGAGTTGGGCTTGGGACCAGTGCTCTTCAACATCTTTATCAATGATGTAAATGATGGCATCGAGTGCAGCCTTAGTAAGTTTGCAGAGGACACCAAGCTGAGCAGTGTGGCCAATACATTAGAGGGAAAGGAAGCCACCCAGAGGGACCTGGACAGGATGGAGAAGTGGGCCCATGTGAAGCTAATGAGGTTCAGAAAGGCCAATTGCAGAGTGTTGCTCTTGTGCCAGGGCAATCCCGGGTCTTTATAAAACTGGGTGAAGAACTCCTTGAGAGTAGCCCTGTGGACAAGGTCTTGGGGGTCATGATAGAGGAGAAGCTGGACATGAGCCAGCAATGTGCACTTGCAGCCCAGAATGCCAACTGTATCCCGAGCTGCATTAGAAGACGAATGGCCAGCGGAGAGAGGGAGGTGATTGTCCCCTTATACTTGGCTCTTGTGAGGCCCCATCTGGAGTACTGCAGCCAGGCCTGGGGCCCTTAGTACAAGAAAGAGGCAGATGTCTTGGAACGGGTCCAGAAGAGGTCCACTAAGATGATCAGACTGCTGGAGCACCTCTCTTATGAAGAAAGGTTGAGGGAACTGGGATTGTTTAGCTTAGAGAAGAGAAGGCTCTGGGGAAACCTCACTGCAGACTTCCAGTATTTGAAAGGAACTTATAAACAGGAGGGGCAATGGCTGTTTACAAGGGTGGATAGTGATAGGACTAAGGGGAATGGTTTCAGTCTGGGAGAGGGAGGTTTAGGCTAGATATTAGGAGTAAGTTTTTCATTCAAAGGGTGGTGATGCACTGGAACAGGCTAATCAAGGAAATTGTGGATGCCACATTCCTGGAGGCATTCAAGGCCAGGCTGGATATGGCTCAGCAGCAGGGTTTAAACTAAATGATCTTTGAGTTCCTTTTCAACCCTGGCCATTTTATGATTCTATGATTCTATGAATTCAATGGGTTAAATTACATTAAAAATTATAGATCATGCGGTTAATAAAAACAGATAGAACATTCATATATGTCCATTATTTTTAAGTCAGTTGTCCATGTAGATCTGACCAAAAGATTTTGGTATCTCTTTAGTGAACTGGCTGAAACCTCAGTAAGCAGATGTTCTTTTAAACATTAAAAGCAAAAGAAATGCCTTGATCCAACATACCACAAACTATTCTGAAAAAATACTAGAAAAATAAAACTTAGGCATAAAACAAATATTTTAAAGCCTGAGTATAATTTGCTTCTTAAATATTCCATCTTAGCTTCCATATTAAAAATAAAATAAAAATCCATGCCATATGCTCACATAGCAATATAAATGTCATTTGTGGTCAAGTTGATTTTCTATTTTATTTATATACGAGAACATGGTAATATTGCTGCATTTTAAGAAACAGGCGTCCACTAATGGAATTCTTTAAACATAAAGTTATTAATTTGACTAAAAGTTCATCCATGTATGTTAGCATTTTTCTTATCGTATATATTTAACTCACAGTGGAGTGTTTCATTGTTTTGTAAAGGCCCTAAAGGGGAATTTTATTCTCTTTATATCTAAGGAAATTGTGATCAGCATAAAAATAATTTCCAGCATTTCTGAAAAATATGAAATCTTGACCTTCTTCCCAAGAACATCATATAACTTTATGTAACCAAGGATAATAGGAAACAAACTCCATCATAATTCAAGTTCTCAGGGGAACCTGCTTACTACTTGGCAGTTGTTTAATTTGCAATTCTTTGATATGGGGGCCTCTTATCTTGTTCATAATTCACACATTATTTCCCTTTCTTAGCAACAAATATTTTATCTCAGGAGTAGCCTTGGATGAAAACAAAAATAAATTAATAAAGTATACCTTTTGTTCCTCTTTTCTTATTCCTCTCCACCCTGTCCTCCCCCCCTCCCCCCCCCCATCCCCAACAACACACCTTGTACTTTGAATTTCAGTTCTTGATTATTACTACTGAGTTGATGCCAGTCAGTTTATATTTGATCATAATAACATAAATCAGAGTATTTTTTCTTGAAAATAAATTGAAATAGATGTTATAATCATATTATACACTTCGGTACTTAAAGTTATATATATATATATAAAGATCATTTATAATTTCCTATGTTTTGTGCTATTCCAGAAGTGCACAGTCCTATGGATAGCAGATCTGACCGTTGCATCTTGAAAGTACAGCGTGGTTGTTGAACTTTGCTGGATACATTCTAACTCACGCTTAGAAGATGCATCCCATAATGAAAGGGATACAAATTAAGATATGAATTTTCTTCTCCCTGACTGACTTTTGGTAACTGCTGACATCCATACAATTTATTTTTTTTTTCTCTTTTCACATGAGTAGGAACAAAAAGTGTATTTGCAACTTAATGTATTAACTTCCTTTTCCAACATGTACCTTTACAGCTGGAGGAAGAACAATTGAAGTAATTAAGTAATTGAATAGTTCAGTCCTTGCCATTGTAGAATGGAGTTGTTGAAGAAGTGCTAAATTATTATTATTATTTTTTTAAATATATATACCACTTTTTCCCATTTTTTCCTTCCCTTTCCCTTTCCCTTTCCCTTTCCCTTTTCCTTTCCCTTTCCCTTTCCCTTTCCCTTTCCCTTTCCCTTTCCCTTTCCCTTTCCCTTTCCCTTTCCCTTTCCTTTTCCCTTTCTCCTTCTCCTTCTCCTTCTCCTTCTCCTTCTCCTTCTCCTTCTCCTTCTCCTTCTTCTCCCTCTCTTTTTCTCTTCTTCTGTTAACTTTTTTTTTATTTTTCCCTTTTTCTTGCTAGCATACAGCAGCTATTTAAAAACTAGTAATAGACTTGGAAAATATTCATGCAGGAAATATAAAATGTAAGTTTGGTACATTTCACTGTACATCCTGGGAACCATCTGATCTTCAAAAACTTATTTACCTGACAGAAGTTCCAGAAGGTTTACTCCCCTGTATTTTACTCTTTACATCACAGTATCCAAATGTAAAACTTAGATGGAAACTTACATTATTTTTTAAAATAAGGTAAGAATGAGCTTTTTCCCTTTCCTACTTAACATTCCCCAACTACTTATCTTGTAATACACATCATGCAGATGCTTATTTTCAGATTCCCCTATTATATGGTCAAAGAAGTACATTTGATACTTAATGAATCAGTGACAATTGCTGAAATATAACTATAGCAATGATGCAAGAACAACAAACTATAAATAGAATGGTAATATAGAAGTCATTTATGAAGCAAGAAAAGTCAGGAAATAGAGGAATTGAGAGGAATTTTAAAAGCAAGAATTCTACCCACTGTTGCTTCAAATATAATTCAGTAAAACCATAAATCTCAGAATAAAACAAAATAAAACAATATCAGAACTTGAATGTTGATCTGATTTTACAACTTCAAGACCAAACAAGCAAATAACAAACAATAATAATTAAAAAAAAAATCAGAACCAAGATCAAAGAAAATTACATGCATAAATAGAGCTTCAGTGTTTACTAGCTGTTAGCTTAAATATGTTTGTTCTGTCAAGTTTCTCAATAGAGAAAAATCTAGGTATGTGTGCATTATGTTGCTTGCATCAGAAGAGAAATAAATCAGTTTTAAAATGTTAGGAATTATGTCAGTATAATTTTTCAGATGCACACACACATAAATATGTATTTGATCTAGTGGAATATCATAAAATATCGTCATAACAGTAGCGTAGAGCCATCTCTTAACAAGGCAGTTTTACCTACATATTCAAGCAATTAAACCAGTCCTTTCATTTCTTCAACAAAGAGAGCTCTAGACTTCAACGTTTGCATTTTTTTTTTTTCATATACACACCAATAATTTTTGAAGTGAAGGAGGAACCATCATGTCACAGATGGGAAAAATCAAACTTAGCCGCTCTATTTTGTATCTTGTGTAAATACAAGGATGAAACAGATGCTTATTAATTAAGTGTAGGCAGGCGATGACAAGGCACAATGGCACATTACACCAGCTGTGAAGACTTCAGACAGCTTTTTTTATCCCCTCAGTCCATTTTCATATTACTGAGAAAACATTCTGAGTGTCAGAAAAGGTGTCAAAATAAAATGGTAGTGAGAAATAAGAATTCATCACTGCTATAAGCTTCAAAATTTTTTAATCTTTTACA
The DNA here is from genome assembly GCF_019238085.1 of Lagopus leucura. Taxonomy (NCBI): domain Eukaryota; kingdom Metazoa; phylum Chordata; class Aves; order Galliformes; family Phasianidae; genus Lagopus; species Lagopus leucura. The sequence continues at coordinate 2,377,110 of NW_024962272.1, forward strand.
TCACAATCGTACCTCTAGGTGAGAGAGGAAGAAAGAAAAAATAAAGACGTTTTCTATATATTCCTGGTACCTTATATCAGTCCTTATTTTGTGGAGACTGAAAAACTAAGAGATTTAAGAATGTACTTTGCACAATATGCTAGCATGATATGATCAAACTGTTTTAAGTTTGAAGAACACTTGTTCTCCCTATTTATGCAAAATGGCCAGAGTAAAAATGAGAATTTTAAATTTTGGAAGGGGTGAAAATCAAAATTATCAAAACAGAAATCATGTCCATCATCTTTGGTTAAACATACTATCATAGAAGGGAATGAAAAAGGTAGTAATAGTCAAAGACAGTCAATAAAGAAAAAGGAAAAGGAAAGGGAATTCTGACACTGAGTGCAGCCGTAAAGTGAGCAGCATTGTTATACTTCAAGATTTTGTGGAACAGCAGATGAAAGATGTTTCAGCAAACCTAGTCTCATCATTGTACCCAAATATTTATTAGAGAAATAAAAAAGTAGAACAATTCTCTTGAATGTTACAAGAAAAAACAAAAAGTATTGTCAGAATACTTATACAGAATACAGTATAGAAAATCTTTTTAATTACAGATCCTGTAATCACCTGATTAATAACGACAATATGCTATATAGGATTCATTGTCAAATTGTTTCCTTTACAAAACATTTCAGATATTAAATATTCTTCATAATAAGGTTGATTGCATGGACATATTTCCATTAACTGCAGTTAAAACTGCACAGCAGAGCAAAACTGCAAAGAATGAATGTTAAAAATCTTTTCTGCAATTAACGGTAAGACATATACTGTATCGAGAAAGAGAAAATAATAATAAAAGTATATAAATAATATAATAGAGAGGACTTATGCAGAATTACCTAATTTATTACTTAGCTCAGTTGTTACCTATTTTTTTTTTTTTTTCTGAAATTTTAAAGGCTCATTAAACTTACTTTTATTGGGTTTGGACATTTATCCAAATGAGCTTAAACTCCATTTTAAATGCACAGTGCAATTTGTTTAACTACTACTCTCTAAAGAAAATAAAAATTCCAATTAAATAATCATTTTGATTAGTAGATTCTTAAATTTACATAGACTTTTTGTAAGTAATTATTATTTATTCTTTAAAACATGCATATTAAGTTGAAGTGTTAATATTTTCTTTCTCAGTAAATAGTCTATTAACCATTTTGAATCATGCTTATTCTAATTCTCAAAAACTGTACTTGTGAATTCAAAACAAAAAAAAAGTTTCATTAAAAGTAGGAGTTGATTTGGTAAGCAGTCTAGGGGAGTCACTTTTCTGTCTTGTTACTTGATAAGCTCCTGTGTTCTACGTAAGAAACTTAGATTCATTTGCCTTCCTTGACTATTCTTCCTGCACCAGTTCCTGAACTTATAATGTCTACTTTCTAGGAAAGTGTGTACCCTTGAGGTATCTTTGAGGCTGACTGCTGTGAATCAATCCCATCAATTTAAATAAAAAATAAACCTATGTTTCTTTTGTATGAGGTTTCCAAATTAAGTATCTCAGGTAAAAAATTTACCAAACGTTACTGAACCATAGAAAATTATGAAAGAAAATACATATTCAGTGAGCATATGTATGTCTTCAACATATTTATGGAGAAATACCAAAGTCAAAAATTTTAAGTTGATGTTAAACTGAAATGGCATCTGATTTTTCAATCTCATTGTCACTAAGCTTTGACACATTTTTGAAATTGAGCATTTTTAATGTTTACATTTCAGCAAGCTCCATGTTGTGGAGTAAAGAAAGTCATTATCTTACTAATGAGTAAAAAAGCTCAGCAGTAACTTGAGCCAGACGTGAACACACACAAGGTGCTTGGCTCCTACATGTGTCCAGTTGTTGTTGCATGGGTGTAAAAGTTTGTAAGCATCTACAATAAATGTCCTTTGTTCTGCACCAGCAAGGGAGTCTTCACTTCTCTCGCCGCACAGGCAAGGGAGCTTGGAGCTCTCCTGCCAAACCGTGTTACATTATTTATTTATGTAAAATAATATCAAGACAAAAATAATAAGACAAAAATATCAAGTTGTAAGTTTGAGAGTATAGCCTTTCAGAGTATCCAGTAGGATGTTCTCTTAATTTGTTGGTACAAACCACCTGAAGTAAAGGGGTAGAGTAGAATAAGATATTTTCTTTAGTAAACAGGTGGGGTAAAATAAGATATTCACAAAGATATATGAAAGATGGAGGAAAACAAAACAAAACAAAACAAAACAAAATTATGTTCCTGCTTCCTTTTTTTATGAATGGCTCTCAGATCTCCTCCCAATTATCTTTCATGGCTAACAAAAGACCTTCAGATATGTATAAACAGATGAGAGCCCCTCTCAGCCTTCTCTTCTCCCTACCGAATAGTTCTATGGTCTTTCAGCCTTTTCTCATTCTTGAGATGCTCCAGGCATTATCTTTGTCACCCTCCTCTGGAGTCTTTCTAGGAGATACTTGCCTTTTCTGAACAGGGGAGCACAGAAATGGACACAGTACTCATTAGACATGGCCTCATTAGAGCAGAGCAGAAGGGAGGATAACCTCCCTCAACCTGTTGGTGATGCTCTTCTTAATGCATGCCAGGATATCATTGGCCTTCTTGGCCACAAGAGCACACTGCTGTCTCATGGCCAACCTGTTGTCCTCCAGGACACCTAGGTCCTTCTCTGCAGAGCTCCCCTCTGGCAGGTCATCTGCTAACCTGTACTGGTGCCAGTGGACCCTACACTTGCTCTCGTTAAAACTGATCAGGTTGTTCTCTGCCCAGCTCTTCAACCTGTCCAAGTCTTGTTGAATGGCAACACAGCCTTCTGGTGTGTCAGCTCCTCTCAGCTTCATACCATCAGCAGATTTAGTGAGGGTGGGCTCTATTTCTCTGTCCAGGTCATTGGTGAAGATGTTGAACAAGATAGTACCCATTATCAACTCTGGGAAACACTACTACTTAATAATTAACAATAAAATAATTTTTCTAGTTCATCCAATATTGTGAACTTTCAGATTTAGGCTCAGTAATTAAAAAAAAAAAAAAAAAAAAAAAAAAAAAGAAGAAGAAAGAAAGAAAGAAAAAGAAAAAGTACTATTCTTTGTGTGTCTTCATTCCTACTGATTTTTTAAAATTTTTTAATATATATATATATTTATTGCAGGCCCTGGGATTCTGCCAATGTACACATACACATACACATACTTTTTTTTTTTTTTCCTTTCACCAGCACCCTCTTTGTTTTTGCTTTTTTAACAGAAATGTTGAAAAATTGAGGACTTAGGGACTAATATTTGACTAGAAATTTGTTCACAACCTCAGTCTTCTCTTCCTTGTGTTTATCTCTCAATGGAAAAACATGGAATCATTTTTCAATGGAAAATGAAAAAAAGAACAGCAGTTCTGAGTAGATTGGCAGCAAAGTTCCTTCAGGAGTCATAATGTCAGTAGCCAAGATATCAATGTGAAGTAAAAGAATTATGAAATTAATTACTTTGTTCATTCTGACCTTGATAAACCATGATGATCAAGGTCATTCTTGACTTTGATATCTATTTCAAGATTTTTTACATGGAATGCCCAAGGAAGATGGGCATTCAAAAGAAATAATCTCATTTTTCTCTGAAGAGATAAGGGAAAAGTGGAGCTTGATTGTTAGAAAAATCAGTGAGTATTAATCAGTGAAGCCACTCTAACATGAAAAAGTACTATGATCTCTCTCTCATTTAAGTATTCTTAAGTTCCATTTCTATTAGATGAAATACACAGTCCTACCTTTTTTGTTTGTCAGACATTTTTGTGGATGTTTATCCATTAGATTGCCAGTCCAACATTTTGGTAGCAATATTTGTCTTCCTTACAAAATGTGAAGTATTGGATAACTCAAATTATTAAACTATACCAGTAGATTTGTCTCCACTGATCTCTTAGGAAAGTAATAAAGTTATTACAGAAATTTCAGATGAAATCTGAGCCTCCCAAATCCTTTCCTAATAATTACTCTCCTCAATACTATTTTGAAGCCTTTTGATTCATATATATATATTTATGAACTGAATATATATATATATATATATATATATATATTGCGGATTTGAGGATACATTTATATCAAAGATAAGCATTTCAAACATTATTTGTTAAAAGACCTTGTATACATAGTAGAAAAGCAGGATAGAATAAATTATAATACCTCATTTTTGTTGTTGTGTACACTAGATAGCATTGCAAAAGGACTGTTCAATTAACTTATCACCCTGAAGTGTTTTTCTGTTATTATGGAACTCTTTGTTTCAGGATTCAAAAAAACAAAAAACAAAAAACAATTGAATAAGATTCAAGACACAACAGATATTGGTGGTTGAAAAATCACAAAATTACCTGTGAATAGTTGTGTAGGAATTAGGGATTCTGCTCCCCAAAATCTGACAAGATCAGTAGCTGAAATGCACAAAGTGTGGGCAACAGAGGGAGATGGAAGCCATTGTATAGGAGGAAATCTGTGATATAGTTGCCATCACAGAAGCATGGTTAAATGACTTGCATGACTAGAATGACTCAATGGATGGCAATAAACTCTTCAGAAGGGACAGGCAAAGAAGCAGAGTCAGTGGTGTAGCCCTGTAATTTAAGGAGTGTTTTTACTGTCTTGAGCTTAAGGATGGAGATAGGATGGAGTGCTTATGGGTAAAAATCAAGCGGAAGGCCACCAAGACAGAAGATATAGTGGGAGTCTCTTGTGGGTCATCCATCCACAGTGAAAATGTAGATGAAATATTCTATAAGCAGATGTCTCACAGTTGCAAACCCTTGTTATTGGGTGTCCTCAGCTTAACAGATGTCTGCTGGAAAAACCATACAGCAAAGAGAAAACAGTCCAGAAGCTTTCTGGAGTGTGCGGAAGATGAATTCCTGACACAGCTGATGAGTTTGCTATCCAGGGAAGAAGCCCACCTGACATTTTGCTTGCAGATGATATAAAAACTAGAGGCTCTCTTGGGTATAGTTATCATGAATTGAAAGCATTTTAAATTGTTGGAAAAGTATGGAGAGGTCTTAGCAAAACTGTTTAGAATTTCAAAAGGAGGGAAGATGCAGGCCTGGTTAGGAGACTTGTTAAAGCGTGTCTTAAAAGGCAGTCCTGAAGGGTAAAGTAGTCCAGAAAGGCTGGACACTCTTCATGAAGGAAATCTTAGAGGTCTTAAAACAGTCACTTTCCATGTGCTGAAAGACAAGTTGGTGAGGAAGAAGACCAGTCTGACTGAACAAAGACTTCTGGCTAGAACTCAGGAAGAAAAAGAGCTCATGATCTTTGGAAGTACAGGCAGGCCACTCAGGAGGACTACAAAGACGTAATGAGGCTTTGCAGAGATAACATTAGAAGAGCTAAAGCCTAGATAAAGCTTAATCTGGCTATTAATGACAATTAAAAATGCTACTTCAAATACATCAGCAGTAGAAGGAGGACTAAGGAATCTCCATCCTTTATTGCATGTTGGCCAAGAAGTAGTGACAAAATATGAAATTGAAGTACTTAATGCTTTTCTTGCCTGAGTTATAGTAGTACGACCAATTGTTCTCAAGTACACAGCTGCCTGGAATGGGAGATAGGACTGGAGAGAGGAATGAAGTCCTCATAACCCAAAAGCAAACTCTACACCACTTAGAAACACACACATCTCTGCGGCCAGGTAGGATCACTTAAGGTGACCCAGAACCTGATCTTGTTGAGTTTTATCACATTGGCCTCAGCCCAGTGATCCAGCTTGTTCAGATACCTCTGATGGACCTCCCAGCCTCCAGGTTAATCAACACTTACTCATAGCTTGGTGTCACTATCTGCACAGCTGTCCCAGACAGCTTTTCTGGAGGCTGACACCAGAGGAAACTCACCGAGTGCACTGTTATGACCTGCAGCCCAGTAAAGCAGGAATCTAAAAAAATTAATCTTGTGCACATAAAACTTGTCTCTGTGACTCATGAGAAAACAGTTTCAAGTTTCCAGGGAGGTTTAGATTGAATATTAACAAAATTTGCTCTATGGAGAGAGTATTATTGGGAAAGGTTAACCAGGGAATTGGTGAAGTCTGATCCCTGCAGGCATTCAAGAGATTTCTGGATTTTGTGGCACTGTGGTAAATGGCTTAGTGTAGGTGAGGTTGATGGTTGAACTTCAGAATCTTGAATTTCATTTTCTAGACTATTTTGTGATTCTACAACTGTCACAGCAAATTATCACCAAGAATCTGTGTGAGTATTGGTAACTCCACATAAGCACTTGAAAGTCATTACTTATTGCGTATATTCACTTTGTTTGCTAATGACAACAAAATAACTTGCAATATTTTTTGTAGCACATTATGGTATTTAAGGATTTATTTATAAAATTTAGTTTTATAATGTAACTGTACTTTATAACAGATAGAAATGTGACATGGTGCTTAATCTTTGGGGGAAGAAAAGCTAGTGGCCTAATATTGAATGTTTGCTATTTTCAAATGCTTGTTTCTACTCATTATAACTTAAACAATGGGCCTTATTTCAAAAACTATACGTCACAAGCAGTTATGCTGTGTTATATCTAACAGCTTTTATTTATTTAAAATAAGAAAAAAAATCAGCTGATTTTTAACTTTCAGCAATGAATATTTAAAACATTTATTTTTAAGAAGAACCTGATCAAGTATTCTCTCTAGCTACACAGAACTTCCTTTATACATACAATACCTATCTTAAGGTCAAATATACATGTGATAAAAATTAATTTTAATTGAAGTGGTGAAATTAATAGACTAAGTGGCTTTGAAAATACTTTTTTCACAAAATACGGAATACATTAAATTAATATCTGCACTAAAGTATATTGGGTCTTGAAATTCTCACTTGTAAAATCTAATTCAAGATCTATGTGTTCCAGTACACACTTTCAAGCTGTCACTCCACTTTATTTTTCTTTATTTAACTCTAATCCTTGCCTAAATGTGGTTGTTGTGATAGAAGAATTCCAGAAGGAATAAGAAAATTGCATACGTATCAATGTTGTAAGACAAAACAAAGAGATTGTTATGATGCCAGTATTAACTCATACACCAGTACACAATCTCTCTCCCCATACAGGCTTTGAGGATACAAAATAGATTCCATCAGAAACTTTGGCACTAACTAAGAACAGCGTACCAAAACCCATTTTTTAATCCCTTACTGTCTGTAATTTAAACAGACACTTTAATATCATTTAATTAAATACACAAAACAAAACAGTTTGTGCGGTCAGTATTCCACTTGAAAAAGGCTGTTGGACAGTGAGTTATGCTTTTTTTCTGTTTTAGCCTTGGGGATTTATGTTCGGTCAAGTCCTGGCTTGAGACATTAGTTAAAATAAAATTTATGTTCACATCTTTGCTTTTTGCTCTTCTACTGGCAAATGGTAGCCAGGATTTGCTCTGGAATGTGCAGAAGGACAATTATGGAAAAACGTAAATACAGCTTTATTCTTTCAAATGCAAAAATAAACTGCCCTATATATTCATTAATGGTACAGAACACAATAAAAAAAGTCTAGGGATATAAATAGGAATTCAATTCTTAAAGAAACACAGTAAAAGAATATGACTCACTGAAGACAATTATTCTTTGGAATTCCTTTACATGGAACAATTATGTAAACCACAAAAAGTAGTAGCCCTGCCATATATGTTGTCTTCTACTTTAATAAGACAGCAGCAGCAAAACAGATTAATACAAGAAATATAGAGAGTAAAGTTTTACATGCCTTCAGAAACCCATGCTAGTACAGCATAAGACAGATTCCAAATGGATTTGTCCCCATGGTTGTAATCTGTGCAGAACACCATGAGAAAATCCATCCAGGACCCATTCAATATTGCACCACTATGGAGTACTCAGTATCTAAGAGCCTGTAAGACTTACCAGCAGTCTATGTTCCTTCTAGCAGTATGTCTAGCAGCTGTTCTATTAGCCATTTATTGCCAGACCTTCCTGACTGAAATTCAGAATAAGGCTGCACTCTTCAGATAACAGAACAAAATCCCATGTTATTTACCTTTTTTTTCATAATTTGGTAATTAATTTATTAACCAGATTTTCATGTTATCAGCTACTCTATTTAGTGGGAGCTGTTGCATTCCAGTGCATGATGTCTTCAGTCTAAAATTCAAAGAAGAAAATTATTAAAGCACTAACTAAATAATTAAGTGAATATTTGAAGATATCAATTCTCAGAAATTAAAAAAAGGACTTTTAAGAACTCAATGGATCTTGCAACATATGTATATGTATTTCTTTTAGATAAAATTGATGTGTTCCTAATTCAGTATTCCGGAGAAAATATCCTATTGATTTTTCCTTAAGATTTAGTTTTTACTCAACATGAGAAAGGTTATCAGGTTTTGCAGGAGAAAAGGAAATTAAAAATATCATAATTTGGCTAAACATGGATCTTTCCAGATCTTTCCTATTTGCTTGGGTCTTTGGCATTTCTCAGATTCTTACAAACAGTGACTTCAAGTGAAGTATATAAAGTTCAGCTATATAAATGTTTTAAATATAGCATTATTTATTTCATTTATACTCTATTTTACACTAGCAGGCACTTTGAGATAAGAAGAATTTAAGAATTTTTTAACTGGAGAATTAAGTTCAGTACAATTCCACTTGTATTTAAGCATAAATACTTAAAAAACTATGGCATGCCTAGAACACTAATTTTGAGATTCTCAAAAGACAAGATCCAATAGCTTGCATTAATAAATTATGAACTAGAAACTGAATTGATTTTTCAAAGTCTTAAGTGCTTAAGAAACTTAAGACACTTTTCAATACAGCACACAGGCATAAAATGATATATTTTCAGAAACATCTAGGAGGGCAGATATATTTCAAAATGCTGTGTTGCTTATTCCCTACTGCTAACAGAATGAGAAGTTGCTTTGCATAGTAAGTGCACATATAGAATCAGAAAAAATAAGGCACAACCTACAAATTATTCTTTTGGAAAATGATTTATTAGTCTGCCATTGTAATAGCACTTTTAAAGTTTTATGCATTGTGATGTTTAACTAATGAAATCTAATGGGAAAAAATAATTAAGATTTTCATTAAGAAAACAATGTTTTATATTGAAGTCCATCTTTTTTTTTTTTTTTTCCTTAAAATAGTATAATTTAACAAAAAGTTGTTTCACTGTGACTTTGTGGACATTACATTCTTCAACTGAATGCTTTCTATTAATTTTTTTATATAACTTAAATTGTATTTTGCTTAATGAAGTCTGTGAATTACTAGTTCCTGATTTATTTTAATAAAATGAAATATTGCTGAATTTTTGAGAAGCCTAATTGAACTAAACGCATTTTATAGCACATCAACTGTTTTTTGTGTTTTGTTTTGTTGTTTGTTTTTGTTTTTTTCCAGTACAGCTTTTGTGGATATATACATTTTTAATGTTAACATATTATTAAACTTTAATTTATTTTAAAGAGCAAAGGTCATCTGTTTTGTTTTGTTTTATTTTGTTCTGTTTTGTTTTGCTTTAAAAGGAGGTCATTTAGCTTAGAATGAAAATCTATCAAAGCAGAGAGGTCATCAGTTTAAATCATTATTCAAAAAGCCAGACTTGCCAATACATCTAAGACTGAAACTGAAAATCTGAAACTGAGAAAAAATTTAAAAAAATAAAATTAACATTCTAAATATGGATAGCAGAGAACTTTTTTTTTTTTTTTTGTAATAAATGTTCTTCACAGTTTAAAAATTCTCAACCCAAAAATATAAACTTAATACGTATTATTGTTTTTATATATATTGTTAGATATTATACTTGTCTCAATCAGTTTTATTTTTATGATGAAATAGAGAAATGGTGTAAGTAAAACATCAGATTAGAAATCCCTGAACCTTGAACTTTTCAGTAGTAATACTAATTGCAGTAGCAATTATTTTTTGTTTTTTTTTACTCTGAGACAGAAAAATCCTGTCAACTCAGCTTCTGAGTTAAGGCATTCTTACATGCTGTGAAAGAAAATGGGATTGTGTAAGAGAATTCTTTTGAAAAATGTTCACAGGCTTGACCTACTGGACTAAGACTGACACTGTTATATATTATATATATATATAATATAAATGTTGATATCTGCTGGAAGGGCAGTCTAGGAGATTTCTGAGATATTTGGAAATTATTTACTTGTGGACAGAAACCACAAACTGATAAGGAGGTGCCAGCTGGACCTGGTCTGCACAGGCAAGAAAGAATGAATGGAAAATGAAAAGGTTGGTGTGGGCCTGGGCTGCAGTAACCATCACAACACAGAATGCAGGATTCTGAAAGGAGTGAGAAAAGCTGTAAAATTACATCCCTTGTACTCCTCAAAAAAAGATTTTGTTCTGTCCAGGATTTCACTGGGGGACTGTCAAAGATGGTGGGAAGAGCTGGTTCATCTTCTTGCGCTCCTTAGATTGCTAGAATGGTCCTTTTCAAAGTGCAGAAAGAAAAAAAAAAAAAAAAGAAAAAAGAAAAAAGAAAAAAGAAAAGAGGAAGTGGCAAAAAGCATATAAAAAACCTATGAGTGCCAAACTGAGATGTAGCCAAAAGACGTTCAGAAGGTAAAGAGCAACAAGGATGGTTTCTTTCTAATATATATATGGTGAAATTAAGAATAAGGGAATCTCTGATCAACTGTTCAGTGGGGAAAGTAATTTAATGACAGAAGTATTTTTTGCCTCAGTCTTCATTAGGAAAGTTTGCCAGCTTCCTGAGCCACTGAGCAGGTGATGGAGTTGTGAAGCAGTACCTGAAGGGGAGGATTGAGAATGACCACACAGGATACATTAAAATATGCTAGGGGAGATTCATCACCCTGCATCATTTTTGAAAGGTCACAATAGTCAGGCAGATTACTCATGACTGAGAAAAGAGAAACTTCACTCCAAAAAAGGGCAAGAAAGAGGATTTCAAGAAACTGTATCATGTCTGTTTTACTTCAGTTCCTGGAATAAGATAAATCAAATAATCCTCCAAGTCCCTACTGAGCACACAAAAGAAAAGAGACTGATTGGTTTCCTCAAAGGCAGCATTAGCATCAGAAAAAAAGAGAAAAAAGAAAACCACTTTGTTGATGAGCGTGACAGAATTGTTACAAATCTTCCATTTATTTTACCCACTTTTATTTTCTTTCTGACTTTACACCAACAAGGATAATGTGATACTCTCTGAAACTTGATGTATGTCACTGAAATAGAAAGAAAACATGTATTTATGGGAAAAAAAAACAAAAAAACAAAACAAAACAAAAAAACAAACAAAAAAACCCCTTCATAATTATTTGAGCAACTAAAAATAAAAATAGAATAAAATAGTTATTTCTTTTCTTTTAACTTTATTCATTATTTATTGTTATTATTATTTTTACATTATCCAGATTTTATACAGATTTTGAAAGAATGTTGAAATTTCAGTTCAATCAGGACATTCATTAAACAAGAGGAGAAAAATGACTTCAGAAGGAACATTATTAAAGCAGATTACTATCTCAGAATTTACAAACATTTTTCCTTTGTGTCTTTGGAGAGAATCTATATTTTTTGTAAATGAGCCTTCTGTAAGAAATGGAACAGCTGTACACAGCAAAAGATAACCAAAAGCAAGTTCTCAAGTTCTTTGAAAAGCCACTAATTTCAGCCATCATGGATTGCTAAGAAGTGATGTTTGCAAAAATAAGTCTTCCAGTTCACTATTCCATGTCCAATGCTAAAACAGCTTCAAGAAACTATCTCTAAAATTATACAAATGGGTTTGGTCCCTGTTAGGTGCACCCTGTTGGGTGCAGTTTATTTACAGTTAATGTATTGCCAATGAACTTTTCTAAGGCATTAACTATCAAAAAAAGATAACATCCCTGGACTTCACAGAATCATAGAATCATTTGGGTAGTAAGGGACCTTTAAGATCATCTAGTTCCAACCCCTCTGCTGTAGACAGGGAAGTCTCTCTCTAGACCAGACTGCTCAAAGCCCCATCCAGCCTGACCTTGAATGTTTCCAGGGAAGCAGTATTCACAGAGTCGCTGTGCAAGCTGTTTCAGGGACTCAACACCCTCACAGTGAAGAATTTATTTCTAATATCTAGTCCAAATCTACCCTCATCCAATTCAAAATCATTTCCCCTTGTCCTGTTGCAGCCTACCCTTATAAAAGTCCCTCCTCAGCTTTACTGTATGTCCCCTTAAAACAGTGAAAGGCTACTATCTTGGAGCCTTTCTTGCTATCTGCTCCTTGGAGCATTCTCTTCTCCAGGCTGAAGAGCCAGAACTCTCTCAGACTGACTCCAGAGTGGAGTTACTCCAGCCCTCTGTCATCTTCCTGGCCCTCCTCTGGACCTGCTCCAACAGCTCAGTACCCTTCTTTTGTTGGGGGCTCCAGAACTGGAGGCAGTATTCCACATGGGATCTCACAAGAGAAAGGCAGATAGGCAGAATCACCTCCTCTGACCTGCTGGTCGCACTTCTCTTGCAGCAACCCAGGATATGGTTGATTTTCTGGGCTTCAAGTGCACATTGCTGGCTTGTGGAATTTCTCATCAACTGACACCCCCATATTGTTTTCCTCAGGGCTACTCTCACAGGCTGAATCACAGAATCACAGAATGGACCGGGTTGGAAGGGATCTCAAGGATCATGAATCTCCAACTCCCCTGCCACAGTCAGGGCCACCAACCTCCCCATTTAATACTAAACCAGGTTGCCCATCCAACCTGGCCTTGAACACCTTTCTTATCTACCCTTTCAAAGATTTGATTCCCCTCCTGTTTGTAGGCTTCCTTAGAATGGCTCCCAAGCCATTCTCTGCCCAACATGTTTCTGTGTTGAGATTGTTCCAACCCAGTTACAGCACTTTGCACTTGGCCTTGCAGAACTTCATAAGGTTGACGTGGGACCACCTCTTAAGCCTATTCAGGCTTCTCTGTATGGCATACATTCCCTCAAGCATGTCAGCTGTACTACTCAGCTTGGTGTCACCTGCAAACTTGCTGAGGGTGCACTCGATCCCACTGTCCGTGCTGCCTACAAAGATATTAAATAGCTCTGGTTCCAACATTGATCCGTGAGGAATGCCACTCATCATTGGTTTCCATTTAGACATTGAGCCATTGATCACAACTCTGAGTGCGACCATCCAGTCAATTTCTTATTCAGGAAGTGGTCCATCCATCAAATAAATTTTTTTTGTATTTTTTCTTCAAGACAGTTTTGCCTTCCATCAGGGAGTTCTGTGTGATAAGAGTTTTGACGGAAGATGAGTTCAGGAAAGCTAACTGATATTCAGGGATCATTTCTTGCAAAATCAGAGGCAGTTCATTCCAAGAACTAGAAGTCAGAAAAAAATGCCAGGGAGCCCATATGGATGGCAAAACTCAAACATAAAAAGGGAGTACAGAGAAGGTGAAAACTGGGAAAGATGACCGGGGAGGAATATAGAGGCAATGTCTGGGAATATGTAGACAAACTTAGAAAATCCAAAGCACAGCTCAAATTGATTGAAAGGGATATCAAGGAAAACAATGTTGTTTTTATGTCTGTAGCATAGGATGACTAGAGAAATGTAGTCTTGCTGCTGATACAAGACATGGAAAAGGCAGAGATACTGAATCTCTGTCTCAGTATTCAGCAGGCATTGTACAGCAGGTGAAATTCTGGAGCAAAAATAAAAGGTTTACCCTTGGCAGAAAACGGTAAAGTTATAGAATTCCTGACTAAACTATGCAATTGTTAATTCTATAGGCCTTGCTGGATTTCATCCATGAGGTGACATACAATTGTGAGACCACTCTAAACTCAGAATGGTCAGATGCCTAAGGACTGGAGACAACCAAATGCCAGTCCTATCTTCAAAATGAAGGAGCACGTATTGAATTATGTTGACAGTCAGGCCTTTCCCTAAGACATGGTGGAACATCAAATCTTGAAATCTATTTCAAGAGACATAGAGGATGAAAAGGTGATGGGAGTAGCCATTATGGATTTAAAAACATAAATGTTTGAACTAACATGATAAATTTCAATGATGAATTAGTGGGTTTGGTAGATGAGGGCACAGCAGTGGTTATCATCAGTGGTGACTTCAGTAAGGCTTTTGATGCTCTCCCATAACATCTTCATAGAGAAGATGTTCCAGTAAGGACTGGGTGAGTAGACAGTGAAATGGATTGACAACTTGCTGAACAGATAGGTTTAGAGGGTGGTGATCAGTGGCACCTGTAACTAGCATTGTAACTCAGTGATCATTATGGAGTCAAATCCTGTTTGGTATATTTATATTTAGTATCTGTTAAACAGTACTGTCAAAAAGGCCCTAGTGAGTACCAAACTGAACATGAGGTAGACATGTATCTTAGAAGCAAGAAACAAAACAAACTGCAACAAGTGAAACAAAAAACAGCAGCAAACTGAAACAGGTGGCCTTTCTCAACGCTGTGAGAAGCAACCGAGAGAGTTAAATGCCTGGAGAAGTCCTGGAGTGGGAAGTGAAAGATGGGTGGCCTAATTAATATGGGTAAATAACTGAAAGGAGGATGCAGAGTAGATGGAGCGATGCTCTTTTTAGTGGTGTTCCATGAAAGGAAAGAGGCAGTGGGCATGAATGGGAAGAAATGCAGTATGAACATCAGGAAAAATTTTCTTACTCTCTGGCAAACTGAACGCTGTCATACATTGTTCAGAGACGCTGTGGTGTCCCTGCTTGACACAGATGACCTCCAGACATCTCTTCCAATCTCAGCAATTTTCTGATTGAAATAGTTATGATAGATTGATTGATTATTTATATGTTATTTATGCCATGTGAACCTGGATCAACATTTCTAAATTTAAGCTCCTTGAGTGTCTAGCACCAAGCAGACAAATAATATATTTCAGTGTGAAAATAGACCTTGCTTCTCCCGGTCATTCTGAATTGCAGAACCTAAAAACTAATAAGATTGATCAAATAAAATGTCTATCAAAGCATCACACTTTAATAAGAAAGACTGTCTATAAAAGAAACGTGTTTTTCTGTGATATATCATTTTTCTTTCTTTCAATTGACAAGAGTAGCAAGAATCTCAGGACTACCATGTAAGTATTTTAGACCAGCACAAATTATACTTTTTGCCTGTCATATTTAGTTTAGGACCCAGAATATTCTAAGCACTGTTTCACTCACAGAAACAACCAACCAAAAAAAACCAAACCATTCTACATTAAAAACCTGCAACTAGGAGAGAATTAAACTATTTGTTATGAGTCTGTCACATCAGACTTCTGCTGTTTCAGTATGCAAAAAAATTCAATATTATTAAGAGATGACAAAGCAGAAAAATGTTCCACTTGCACAAGATTAAAGCAAGAGAAGAAAGGAAGGGAAGAGGGGAAAAGGAGATAGAAAGAAGTAGGAGAAGAGGAAATGGAAGAGCAAGGGAGCACGAGAGTCTAAATTTTAGCCCGGCTTTTCAAGGAGTCTTGGTTATTCTGATAATCCCTTGAAGTAGAATCTGTGTGTATCTAGCCCACAAACTGTTCAAAAGTAAAACCTAGTGCAAGGCTCTGTAAAATGTTTTCCCACAGTGTTAACAGTGCAAAAGGTTTCATCAGGTCTCTGAAGAGAAGAATTGTTTCATAAAATAAAGATTTTTGTCAGGTCAGGACAAATTCAATGTTTTCTTGTCATTGTAGCTGAGAATATGTTTTGCAAGAGAAATACCTAATGCACTTCTGAACAATGATTGATCTATACACCAACATAAATGTTCTAATATTTTCTTAACTGTTATCTATGGAAAAAGTCAATCAAATTACTTTCAGTTTAGTATATGAATCTAGATCAGATTTAGAGGACAATGGAATTTATACCAATTATTTATTTTTCAGCAATTGCAACAGTAGAATTGAAATACATTTTATCAGCCTCTGTTTCTAAAACGCTTTATGAAATCAAATAATTCCTATTAAAAGTTTTAACGTTTCATTAAAGTCTCCATACTTTCTTATAGCATTACAACTGATAATTTTTGTTTATTTTGCTTTGCTATGCTCTTGAATTTGGTTGTTCTGGCTTGTTGATATTTATCTTATATTTACATATTTTTCTGTAGCTGAATGTAGCCATGAAAAAAAATAATAATTTTGAGTTTATGTCTATTTGTTTGTCTAGGTGTTCAGGAAAAAAAAAAATCCACATTGATAAAATAATTTAAATTAAGAATTTCTACTTCAGTGCAAGAAATGGTAAGGATTGTACCAACATTCCAATTGTTATCCTTCAGTTAGAAGTAGTTCATTATTGTTTGATTACATTCTTTAGAACCAGTAACATAGGAAATCCCATTAAGAAGCACAGTAATGAAGTAAAATGGGTTTACAACGGGATGATTTAAACATTTTAGTGTTTAGAGAAAAGAGCTTTTTTTTTTTTTTTTTTTTTGTTATAAATAGTTTGTAAAATTAATATACTGGGTTTTTATTTGTCTTAGGAGTGGAGAAGGTTGTGAGCTTTTCATAGATTTTTTTTTTTTCTTTTTTTCTGTTTGCGTCTTTCTTTAAATAACATTTTTCAATTTAAAGTCTTGAAGTGTCCCAGAGAGAGACATGTTAAATATAGTACTCTTTTTTAGTGAACAGAGCGCAGGATTTTGTGCACAACACCATTTTATCTATTTAGCTCACTCCAATAACTGAGTTTGAATCCTTAGTTTTTACACTTTGAATGTACAAATATTGTCACTTGTAAGTAAAACACACTTAGGTTGAAGCTCAAATACTCAGCTTCCTGCTGATATTAATGGAAGATTTAACTTTTTAATGAAATTAGCAACAATTGCTAATGTTTGTCAAATTTGGAAAGTAAATTTGAAATTTCTAGGTAAATTATTTATTATAGTAGTCAAATACGCAGATCTTGTTTTTTTCGGGGAAGGAAAAATGTAAACAAACATGGAGGAAGGAATCAAAACCTGAAAAACACATAGATTCCTTTAATTCTCCTGAGCAATATGTTCACTTATCCTGCTAATTAACCATATTATTCTTTTACCCTTTATTAAACCTGATCAGTCAGGAGTTGATTGGATTTGACTGGATTAGAAACACATCTACTGAGTAAACAGTTCCAGTGAATCTTTTCCTTTTTCTTCCAATATTTTGATTTTTTAAAAATTATTATTATTTGTAATGCACTAGCCTGAGGTTCTGCATCAGTTTTGTATATTTGCTTACTCCCTACTGACTCTATTAGAAGGATAAGCAAAATTCACGTTAGGTGTTTGCATAGTTTACTAGATTTTTGGCTGACATAGGAATTAAGGAGGCATAAACTTAAGAACTTAAGGAAAATGTTTCATATTCTCATCTAGTAAGAGACATAATTTCTAGATGATTAAATAATCTGTTTTCAGCCAGAATTCTTTTTCCATGAAATATAAACCTGTTTGTATGTTCAAAAATGTTTGTTTCTTAATTTCTTCTATCCAAAGCCACAAGAAAAGAAAAATTTCTATTATGCATAAAAATGTTACATCTTTATATTTCATTATCCACCACCCTCCAGTTCATGAGTCTGGGCTTCCCAACCCAAAGCAAAAAAAACCCAACCCAAACCAAACCAAACCAACCAACCAACCAACCAACCATACAAAAAAAAACCCAAAAAAACAACAACAACAACAAAAAAACCACCAAAGATAGGGCATGATGATAATTTTCTGTCATCTAGATTAAAAAATAATTATGAGAAAAGATTTTGAGAAATCATAAGGTACTAAAAGATTATTGATAATTAAAAAAATCTATTTATCTATCTGTGTATAGATATGATTGTAATTGACAGTATCTGCACTGAAAAATAATCCTCAAATAAAAGTCATCAACATATTCCAGTATTTGAAATCTACGAATCATAAATACTGTGAGAACAGCTAGTATATGGATCATCTTAGTAGATGGATCTGAGATTGCAGAAATTAAACTACGGTCTATTTGCTCCTATTACACTCTGGGAATTGCTATTAACATTAATTGAAGATGCACGGACAGATCAGAGTGAGAGGAGACCCCATACTGCAGATAACAAAATGTTTAGACATGAGGAGAAGGAGGGGAAGAAAATCCCTCCTAATAACATTAGGAGCTTGTTACAAATTAGAAGTTATACACCAGCTGGTTTAAATTGATTTTGTGGACTTGGTGTGAGCTCAGAACAGCAGCAGTATTCATATTAGACAGAATATAGATTAGAAAATGTTATCACTCATTTTTTCAAGTGATGATCTGAGTGCCATTACTGAAAAGCATGAGTAGTCTAATATTTCTTTACATGCTTACTAGTACCTTAGCTAAAGAGAATCTGTTTAGGTGTAAATTTGTTATTGCTTTATTATTATTATTATTATTATTATTATTATTATTATTATTTAATTTAATCCCTTCTTTTCCTTATCTTGTCAATGTAGGGGAAAAAAAGACTCTAAAAGTGTCTTTAGTGCCTGTTGGCTTTACTTTTCTGTATTGTTTCTGTATAATTATTCCTTCCCCTTCCTCTTTGTTTTATGATAAGTTTTAGTAGATAAGCCAGGATATACCAGCTACTTACATAGTTACTCAGTTATTTGTTTCACCTATTTTTTTCCCCAGAATAGATAGACATGAACATAAGTGGAGAGAATGAATAATTTCATTTATTTTTTCTTAACAACAGTAAGGATGATTGTGTAGTTGATTTTTGTCTTGGTACATCTTCAATTTCTGTCTTCAAATGCCATTATGCTTTCACTGTTTTTTTATTTCCTATAGTACTCTAATAAGCAAAATCTGCAAATGGGTTGACAATAAAACACGATCAAAACATAGGGTTTGATTGATCCAGCTGATACAGACCAAGACAAATTGCTTTGCACTGATGGAAACTCTTAAAGCGTCTGGTTCCTTCACAGAATCGAACTGCATTACTCTATGTGATCCTATTGAAAACGAGGCTTTCTGGAAGAAGTAGCTGCACATTGTTTCACAAATAAATTCCTATGAAGTCACCATTTCAACTTGCTTCTGCCCTACAAAATACTATTCAGAAGAGAACTATATAAACACTTAAAGACCTCCACCAGACAGATATTATATGTAACTCAAAGTGTCCTGGGCAGCCCTCATTGGTAACAACTTTTGTATTGATGGAGCAAGGACAAAGACAGAAAAAAATTTATCTATTTTGGCAAAGTCTGGGGATAAAACTAGTTATACGCATTTGATGGTCTAACTAGAGATAATTTAAATTTAACTATGCAGTTGGGTCACTATGAGAAGTTTAAATCTGAATATAAAGTCAGATAAAACATAGTATGCTTAAAAAATAATTTACTATTTTCTGTACAATATTCTCTATTTTTATTTTGTTATGTAGGTTAGTATAAAGATAGATTTTAATCATAAATGCAAATATTTTTACATGATAAATCTTTTTTTATCTTTTTTTTATTTTAAAAAGGCAAATTATCAATACAGAAGGTTCAGTAGGTGCAGTAATATAAAAGTATTTGAGAAGATCTCACTGCATTCACCTGTAATATTTCTTCGTATTCTGCTGTACTCTATTCCAAAGAAAGTGTGTGCTGCCAACCTTGCTTATACTGGCAGACAGGTAAGAATGTACAGAATGGTAAAGTAATGAGGTCAAAGCACAAGGGAATCACCTTTCCTAGTTTTCACACAATCAAAAAGTATTCTCTTTTCAGCAAAATTTGAATTTGTACCTCAGCATCCAGGAGAAAGCATGACTAGCATACAATCTTACATACATACATCTTTCAGAATGAGAAGCATTGTCTTCCTTTTATTCCTCTGGTAGCTGAGTAAGCCCAGCTTACACGCTTTGCATCTCCTTCTCTTCACTGAATACAAGGTAACTCAGATTCTTATAACAGATACCTGAACAACTCTTCCTAACTTATAATGAAGAAAAATATTTTGGATGAGAATTATCATCCAAAATGATTTGTTCACTGCGACAGTCTTTCATCCAACCTTACATGAAAAAGGGAATACCTTTTTGGACACTGTTGGCCAAAATTCCTTATGAACAATTTCTGTTCATATTTATCCCACGTCTTACATATTTCATGAGGATTTTTCATAAATGTTTTCCTAAATGTTTTTAAAATAGTTTCTTCTTGTCATAATTCCATCAGTTTAACACAAAGCTCTTACACATAACCATAGAATCATTGAATGATAGAATAATTTTGGTTGAAAAAGAATTTAAAAATCCAGCTCCAACTGCCTACCATGAGCAGGATTTTCCCATCCATTAGATCAAGCTATCCATGGCCCCATCTAACTTGCCCTTGAATGCCTCCAAGGACTGGACATCCACAGCTTCTCTGGGCAGCATGCTCCAGTGCCTCTTTCAGCAGAGTTTCTGCCTAATGTAAATCTGCCCTTCTTCTGCTCAAAGCCTCTTGTTCCATTACTATAAAGCTGTGTAAAAAGTTGGCCTTCCTCCTGTTTATAAGTTCCTGTCAAATAACAGAAGGCTGCAATGAGGTCTCCCGAGAGACCTCATCTTGAACTCAAAGTCAATATGATATCAAACATGTATTTCATAATTTTTACGTGTTTTATGGATTATGTTTTGTTGAACAGTTATGAAATCACCTGTGGTTTTGTAGTGTTCAGTAAGCCTTAATTCTACAGTGCTGTATTGTATGCATAGATACACATCAAATGGATCAGGGTTCATAAAGTATTTAAAAATTTATATTAAATGTTGTACCTGTGGGCCTAACAGTGTAATTAAAAGACCACTTGTGGTAAAATGTATTACTTGATGTTTCACCAGAAAGGCAACAAATACATTATGGAGAGGCCTATAATAGCCTTTGTCATCCGAAGTTAGATGAAAACAGCTGGAGATTCAATCTACATTTTTATGAGATATTTATAAATAAAATTTATAGAAAATATAAAATATGTACTGACAGTGATATATATCAAAAAAAGTAATATTACAGAAGTCAAAAGCAAATAAACCAGATACAAAGTACTTTAATAAAGTAAGCTTCATATTTTGTTTAACAGAAAAATCCTAATGTGCTGGCTGAAAACAAAACAGCAGTGTGTGACAGTGTGCTCCTTCCTTGCCCTAATCTATCCCGCCTAACCGTTTTACAATCAGCCATTCTTGACTTGAGGGCAAACTTGCTTTCAAGCCTAGGCTAGCTGATTAAAAAACCAATATCATGCTCAGCAGCTGAGGACTAGCTGAACCAACACCAATTTAATCAGAATGCTGAACATTATTTGTATTAAGCTAGATTTCGGAGAAAACCATGCTTGGTACCCAATATGAGTCAGTCATCTTATCCCATACATAGTAAACAGATCAAAAACTTTGAGCTGTCCTGTACAACAGTGGGCCGAATGGCAAAATCTCTCCTTGAGTAAAGATGTATCTTTAAGTCTGATTATTTATTTATTTATTTATTTATTTATTTATTTATTTATTTATTTTTTGCAAAGCATCATCAAACATATGTGCAACACAATGTATCAAAAGACTACTCAACAGATGAGTACAACTTGGAAGTTAATTTACATTAAAAGGGACATAGGTCAATTATTGTTAGAAGCAAAGATACTACAAGTTTCATTCCTCATTACACTGAGAAAAACTAGTAATTCTATAGAAATTACAAACTACAATTCTTCAAAATAATAACTCATGTAGAGGAATGGTTGATCTGAGATGAAGGTCAATCTTTAATCAATTTAACTTTTTCATCCTAAACAATCCTAAATCCTTATTATTTAATTGTTATGCTGTTTTCACATACAATTGACATCTGAAAGCACAGAAATATTCTGCATTTGTGTGTACTGGGAAATACTTGACAAAGAGAGATTATTTTCAAAGTAACAAAGATATTTGAGATAATATTTAGCTTATTAGTTTTTTATGAAAGTAACATATTTAAAGAAATATTTTTAATATTAATC
This sequence comes from Lagopus leucura, assembly GCF_019238085.1. Taxonomy (NCBI): domain Eukaryota; kingdom Metazoa; phylum Chordata; class Aves; order Galliformes; family Phasianidae; genus Lagopus; species Lagopus leucura. Next base: position 2,399,158 of record NW_024962272.1, read on the forward strand.
TAGCATTTTAACATAGCATTATAATAGAGCTTTAAATTAACAGTCATCATATATACATTAAAAAAAATTACACCTGCAAACCTGAAAATATTCCACTGTTCCACATGTTCTACAAAAGATAAATATATATAGATATAGGAAACTTACAGAATAAAACAGAACTTTTGCACTGGTATTCCACAGTAATTTCACAAGCCCAAACCAAAATCCAAAATCTACCTTAAAAGGATTATATGAGAAAGTTACACAGTCTGTGCATACCAAATGTATTCTCTTTTATATGTAAATTCTTTCTGGACTTTTTGAACATCTGAGAAAGTCATGTGTGCTGAGAAATCTTTATACTGCAGTGCATTTAGATAGTGCATACATTATGCTAGAAGTTTGAAAAAAACATCTAATAGAGTGAAAAAATAACTCAGTATCAAAGCTTATCTTAAATATGTTGCAAGCATGTACGGAATGACATTTTCTCTTTGAGCCAGTTTTTTAGAGATAAATATTTTTACCCTTTTGTCTACTTATTTTAATTATTTATTTAAAGAACTGCTAGAATAATGCAGTCAACATTTTCAGTATATTCCATATGTTCAGACATTTGGACAAATGGTTTGACTATCATAAAATCCTAGTGCAGATCAAAATAAAGTGACATTCTTGGCAACACAGTATGGTAGGAGAAAGAAAAGAATGGCTATATGAAGACAATGTATTCCAAGTGAAACACAGAGATAGATCTAAACTTCTGGAAGATTTGAAGATGTCTGGTCTATTTCATAAAGGTTATATTTGACAAAAACAAACAAACAAAGTTTGGCCTATAAAAATGCTTAAGTCTCCAAAAGGCATTGATGATTTCATAGAAAACAAACAAACAAACAAACATGTAAAAAACATTTTTGAGTTCTTTGAGCTTAGCTTCTCTCTATAGGAAAATGTTTTGTAGGACAAGTAGTGTTTTTAATGCAGAAAATGATCAAAAATTTTAAAATATTTAGCTTCTTTCCAAATACTCTGGATAGGTATATATAGCAACATCAGCTGATCTAGTTCTGGGAAAAAGAGTAGGTAACATCAGAGGAATGCCTAGTAATGTGGAAGAAATATAGCCTTCCTTTTCATAAAGATTTATTTCATTAACCATCATGCTCTTTTTCATACATTACGATTTTATTCAAAAAAATTCAATTTTAGATATAGATGATTGATTTGCTTATTTATTTTACAGAATGTTTTCCCATTTAAATGCAGTGCATTTTTTTTAAAACATCACAGCAATGGAATAAAATTCCTAAGAAATACAATTCTGTCAAGGATTAATACAGAGTGGCAATATGATTATAGCACATCTGCATGTTCTACCTTTCTGTGTGCTGAATAATGTTAAAATTGGATAAACATAACAACTGTAAGTTTTCCTAAATAAATATAGCACAGATACGTAATGCTTAAAACAACTAGCATTTATGGAAAGTGTTAACATAATTGAATGTATTTAAGAACATATTCAAATACATATGTTCTTACAGAGAAAGTGCTGAAGACTACATTAAGGAACCTAAAAGATATGTCAGTGGCACTTGGAAATTGAAGAATATACTCAGGATAAGAAAATTCATTATCTTAGTCTAGCAGTTATTTAAAAAATAATAATAATAATAGTAATAATAAATATTTGAATGCCATGAGTCTACTTTATTTTGAGTGTCTGAGTTGTAACTGAATAAAAGGAAGAAAAAGATGTTGTGAAATTTGTTTCTTGGCATATCCAGTTTATGATTTATCCTCCTCATGGGCAACCTGATTTTCAAGATACCTTAATTTAAGGAAAAGAAATATTTATATATATATATTTGCTTGAAGGGAGTTAGAAATATGTAAGATTTTTTTATTATTATTATTTTTCTATTTTTTTTGCTTTTGTCTCCTGTTCTTGCTAACCTCAGGCAAGGTACTTCACCACACAATTATGTGATTTGGATAAGATATGAAAAATAGAACACATTTATAAAACACTCAAACCATTAAAAAAGGAGAGGAACAGAGATGAAATTTCATAGCTAAAACACATAACCAGTGATGGAAACACTATTTTCTTTCGTTTATTTTATACTATAATATATGTAGGGGATCACTTGTTTGTGATAACTACCTTACAAAAAATGTAATAAAGTCACTATAGAGAGAATTACATCACAAATGCTTATACCAGCTGTGAAATTATAAGAATTAGAATAAGTTGCATTGTTGCAGATGTGCTGCCTAGCAAAGGAATTGTTCTTGTAGCTCAGCAATGTAAATGCATCAAGACAACAGTTTTACTGAAAATTTTTCCACTTTCCCTGATTGTATAAAGGTAATTTACCCACATCTTACAGTTTAGTATGTACTGCATAATATAGGCACCAAATAAATCATGATAAGGTGACACATACAAAATGACTCACAGAGATTCTACTTTTGAAAGGCGGAAGCTTCTTTTTCTGTACTGTAATTCATTTAAGTAACAACTGTAACGGTCATTCAAACACTAGAGCTCCAAAAACTGAGTAATATAATTGCAAATTCCATACAGTAACTTTTTCATCTTTATTCAAATGCTACTTCCAAAGAGCTAGCAAAACTCCAAATAGTATATATATACATATGTGCTATATAATTGTTCTGCTATTAACAATTGAACAATTTGTTAAAAACCAGGTTAAAAATATTATACTTATTACTTTTATTTTATTACTAATGTTTCGAGTGGATGCTATTCAAACAGCACTATTGATTTCAGTTTATTAGATTAGAAATAAGGCTCACACTAAAGTTTGCAAGAATATTTTCTTCAATAACTTTAGGTCCCACAAAGGTGTTGAGACTTTGTCTTCCACAGAGTACCCTGGTCTGTATTTCTGAATAAATGTTTTTCATTTGTATATAAATGTCTAATGTCGTTTTACTACAGGGTTTTGTTAGCTGAACATGAAATACAAAGCTTAAAATAGTTCTATGTTTTGATATGGGGGCAGAGATTATCTGATTTTTTGCACAAAAATAAGCGTTATGTTTTTACACATCATAAACTGCTGGCATTTGGGTGAAGCTCAACATTCCAAAGGATATAGTCATGTAGTCTTCACTGACTCTGATGATGGCAAATATATTTAGGCAGAATAGATAAAATAGGAAATGAAAGTAGAAACTTGTGGGAATAACGTAATAGCTGATGTTCTGTGAGAATTGATTATTCCTGTTCGCCACAATAGTCACTGTTAAACAATTTACCAGTACACTAGCTATTAATAAATGTGTATCAATTTTATTCTGATATTTCTGTCACACAGTGATTAGGGATAAAAGGAATGCCATAGTATTAGCAAGTGGAATAACATCTATACAAGAATCAAAATGGAAAATGTTACATGTATTCATCTTTGTCTCATATTGAGGAAATCAACCTTGTACACTTGATCTTAATACTGCACTGTATTTATGTTTAAAGTGCTATCCTCAAGCAAACATGAATATCTTCTGATTCTTTTTGACTACTAAAATATTTGAAATCAACAAATATACTTTATTGAATTTAGCTTTGAATTTGAATTTCTTTTGTTTTGAATATTAGCTAAGGGAAATTACACTGCGTTTACAACACTGAAGGTATAGTTCAGTCTAATAATGAGTACACATAAAGTGATATTTGTTAATAACTATATCCCATCACAACCATCTTCATCAAAAACAAACAAAAAACTGTTTGGAAAGGGGTTGGAGAATAAGTTAAAAAACTATGAATAAATTAATGAAAAAGCATACATACATACTCTGAACAAATCATATTTCAAACTGTAATTCAGACAATATACTGAGCATTTGTATCTGGGATCCAAAAGACATAGGTTTTGAGGGTAAGTAGAAACTTTAGAGACAAAATTGAGAAGACAGAAGTGATAGGTTGGAATTTGTGTTTTCCTCCAAATCCTTGACAGCCAAGGATGAATGCTAAATATCAGCTATATATAAGTGCAAAGAACTATCAGAATCATATCATAGAATGATTTGAATTTGAAGGGGACCTTAAAAACCACTGAGCTCCAAGCCCCCTGCCATGAGTAGTGTTGCCACCTGCTAGATCAGGCTGCTCAGCACCCCATCCAACCCGTCTTTGAATGCCTTCAATGACGACGCATACTCAACTTCACTGGGTAATCTTCTCCAAGTTAAAGATCCCGAACTCCCTCAACCTTTCTTAAAAAGAGAGGTGCTCCAGCCCTCTAATCCCCTGACCATCTTTGTGATCCTCCTCTAAACCACAAGAGCTTCACACCCTTCTTGCACTGGGGGTCTGAGGCCTGGATGCCATAATCTACATGTGGCATTATAATCACAGGGAGTGGAAAGTAATAGTTGCTAAATAGCAATAAAGTTTTATATGAATGTATTTTTTTTTTAATTATTTTATGTTTATGTTTATTTTATTTTATTTTATGTTTATTTGTTTGTTTTCCAGAAGGATGTAGTAAACTACTTTAAAATCACTTCTGGATATTAATTTCCTATGCTAATAACAGCATGTAACTGACATTTGTTTGTGAACTATAAAAGATTTGTCAGGGATAGTTTAAATTTCAAAGATAGTTTAAATTTCACAAAGTTGTAAGTAACAGAAAGTATCACAGAATCTTCAGAATTATCCAGAACTGCTCAGGGAAACAAAAAAGGTAAAATATGACATAATTAAAATGATGATAATAACAATAATAATAACACCAATAACAGTAAGAATAATAAAATCTAGATTATGTGAAATACATAAAGAGGCAGAAAAGATTTAAATGATGCAACTGATAATGAGATAATTAAACTCTAGAGACAAAAAAAATGTACTTTTAAGAGTTAAAAAAAACATTTCTGACTGTGAAAGAAAATCCACAGTGAATCGAAAAATTGTCTGGATTTTTATTCTTCTTAAACCTTCTGCATATTATCAAAGAACTAAAAATAAAATTTTGACATTAAGTAAAACCAGACTATTTATTTCTTTGCATCTTCTCACATTGCAGCTTTTCTAACTGCAAATCTCATGAGACAAAAAGCAAGTCATTCATGGTAAAAATTATACAGTATCCATAATTTTAGAAGATGCTAGCATGAGAAATATGCTCTTGAGAAACTTTTTAATATAATTCTTAAGTTCAACATAAGTGGTAAAAGGTGGTAGAGTGATAAAATATGTTCAAATAATTCTCACAGAAAGATTCCTTAAGGATAATCACTTTTTATATGTCTAAGACATTTGCAAGCCATCTGTTAAGTGCAAGAGTAATAGGTTGTTCTTCCAGTTTGTATCAGCAGTGATTCTAAAGCCTAAGTAGAAAAAAAAAAAAAAAAAAAAAAAAAAAAGGCAAGCCTCACAAAATGCTAAAACTACATAAACTAAATAAAATATGAGTGTTTATAACATAGCAGTGTCCCTCAAGTGCTATACCACCCAGCTTTAGTGAAAAATCTTTAACCAAAGAAAATAAGGCATATGAAATATCTAATCTATAGTTCTCTGACTTTGACTTCTAAGACATATGCAGTTAATAACATAAGCCCAGTAGGAATAGCATACTTCAAAATATTTCTGCAGAAATTAAGAGAAAAAGAACAAGGAATGTGAACTATGTTTAGCAGAGTATGCTCTTGCTGAAGGAAACAGGAACAAATTTTGACTGACTCCTTAGCAATGCAATGTTGGAGAGAAGTAAGCAAAAATTCTACAGTTCAATCTTACATTTCCTCCATAATGGAAAGTAAAATATTAAAATAAAACAAACAAACAGAAAGTCTTGGCATATATCCTTAGATCCTTCTGGTTTCTCTTGCTTTAGGAGCAGAAAATATAGACAGTACTACCGACTCCCAGGGAAATTATTTGAGTGGCTCTTCCAATATTGCATACACATTTGTCTCTGGAACAAGGACAAAACTGAATTGTTGAAGGTATATAGTATACATATAATCACAGTCATTATTGTATGACAGCCTGAAGTGATTATTTTATGGTTTTGCTATTGATTATCCGTAATTAGTTAAATGTTGCCCTCTAGGATACCTAAAGACAGTGAATGCCCTCATTTTATAGGATTGATAAAATGCTTTAACAAAATGGGACACCTGTGACAGCACAAGAACAGTCAAAAGAAAAAGCACCGTTAAGCAGAACAAAACATTTTTTTGACTTCTTATGATAGCTGAAATCTCACAGCTCTTTGTGTTACGGCTTGCATAGTAATATTATACTCCTTTATACAGATCTCAAATTCAGGCATGCACTTACCTGACTGCAGGAGAACAGTTCCAAAGTGTTTTCCTCCTGTAAGTCCCAATTATCTACTTGCAGTTCAATATTTCTGCTGTGAAATGTCTGATGTATTTTTGTTGGTGGTGTTTTTTTGTTTTTTTTTTTCCTGCTTTTTCTTCCCAGCGGAATAGTAGGGAAGAAAGCTCAGAGATCCGAATCGTACTAAGTACCCCAGCCTTTATTGCAGTTCTTTTAGGACTAGACTGTTCAGCATCATCTTCAGGAACAAAAATATGCACTGTTATCCAAATGAATTAGCTCAGTTGTGCTAGTTCTCACTTGGATGCAGTGAAACTAGATGACAAGGTTTCAAGTGTAATTTGTGTTATAAAAAGTGTTAAAGAGATTTTCAGTTCCAAATGAGCTAACAAAACAATGTATTTCTGCTAATATTTTGCCTTGAATATGTACTTTAGTATTAGAAATATTTCCTACATATTAATCTCTCAGAGCATGAGTTCACATACTGACCTGACAAGGAACATTTTATGTCAGTGTTGAATAGTATGTCAATGCAATTGCAAGTATCTCAATGAGAAAAGAATGCTGAAAATTCTATCGCTTATACATATATGCTCACATCAGGTTGTAAAAGCCTATGTATGCAAGTAAAAGTTCGCACTTTTCATCTGCTATAAAACAGGCAAGCGTAACACAGCGTAATTTCATAAAGTGAAGATTGAAATACAATAGCTAATATAAGTGATATTTTAAGCATTTGAAAATAACAAAAAATATTACTGTAAATAGTAGCCTTAAATCCTTGTAATGTCTGTATATGCAGAATCTCTGCATCAATATGCAAACACAAAATTGATATTAAACTATACTCAGAGAAGGCAACAGATTAACCTAAACTAGCTATACTGATAAGTGAAAAAAAAAAAAAAAAAATCACAAATAAAATACTAACCCATCTTCCTTTATGGCAGATAAACAACTTTATCTTTTCAAGATAAATAATCTAACACTTATTGTTTATAATTATATATTTAGCAGGCTGATAATTTTATCTTCTGCATTACAGCTAAAAGCACACAGTTGTTCACAAAAGAAAAATAGTCAAAGCTGCAAATACATGTGAGGATTTTCTAGAAAATCTCTATCAGAATCAGTAAATTAGGAATTTATTCTCAGATTATTACTCAAATTATTAGTTTGCTTGCATGCATGATTGTAAAAGAGATATACCACAGCATGCTGTTCATGTCATTCCCTTTCATTTGATAATTTGAGGAACTGACTTTTTTTCTAGAAAACTTCAAATAATTAATTCAGATAAAGAGCAAAAAACATACATATTTATTTTTAATGAATGTATAAGTTTGCATTATTTGTCTGAATTAATGATTTAATGAAACCTGATTTATCTGCTATTTCCCAATCACTGCATACCTGTAGCTACCTCCACTTTCTTTACTAATTGTAGTATTTCCTAGTAATCATTTGACAACATCTGACACAACTGAAGCATCTTATCACATTTCTGAGATCATACAAGGCTGGAGGGAACTGCAGGAAGCAACTTGGGAAGAAATAACCAGAACTGAACCACACTGCTCTTGGCCACTTGTTGCTGTATTGAGCTGGGGCAGTAACTGTCTCCACTTCTCCTTCCACCACACATTATGAATCTGTAACGTATTAATACTTCAGGAACCTAACTTTCTGTTGTTGCATGTGGTTAAAATTTGCATAATTTGAAAATTACTGGGAATAAGGGAAACAGAGTAAATACATTAGTCTTTTTTCTTCAGAAAAGTAAAACAGCCTCAAATAATGATAAGAAACTTTTCAAGATTAATAAAGTAATAGTTCGCCCAAGTGAAATATGTCTTATTCTATAAGATCACATACATGCTTCTTAAACTGAACACATGAGAAAACTGCCCCTTGAACATGAACAATATTGCATCTTACAGAGAAGGCCTGGTATTATAAAGAATAATTAATTAGCCAGTTCATTACTGAAATAAATAACATTCGCAAATCTTTTCCTTCTATAATCACTGAAGCTATTTGATGTAAGCAATATAAAGATATATTTTGCACCTTCCAAATATTACTAAGTTTGATGGGTTTGCATTTAATTACTTGAATAAATGAGCCTTTTTCCCTCCTTAAGATACTGGTTCTACTGTTCTTGGAAGTATGAATACATTCATCTGAAACAAAACATTGTCTGAGATAACGTACTTTAAAAAGTGAAATAGATTGTACTGTGCCACATTTACATTAAAGACAGAATGGGAACAATATGATGTATTTTAGGGTCTGTATGCATACAGCTGAGTTAAAGTTTGCAACTGAGGCAAATACAATACCAACTTATATTTTGAAATAGAATGTTAAGGAGAATGCTATGAATTTAGGTATGTGTATATTTTTTACTATTTTTGCAATATGTTCACTATTTTTTATATGTTTACTATTATTCTGTCAGTAAGCATAAAAGACAGTACAGCACTGCTGGGACAGCTTTTTTTTTTTTTTTTTTTTTTTTCCCTGACATAACATACGAAAAATAAATAAATTCCCGTAGATGAGATAGAAACTTTTACTTTATTTTGAATTAATTGGAAAATATATTTTAAATTAAGTGGCTTCTGTTAATGTATTTTCAAACAAAGACAAAATAACACTTTTTCTGTAAATACACATTCAAGCAAATTAAGACAGGTTTTGCTTGTTTATTTGTTACCCTTTGTTTGTTTTGTGTGGTGTTTTGTTTTACAAAAAATACTGAAGTTCAGAGGAACAAGTTGGATTTTCTGCATTCAAACAAGGTCACTCCTCTAAAGTTTTTGCAGAATATTCCTAATATAAAAAATAGGAAGTGAATATTTTAGTGTTTTTTATGCAGCAGTACCAATCATCTACAGAATAAGTAAGAATTAGGCCAAACACTATTTATAGCCAGCTTTCTTTGGGAATCTGCTTTTTACCCTTTCAGCTTCTCCTTCACACCATTCCAATTTCAGACAAGGAGTAAAAAAAAAAAAAACTGTGATTTTTTTTTTTTTTTTCAAGTTTATATATTTCATTCCTGTGACATTTGCCGGATTTAATTGCTGATGACAGCTTTCTCATCTCTTGGCACACTAAAACCAACAACAGAGAATGTTTCAACTCACAGGTATTATTTAGTGAGTATGTTTGCAAGAACAGGAGAAAACAGAATTGTTCTCATCATTCGTTACATAAAGATACTACATCTTTGGAAAATAGAAACTAGCTTTTCATTTGACAACTGGATAGCAATAATGGCTAACAATTATGCTCCAAACATAAATTCTTCTGTCTCTACATATTCATCTCTATGAGATGGAACTTCCCCGTGTTGTTTAAACAACAAATTACATTTTGCAAGGATATTCACAAATCAGATTTATATCTCTGTTCTGCAGAAATAAGTATTGGCATTTTGGTGTTTTTTTTTTCTGCTGTTTTGGTTCACAAAGGCAGGTGGAAGCATAAGTCATATAGTGTGACAGAAAGTTGATGATTTCATGGAATCATAGAATCACAGGGTTGGAAATGTCCTATAAGATCATCTCATCCAACTGTTTTCTCATTAGCATTGCTACCACAAGCTGCTAAACCATATCTCGTAGCTCATCCAGACGACTCTTGAACACTGCCAGGGACCGCGATTCCATGACCCCTCTGGGCAGCCATTCCAGTGCCTGACTACTCTGTGAGAGAAAGAGTTAGTTCAACCTAAACCTGCTCTGGTACAACCTGCGGCCATTTCCCTGGCTCCTGTTTGTTGCCTGGGAGAAGAGGCTGTAAGGGATTATTCTTTTACATCACAGAATCATAGAATCATAGAATCACCAAGGTTGGAAAAGACCTTCAAGATCATCCAGTCCAACCGTTCACCTATTCCCAATAGCTCCCACTAAACCATGTCCCTCAACACAACATCCAGCCTTTCCTTGAACACCCCCAGGCTTGGTGACTCCACCACCTCCCTGGGCAGTCCATTCCAGTGCCTGACCACCCTTTCTGAAAAGTAATACTTCCTAATGTCCAGCCTGAATCTCCCCTGCCGTAGCTTGAAGCCTCTGGTCCTATCACTAATGACACGAGAGAAGAGGCCGACCCCCAGCTCACTACAACCTCCCTTCAGGAAGTTATAGAGAGCAATGAGGTCTCCCCTGAGCCTCCTCTTCTCCAGGCTGAACATTCCCAGCTCCTTCAGCCTCTCCTCATATGGCCTGTGCTCCAGACCCCTCACCAGCTTTGTTGCCCTCCTTTGAACACGTTCCAGGGCCTCAATATCTTTCTTGCAGTGAGGCGCCCAAAACTGGACACTGTACTCAAGGTGCGGCCTCACTAGTGCTGAATATAGGGGAACAATCACCTCTCTGCTCCTGCTTGCAACACTGTTTCTGATGCAAGCCAGGATGCCATTGGCCTTCTTGGCCACCTGGGCACACTGTCGGCTCATGTTCAGCCGAGCATCAATCAATACCCCCAGGTCCATTTCCTCTACGCGGTCCTCCAGCCACACCGCCCCAAGCCTGTAGCGTCGCCTGGGGTTGTTGTGTCCGAAGTGCAGGACCCGGCATTTGGCCTTGTTGAAACTCATCCCATTGGCTCCAGCCCAGCTCTCCAGCCTGTCCAGATCCCTCTGTAGGGCCTCGCTACCCCCAGGCAGATCCACACTTCCAGCCAATTTGGTGTCATCTGCGAATTTACTGAGGGTGCACTCGATGCCCTCATCGAGGTCATCAATAAAGATATTGAAGAGGACAGGCCCCAGCACCGACCCCTGGGGAACACGACTCACGACCGGTTGCCAGCTGGATTTAACTCCATTCACCACCACTCTCTGAGCCCGGCCCTCCAGCCAGCTCCTCACCCAGCCAAGAGTGTACCCATCCAAGCCTCGGGCTGCCAGCTTCTGCAGGAGAATGCTGTGGGAGACAGTGTCAAAGGCTTTGCTGAAGTCTAGGTAGACCACATCAACAGCCTTTCCTTCATCCACCAGATGGGTCACTAGATCATAGAAGGAGATCAGGTTGGTCAAGCAGGACCTGCCCTTCACAAACCCATGCTGGCTAGGCCTGATCCCCTGCCCATCCCGCACATGCCACATGATCTCCCTCAAGACAATCTGCTCCATAACCTTCCCTGGCACCGAGGTCAGGCTAACAGGCCTGTAGTTCCCCGGATCCTCCTTACAACCTTTCTTGAAAATGGGAGTCACGTTGGCAAGCCTCCAGTCTTCTGGGACCTCACCAGTCAACACTGACAGATGATGGAAAGCGGCTCGGCTATCACCTCCGCCAGTTCCCTCATCACTCTTGGGTGGATGTCATCTGGCCCCATCGACTTGTGACAGTCCAGTTGGAGCAGTAGGTCTCTGACTGTTTCTTTCAGAATCACAGGAGGGTTAGTGTGCTCCCCAGCCGAGATTACCAGGTCAGAGAGAGGAGTGTCCTGAGGATAACTGGTCTGACTTTTAAAGACAGACGTAAAGAAGGCATTCAGAACCTCCACCTTTTCTTTATCCTCAGTGGTCACATTCCCAGCCTCATCCAGCAAAGAGTGGATATTCTCCTTTGTCCTCCTCTTACTGTTAATGTATTTATAAAAGAGTTTCTTATTCCTTTTCACCCCAGCGGCTAGGTTAAATTCAAGCTGGGCTTTTGCCTTTCTGATTTCACTTCTACACATCCTAACAACTTCCTTGTATTCATTCTGAGTGGCCTGTCCCTCTTTCCACAGGCGGTAGATTCTCTTTTTCTCCCGGAGCCTCAAGAATAGCTCCCTATTCATCCACACCAGTCTTCTTCCCCGCCGGCTCATTTTGCAGCTCAGGGGGACTGCCTGCTCCTGCGCCCTTAAGACTTCCTTCTTGAAGAGCAACCAGCTCTCTTGGACCCCTTTACTCGCTAAGACTGAATGCCAGGGGACTCCCCCTATTAGTCCCCTGAACAATTCAAAGTCCGCCCTCCTGAAGTCCACGGTAGCAATTTTACTATTCCCCCTCCAGGCTCCACCATGAATCACAAAGACTATCATTTCATGGTCACTCTGTCCAAGACAGCCTCCAACTTCCACATCCCCCACCAAACCTTCCCTGTTTGTGAACAGCAGGACTAGTGGGGCAGTTCCTCTCGTGGGCTCTCTGACCAGCTGTATCAGGAAGTTGTCCTCTACGCAATCCAGAAACCTCCTAGACTACTTCCTCTGTGCTGTGCTGTACTCCCAGCATATGTCAGGGAAGTTAAAGTCCCCCATGAGGACAAGGGCAGGTGACTGTGCAGCTCGTGCCAGCTGCTTATAGAATACCTCGTCTGTCTCTTCATCCTGATTTGGAGGTCTATAACAGACGCCCACCAGGGTGCCTGTCTTGTCAGCCCTTCCTCTGATCTTTACCCATAGGGATTCAACGTTATCGTCCCCACTCATAATCTCAGTAGCGTAGAAGCATTCCCTGACATAGAGAGCCACACCACCACCCCGCCTTCCTTGCCTATCTTTCCTGAAGAGTTTGTAGCCATCCATTGCAGCGCTCCAATCGTGGGAGCAATCCCACCACGTTTCCGTTATGGCAACTAGGTCATAGTTTGCCTGCTGCACAATGGCTTCCAACTCTTCTTGTTTGTTGCCCATGCTGCGTGCATTAGTGTAGATGCACCTCAGCTGAGCCCCTCACCTCTCACCTAATCCCAATACCACTTCCCTAAGCTGCTCTCTAGCAGGCCTGGCTTTATCCCCTTCCCCCTTCCTATCTAGTTTAAAGCTCTCTCTACAAGTCCCGCCAGCTCCTGGGCAAGTATCCATCTCATCATTGTCTCAAAGCTTGCTGGGGACACAGATGAACAAATCCAGGCAAGTCGTGGGCAAAGGTTGTGAAATCCTTTGTCTGGGGGACCCGATGGACAAGGCCAGGACAAGGCCAGGGGCAACGATGAGCTAAAGCTAAATAGCTGTGAAGTGCTCCTTTGTGTGGACCTATCTCAGGATGATGGCCATCTCAGGGGGTACTCAATGACTCTTGCTCAAGGCCCATCCTTGTCATGTAGGCAGGAGAACAAGGAGGATATAAGAGGAACCGAAAACCATGAGGGTAGGATTCCTGACCATCAGATTCCTCCTGAGGTGACTCCTGCATGCTGTCGAACTCTCCTGTGCCTGCTGCCTGAGCGCTGCTGCTTCCTCAAGGATTGGCTCCTCATCTTCCTCTGCTACATGCTTGCTGCCCAAGGCTGGCCACGCTGCTGCTCCTCGCCCCCCGCTGTGTCTGCCTCGGACCTTCAAACACCGTGCAACAGGACTGCTGGTGGATCCTGGTGGTGACTATCCCCGCTTTATGCAACTCTTGCTTCTTTCCCATCTTCCCCATCGCCCTCCTTCCCTTCCCCGTCTCCCTGATTAGGTTTTGTAATAAACCGGTCGAAACAACATATGAACCATTGTTTCTTAATCTCACGCTGAGTATACAGATATTAAAAGAACCTCATCTCCCTCCTATAAATTGGAGCGAGACAGAGGCCAAACCCCTCTTCACCCCAATTTCCCTTCAGGAAGTTATAGAGTGCAGTGAGGTCTCCCCCTGAGCCTCCTCTTCTCCAGACTAAACAATCCCAGCTCCCTCAGCTGCTCCTCAGAAGACTTGTGCTCCAGACCCCTCACCAGTTTCGTTGCCCTTCTCTGGACACGCTCCAGGACCTCAACATCTTTCCTGTAGTGAGGGGCCCAAAACTGAACACAGTACTCAAGGTGCAGCCTCACCAGTGCTGAGTAGAGGGGGTTGATCACCTCCCTGCTCCTGCCGGCCACACTATTTCTAATGCAGGCCAGGATGCCACTGGCCCTCTTGGCCACCTGAGCACACTGTCAGCTCACAGTTCAGCCGAGCATCAACCAACACCCCCAGGTCTCTCTCTTCTTCACACTCATCCAGCCACTCGTCCCCAAGCCTATAATGCTGCTTGGGGTTGTTGTGTCCAAAGTTCAGGACCCAACACTTGGCCTTGTTGAACCTCATCCCATTCACCTCAGCCCAGCAATCCAGCCTGTCTAAATCCCTCTGAAGGGCCTCCCTACCCTCAGGCAGATCAACACCACCTCCCAGCTTGGTGTCATCTGTAAACTTACTCAGGGTACATTCGATCCCCTCATCTAGGTCATCAATAAAGATATTAAACAAGATGGGCCCCAGCACCAACCCCTGGGGGACACCACTTGAAACGGGTCGCCAGCTGGACTTAAATCCGTTCACCACGACCCGCTGGGCACGGCCCTGTAGCCAGTTCCTTACCCAAAGAAGTGTATAGCTGTTCAGACCACGGGCAGCCAGTTTCCCCAGAAGAAGCCTGTGAGAGACCGTGTCAAAGGCTTTGCTAAAGTCTAGGTAGACTACATTAACAGCCCTTCCCTCATCTACCAGACTGGTCACCCAGTCATAGAAGGAGATGAGGTTGGTCAAGCACGACCTGCCCTTCACAAACCCATGCTGGCTGGGCCTGATCCCCTGGACACCACGCACGTGCCGTGTGATCTCACCCAAGATGATTTGCTCCATTACTTTCCCTGATATCGAGGTCAGGCTAACAGGCCTATAGTTCCCCAGATCCTCCTTCCAGCCCTTCTTGAAGATGGGAGTCACGTCACCAAGCTTCCAATCCTCTGGGACCTCTCCAGTTAACCAGAAGTGCTGATAGATGGTCAAGAGGGGCTCAGCAATCACCCCCGCCAGCTCCCTCAGCACCCAGAGGGTGTAGTCCATCTGGTCCCATGGACTTGTGACAGTCCAGATGGAGGAGGTGCTCTCTGACTGTGTCCATCTGAATTGCTGGGGGTATATTCTGAGTAGTGTCCCAGACTTCCAGATATGGGCATAAAATGCCCAGAGGATAACTGATCTATCTATTAAAGGCAGATTTAACGAAAGCATTGAGGACCTCAGCCTTCTCCTTGTCCTCAGTGGCAACATTCCCTGCTGCATCAAGTAAAGGATGGAAATTTTCCCTGGTTCTTCTTTTGCCATCGATATATTTATAAAAGGATTTTTTATAGTCTTTTACTCCAGTGGCCAATCTGAGTTCAAGTTGGGCTTCTGCCATCCTAATTTCCTCTCTGCATACCTTAGCTACTTCCTTGTAATCTCCTCAAGTAGCCTGTCCCTTCTTCCAGAGCACATAGACTCTCCTTTTCTCATGGAGTCTCAACAGTAGTTCCCAGCTCATCCACACCGGTCGTTTTCCCCTATGGCTTGCCTTATAGCACTCAAGGACAGCCTGTTCTTGCACCTTTAAGATTTCTGTCTTGAGGAGTGTCCAGGCTTCCTGGACCCCTTAACCCTTGAGAAGCGACTCCCAAGGGACCCATGCTACAAGCGCCCTGAACAGATCAAAATTCCACCCTCTGAAAGTTCGAGAAAGTAGTTTTACTGGTCGCTCTTTTGACATCTCCAAGAATGGAGAATTCTACAATTCCATGGTCGGTGTGGTCAAGACGGTTCCCAACCTTCAGTTCTCCCACCAGTCCTTCTCTGTCAGGAAAAACCAGGTCTAGCAGGACACCACCCCTGGTAGGCTCTCCTAACAGTTGCATAAGGAAGATATATTCCATGCAGTCTAGAAACCTCCTGGACTGCTTCCTCTGCGCTATATTATATTTCCAACATATATCAGGGAAGTTAAAGTCTCCCATGAGAACAAGTGGTGGCGATTGCATGACTTCCGCAAGTTGCTTATAGAATGCCTCATCCAACTCTTCATCCTGATTAGGCAGTCTATAACAGACCCCCACCATGATGCCGCCCCTACAGGCCTTCCCCCTAATCCTTACCCATAGAAACTCCACTCTATCATTCCCAACCCTGAGCTCTTCAATCTCGAAACAGTCTTTAATATAAAGGGCCACACCAACACCCTTCTTTCCTCATCTATCCCTTCTGAAGAGCTTGTAGTCATCTATCACAGCACTCCAGTGATGGGAGTGGTCCCACCATGTTTCTGAAATAGCAACAAGGTCATAATTAGCCTGACTCACAGTAGCTTCCAAATCTTCCTGCTTGTTGCTCATGCTGTGTGCATTGGTATAGGCACATTTCAGACGAGTCATCTGCCTCACCCCCAGCTCAAGCATCATTCCCCTAGGCTCATCTGTTGAGAAGATTTTTTGTCCCCTTCCCCTTTCATAGCTTGTTTAAAGCTCTTTCAATAAGCCCCGTAGTTCCTGTGCTAGTATTTGTTGCCCCCTTCAAGATAGATGGGTTCCACAGACAGACAACAGGCCAGGGGCCGAGTAAACTGCCCCGTGATCAAAGAACCAAAAGTTTCTGGCTCAACACCAGCCTCCGAGCCAATTATTCATCGCTTGTGCTTTCCGATCCCGCTCAGAGTCCCTCACTGCCCCTGAAAGTATAGAGCAGAAGATCACTTGAGCTCCCGCTCCTTGAACTAAATGCCCTAAACCCTAAATCTTTTTCATCGTGCGTAGGCTTGTCTGAGCGATTTCATCACTGCCCACCTGAACTACGAGTAGCGGAAAGTAATCAGATGATCTAACCAGCTTTGGGAGCTGCTTGGTTATGTCCCTGACCCAAGCCCCAGGAACTCAGCACACTTCCCAATGGCCTGGGTCAGGTCTGCATATGGAGCCCTCTGTTCCTCTGAGAAGGGAGTCACTCACCACGACCACCCTTCTTTCTTTCCTGTCAGAGGCAGTCTCAAGGCGTGGGGGTGACCACCTTGCCCTAGGCTCTCTCCTAGGCAGATCCTCCATCACCTCTCCACTCACCTCCCCTTCAACTTCCAGCAACTGGCACCTGTTATTTAGAAGGAGCTGGGGAAGTGGGCTGGGCAGGCAAGGGTGTCTCCTGTGTCGGGACACCGGGTCGGGACTCTCTTCCAACCTTCCTCATCAGTCAGGTCTGTCCAACTGTGACAAGGAAGGGGGTCCACCACCTTTCTGGGTTTTTTTTTCTGGAACCCTTCCCTCTGGTAAACCAGTGAGTTACTCCACCAGTCAATCTCCCGCTCATAATCCCTAATGGACCTAAGTCTCTGCACCTCATCCTTTCTCATTGAGCAGAAACAATGGTTTCTTACCTGGCGTGTTTCACACACCAGGAAGCTAGCTTCCACCCTCTTTGAAGCTATTTAAAGCTTATTATCAGGTGTGAAGGTTAAGGGTGGGTGTTTAAGCTGTGCCGCTAATGTGCCAGCTCTACCCTTAGTGACTCAGGAGCCTGCCCACAAGCTGCTAGCTCTAGTGCTGATGCTAGCCTCATAAAAGCCTTAAAAAAGCCTTAAAAAGAGCTTTTTGGTTGGCCTTTTTACTCCAGATCCCTTGCCAGTGCAGACTTACCTGCTCAGAGGCTAGTCTCCACAGCAAAAATTTAATGTGGTAAGAAAAAGATCAGAAATAAAAGAAAGAAGAGGAAAAAAAAAAAGCTTTTTCACTAAACCTGCAATAACTGTTCAGGATTAATGGTCAGTAAGATTTTTCTAGAATTTACGTGTGTGTAGAAGCAGTATCAGTCATAAGTGATCTCAGAAACACAGATCAATACAGAATGTAATGTGTATATTTTAATAATGGTCCTGCAAAGGAATTCTAGACCTAAAATTCTTAAAGGGAACATAGTTACCTTATGCCAAAACTTCCTCGTCAAGTTTTTCATTCTCAGAAATAAAGTTCTATAGCTTTTTGTTTTTAAGAAAATATATGGACAGGCATGGAAATACAGCAGTGCGCTCTTGCTGCCAAGATCAATGTTATCCTGGAGTGCATTAAAAAGAGCATTGTTGAGAGAGGTGATCCTTCCCTCTACTGTTCCCCATTGAGGCCACATTTAAAATACAGTTCTGGGATACTGTGTCTAGTTCGAAAAAGACAGGGATCTCCTAAAAGTTGTCCAGCAGAGGGTTACAAAGATGATAAAGTCTTGGAACATCTCCCATATGAGAAAAGGTTAAATAACTTTGGTCTGTTCAGTGTGGGGAAAAAAGATATTGGGGGCAGGGGAGGGGTCTGGCTAATGTCTATAAACATCTAAGGAGAGGTGGGAGGCAAATGGATGAGGCCAGGCTCTTCTTGCTGGTGTTTAATAATAAGACAAGGAATAACGACTTAAAACTTCGACATAGGAAGTTCCACACAAACATGTGAAAGAACTTCTTTAAGGTAAGGGTGATGGAGCACAGGAAGACGTTGTCTAGAGGGTTTGTGGGATCTCCTTCTATGGAAATATTCAAGATCCCACTGGATACCTACCTTTGCAACCTATTGCAGGGAACCTTCTTAGCAGAGGGATTTAAGTCAGTGATCTCCTGAGGTACCTTCCAAAACCTGTGATTCTGTGATTTCCTGAAATATTCAAGATATATATAGGTTGTTCTGTAATTTGTCAGCATTAAGTCATTGATTTGACTGATGAAAGGCTAAAATGGTAAGTATTTCACAAAAAGTATAGATAAAATCTGCATTAAAAAAATTCCCAATCTGATATATGCAATTTCAAAACCTGATGTGAGACTGATACATTCTTGGAAGAAGACATCCCACAGTAAAGTTCATATGGCTTTAACTATGTGCAGTTTCACAGTTACTTCAAACAGTAAATACATTAAAAATATGATGAAGTTTAATCTTATCCTTTTGAGATTAAAAGGTGTCATGGTTCTATGTTTTTTGTTTGTTTGTTTGTTTTTTATTTTGGGTTTCAGTATTCCACTTCAAAACATCATGTAGTGTACGGGGCATTAAAGTGTCACTGCCCCAATCCCAGGTACCTATCCCTGTACATTACAGCAGTCACGGGATCTGGCCCTTCTGGGTGGGGGGGGGCGCTCTCTTGCTGCCTTGCAGTGGGTGCTGGAGGGTGCTTTCCTAGCCGTTCCAAGCTTTTCAGGTTTGAATCGGTCCCGGGAACTCTCTCTCTCATCTTGTCTGATTTATTAATCTCAATTTCAATTAAATTGTATATATTGTGTTATCTTGTATTCCAATATTATAGTAAAATAAGTTTTCCTCCATAGATTGTTGCCGCTGCTCTTTTCCTCCCTTCCTTCCTTCCTATTTTTGTGGGACTGGGGTTGGGGGGGAGGGCAGAGGCCTGTCGCCCCTGTCACGGGCATAGATTGATCTAGACAACTCCGTGACAAAAGGTTTTATATTTCACTTAAAAAGTAGTATATACTGTAAAAAGTTCTTAAATCAACATGACATAATATTAGTAACTACAAGTACATTCAAAGTATATTCTTACTTTGTAAGAATATATAGCTCATCATTTGCATGATTTTATTCAGATTCTCACAGTTAATTATTTAAAAAAATCAAAAATCATAAAATAGTACAGCATGTCAAAACATCGCAAGCAAACAAATAAGCCTCTAGTAATGAAAAAACAATTTGATGTTCAAAAGTTTACCTGAACTACTGTCAATCTTGTTAATCTCCCTGTTCCTTAAGAAAATGAAATATTAAATTCTGAAGATAAAATTCTATCATGTTTTGGAATGTTTTCCTAATCAAGTTTTGTACCTTGACATTCAAGTTCTTGTTTTGAAAAAATCCTTAGACTATATTTTGGTCTCATGCTATTCTAAACAAGCAAGATGGATTTTCCCATATCGAGGCAGACAAGACAGCTTTGGCTTGGCATGCAGAGTTTATTGCAGCAGATCAGATTACAGCTTTTAAAGGATCGAATACAGTTAGATAGTATAGATGAACATTACATTGAAAGCAGTTGTTCAGGAAATACTGATAGTTGCAAAATGTTTTGAAATTTAAAAGATGAACTGCTTTGACTACCATGCTGTAGTGGTGCAGAGAGCAAGATAACCACAAAATCAGAAAACATTTCTTATTCAGATTTTTACTACTTAGATTCACCTGGAATATCAATAGATATTCGTAATTGCTATATCCTTTTACATTGTACAGCAGCCCTGCCATTGCAGACAGTGAGCTTCTATAATGTGCTGCTATAAGAAGCTGTGTAGGCAGACAGGATCAATAGGACTAAAAAGTCGGAAGAGAAATTTGTGACAAGAAATTTGCAAATGCATATTAAATAGAATGAACAGAATTGTCTCTCTAACAGCTCTAATCAAATCCTGTGGTTACTGAGACAGTAAAATTTGTGTGGTCTGAAACTGTAGATCAGACTTTGTCTGAGGAGCATCTCCTTTTGCCATGGTCAGAAACAGAGCTGGGTCAGAAGAAGAGCTCGGTCAGATACACTAGTGGACTACATTGGATTTATATTAAGCCAGAATATGCCCTAAAATATCAAACCAAGTATTTATTGCAAACATGTCTCTTCCAATGCTAGAAAACTCAGCAGATGGAGTAGATGAAAACTAACATCAGAGTTCCCCTATCCAGAAGGCAAGAATCTAACATCAGAATTCCTCTTTCCAGAAGGCAAGAATAACACTGGGAGGGAGGAGCTGAAAAATTGTAGTTCAATCACAAAAGTAAAGACACACCTGTCTTTTTTTTTCTTCTAGATTGTTAATTAATTTTGGCACTCATGCCCCACCTTGCATATATTTGTGTTTGTGAAGTTTCATTTTCAGTTCTCAAAGGCATTACATTAAGGCATCCAATAATCTGGATTTGACCAGACACTTACAAGGTAAGGAAAAGCTTCTTTTTGGATTAAACAAATTTTATGGATGTACCTTCAATTAAGCAGTTATTTCTATGAAGTTAAAATTCAGCACTGCCTTATGAAATTACAAATGGCGCTGTTGTAGAGATATGGACTCTACTAAACCCATGGCTGTGTAGAAAGGGAAAGCCAATGGTCTGCAAAGATAGCCTTTCTGATCTTTATTGTTTCCTTCACCAATTTGAAGAGGAAAAGAAATATAACACTAAGGTAAAAACTGTGGTTGTAAATTGAAAGCCTTTTTAACTGTCACTGGAGCAAGCTGAAAAGCCTGTTGTAAATGAATCTGATTTCCATAACAGAAATTGCTGCCACTCTTTGAAAATCAATATGAGGATTCTGGGCTAGATTGCTACATATATAACACCCACATATGTCCAATTCTTAAAGTGGGTTGTAAGCTCTAAGCACTGATATTTAACAGAGAGATATTCTCAGTATTGCAATTTACACATGCTATTTTTGTCTGGTGATTGTCTATTTTTCCTTTATTATTATTATTATTTCTAAACATTGTCTCTTCACTGAATTGGCACAAACAGCAAATTGAGGAATTTGGCTTACTTAGTTAATTAGTAATTTTTTTGTGTGTTCGTTATGAGTAGGAAACTATAGCAATTGAATAATTTGCAGCACTTTTCACAATTAAAGACAGTGCAAATAGTTTCATATAAAGCTCAGGTAATAATTTCATGTATGCAATAACAAAGAGCTTGAGTAAATAAGAAAAATAAAGTTGTAGTCTGAATGATACTGGTTAGCTATGGCCAAATTCAAATTTAAACATATAAAAGGGAGTAAAGATTAATTTTTATTTGCTCAACATTTATAAAGTGGGAAGGAGCTTTATTCTTTGCACAAATTTTTTACGCTCAGCTATATCTAGATGAAAATTCACAGTCAAAATAAAAGCAAAATACTTAATTTTCTGAGTATCTAATAAGAGCTGATGGACACAACTGAATCCATTGTTTTCAAACTAATACAAAAATCCTATTTTTGTCAGAGGAAGTTAATGAATGATACCACTTGCCACATTTCACAGGAATTAGGTACCATGACTCAGTTACTGTAAACTACACAAAAAGTAGGACACTAAGAAAAAATAGCTTTAAAGGGGGAGTAGAAAGATGAAGTCTCTTGAAGAGTGTTTTATTTAACATATATTTCTCTTTCCTTATAATAGCTGAAGGGCAAATCTGATGTAATCTCAGCTGTATTTTAGACTTCACAAATAGACAAAATTTAGTTTCAGCTACTCACAAGCCATACATATGCAGCAGGCTTGGCTTTTTGTATTTTTACTGTGCTGTCCCTTCATGACATTGAGTATTAAAATGACTACAGCTGTCACAAGAAAACCAAACTACCTTAAATCTTAAATTCATGTTCAGCAATAGATGAAAATCATAGTGACAATTAAAAAAAAAAAAAAAAATCAGATAGAAAATGTTTTTTTTTTTTCTCATTAAATGATTAATGGACTAAGATTTACATGGTGCATGAATATCTTGTCCTGGATTTTTATAAGGTGATTATTCTGTCGTATGTCCCAGAATAAATTTCAGAAGACTAGATTCTTATTATAGATTAGATTCTTTTATCCCCATTTTTTTCTAAAGATATTTTGCCGACATTTGATTTGCAAGCATTTTGCCAAGTCTAGCATCTAGTGAATAAGATTATAGAATTCCCATATCTTCACCTCCATCTAATAGATTTTTCCAACATAAAAATACTGGGAAAAAAAATAGTTTTAATATTTTATTTGTGGTACTCAGTTACATTACTTGTAAAAATAATATAAAATAAAAACTAATTGTAATTTCATCTGCACAACATGAAGTACTTGAAAAATAACATCATTCTTCATAGAAAAGCCTTGTAGATAGATTACACAAAATTTCAATATTATCTGAAGATTTTTTTTTCTTTTTACCTCCACATTTTTTCTATTATATGAAGTGTATTCTGACATCATTCAGTATTACTTCAGATAAAAAAAAAAAAGACAACAAGTCCCAAGAAATTTTTAGGACATCCTATGGGCCCTTGTCTGTCTACAAGGCTCTCACATATTGAGAAAGTGCTCTTTACACCATTTTTAGCACAGATTTTCATAACATTAATGTAGAAGTGTAGCGACTTGTCTTAAGCCATTTACATATTTATTTACACTTGGGCCTGCCTAAGACAACATTAGATTTTCTAGCTTTGCATGGAAACAAACAAACAAACAAACAAACAAACAAAAACCCTCATCCAGAAATATACAGGTGCTTTTCCTCAGTCTTTCTTCATTATTTTTGCAATTATTGTTATTTCACTACTGTATGATATGACATTTGTTAATTTCAAATGATACAAAGATGAAAATAAATAAACAGAAAAAAATAAAAATATTAAATCTTTAGATCTAAGTGTATTGCTTTTTGAGACTTAGGAAAAATATAATCATAAAATTGTTTCAGTTGGGGGGACTTAATTCACCATGCAGATGTACTTTTTACTAGATTGGGTTGCTAAAACCCCATGCAGCAAGGTCTTGAACAATTTCAGGAAGCAGGCATCCTCCCACTCTGGACAACCTGTTACAGTACATTATCACCCTTGCATTAAATAATTTCTTCTTACTATCTATTTTACCCTCTTTTTGACTAAAAATCTTTAATGCTACACTCTCTGATAAACGTGTGATCTTCTCACATGTCCTTCAGGCCTCCTTTAAGAACTGGAAGGAAACTTATAAGGTCTCCCTGGAGCCTTCTGTAAGCTGAAAAACTGCTTCAGCCCATTCACTGTCTTTGTTGACCTTCACTGGTCTAGCAGGTCAATGTCTTTTTATACTGAAGACTTCAGAGCTGATCCAACTTCAAGTTGGATCTGATGAGAGTGAAGTAAAGTGAGAGAATCACCTCCCTCATCCTACTGGCCGCATTTGTTTGGATGAAGTTTTACAAGATACAGTTTTTTAGCTATCAACAACTCAAGTCTTTCTTTGCAGAGCTATTCTCAATCCACTCATTGTCCAGCTTACATTCATGCTTGGAAAAACAAAAGCAAATCTAAATCTGTGATTATCAAATTCTGAAAAACAAGTAATTACAAATGCTTGTGAGAGACACTAGGAATTTATAACATCTATTCCCATAAAGACTTTTAGCGTTTTCTGTACTGCTACTTCTAATATTTAAGATCAGAATGTAACAGAAAAATATTATCAAAGTTGGTGACATTTACTTTTTATAACAGGCAAACAACAGCAGGAAAAAAAAATAAAAATAAAAATAAAAATAAACAGCAGTTTCTTTTGTAGTAAATTAAGAGGCTCAATTAAAAGGATTAGAGAATAAGAAAGTGATAGCAAATAGAAAAAAAAATACAAAGATTTTTGGCTGAGTGTATGTGCAAAGACACTTGTAAATCACAAGAGAGATTTGACTGGAGAATTAATAGATTAATATCCTATTGCAGCAAACTGCTGATAAGACTGATTTAGAAGTAAAAATAAATAAATAAATAAATAAATAAAACATTCCCTCAAATTATAGTGAATATAAATTAATAGCACCTTAGATACAAGAGGGTGGTTTTTTTTTTTTCATGGATAACTAATATGTAGTCAAGCATCCAATGTTTTGTGATTTAAGCAAAATTACTTTTTTATGATTACATTTTTCTTCCTTAAGGATAGCTAGCTTTGTTATACCAAGTGGTAAGCTAGAGAATGGTATAATTACTGTGTTTTTAAAGTAGTATTCTCTTCCTTTTTCAACTCCAATACGAATCTAACAGTCAACAGACTCTGATCCCTGATGGAAAATACAAGAATGTCAAGTCCGACCCCCCAGTTACTAGAGATTTCCTACAACAGCTTTCACAGGAAAACATCTAGGCAGGCCTTTATGTCCCCAGATAAGGAATCTCTTCAGTCTCTCAGGATAGCCTGTTCCAGTGCTCTGTCACCCTCACAGTAAAGAAATTATTCCTAGCATTTGTATGGAACTTCCTATGTTCCAGTTTCTGCTCATTGCCTCTTGTCTGCAAACAACTGAAAAGAGCCTGGACTTACCCACTTGACAGCTGCACTTTAGTTATTTATAAATTGTGATGAGATCCCCTCTCACATTTCTCCAAGCTAAACAGTCCTAGGTCTCTCAGCCTTTCCTCATAAGAAAGATGCTCCAAGCAGGACCGTAATCATCTTTATGGTCCATAGCTCAACTCTCTCTATTAATTTCTTGTTATTCTTGTACTGGGGAACCCAGAACTGAACACAGTGTTCCATTTGCAGCCTCACCAGAACAGAGTAGAATGGGAGAATAACATCTCTCTGCTTGTTACGGTCTCTTTAATGTACTTCAATATACTATTGACCTTCTTGACCATAAGGGCTCACTGCTGGCTCATACCTGTTGTCTGCTAGGACTGTTAAGTCCTTCTCTGCAGAAGCTTATTAAGCTTCATTAGAAGGATGTTACAGGAGAGGGTCAAAAGCCACAATGCTTATGGTTCTTCCCACATCTTCCTAGCCTCTGATGACACTATAGAAGGCTACCAGGTTGGTCATGATTTCCCAAACCTAATACAACAAACCTTCTGTAATGTCAACTTTTTTTTTTTTTTTTTTTTTTTTTTTTCATTTTAAATATTTTGTCATTTAGAACAATATTCTGATATCACAGGTGAAAGAACTGAGAAAAGTGCACAGTAAAATTTAAATCAGATTTTGCATCATGAAATGTATAATTAAACATCTGGAAGCTCAGAGGAGTTGATGGTTGATACCATTTATTTGCCATACATATTTCAGTGAGCTTAATGACAACAACACACAGTACTAGTTGAAAATTTGTTTCATTGGTGTTAAGAAATCATGAAAAAAAAATCAAAACCCCACACTGATAAGTTTTAAAATTAATTTTGATTGAACGATAATTTGAAATATCTCAAAGCAGCGTGGGTCTCTAAGCCTGTACTATTGTTTACTAGAAAATCATTAGCAATTAGGAATATGCTAGGAATGGTCTCTATTCATGAATAAAGCAAAAATTGAAATTAAAATGTGCTACACGAATTAAACAAGTAAATGAGTAGATATATGCATACATAGACCATGATACGTCAATTTTGGAAGTCTCATTAAAGTGAGATGGATCACATTTAAGGAGACAAAATGAGAAGTCACAAATAGAGAAAAACTAAATGAAAAAAATGCAGAAAGAGCAAAAAAGTCTGCAAAACAATTACTTTCCTTTATATTTCATTTCTCTACAACATATATTTTTGTGGGTGACTGCATGGTCCATCAGTGCAGAGTCCAGAATGCCATTACAGAATTTAAGCTTGTTTTAGTCATATCCCTGTGTTAAGCACACTGTTTACTTATTACCTATTTCTGTTCCATAGAAACAGATTAGAAAAATTTGATATATACCTAATTTTCCCTCTTGCCAATAAGTATCATGAAGAATAGTCTACTTTCCATGGTGTCTGGTGGACAGAGAATGGAATTTGGAAGAAAACGAAGCAAAAGAGAATGATCAAGAGTGAAAAGGAAAAAAGTAATATGCAAACAAATAAGCTGCATTGATATTTCTGAGACAAGCCTTTTTTCTCTTTTGAGGATGAAGAAACATTTTTAGCTATTCTGTGGAATTTCTGTGTATCTTACTAGCAACACCTCCTAACACTGCAGTGTAAATAGTGGCATAGCATGAAAGCTACTAAGGCAGTCTTTTAAATGACTCCACTAGACCTATCTCAATACAATTTTTATTTTTGTTTTCAAAATCCACTGCTCAATGATAGATGCATTAGTTTTGGATGTATTTTGGATGATTTTTTTTTTACTGTATAACTACTCATTTGTACAAGACAATTAAATGATATAGTGAAACTTACAGCATCCTATGATTTGCCATACAGATATACAGAACTGAAATAGTTAACATTTAGTACAAGATATTCATTTAACACTGCAGAAGTAATCCAGAGACTGTCCTTAAGCAAATCATGAATATCACTGAAGAAGGTACTTAAATAATAATAATGGCCTTGGATATACTGCAAGGTAAAGTTGACCATGGCAGAGAATGAATAATGTTTCCTGGCACCAATAATTCTGCCTCCTGAGAATTTACTCATACTCACTGTGAAATTACTATCTGATTTACAGTTGAACTGTCACAACATTTGCAAATTTCATTTTTATCTCCGTTCCTTTTGAACATGTCATAGATATCCTTGGACATAACAGAGCACTTAATCGTTATGTTAGATAAACTTTTTGTGATAGTTTTATACAGCTGCATGTGTACCTGACTTTTTATATAACATAAAAATAAATGTATAGAAATAAAATCTTTCTGTAACACAAATGTAAGGTAAAATAATAAGTACCTCAAACAAACAAGTAAGTAAATTATATTCTGCTAATAAGCTGTAGCATTTCATAGAACTACTAAAGCTATGATGATTTTATTTAATGATAATTGCTGAATTCATATTTTAGATTTGATAAATCTTTAATAAACATACAATCCACAACATTGATAAATACATATATTTTAACTGAAGTAGCCTATTAAATGTCAATTTAAGCCAACAATTTATATGCTTTCATCGTTTTTACAAATCAACTTGTCTTTTACCCCTATCTCATAATTATTGAATTAATACTTCTATGAAGAAAAACCAAATTTTCTTCATCATAACAATACAGGCTAAATATCCTTTAGTGGACACATTCTTTTAGCAAAAAAAATTTTGTATTTTGAATTAATAGATTCCCTGTGTATTTCCCTTCACCCTGTATGGAATACCCAATTGATTTCTTTTAATATCTCTTTGACCTTACTATTTGTGAATACTAGGAGAAGGTGCACTCAGCTCTGTAAAAGCTCAAGTCTAAACTTGTTTTTCTATGGGAATTCCTTTAATTTTACTCATTTTTTATTGGGGTGAAAAAAGGATTTGTTTTTCACATCAAGCTATAAAAGAGATTTACATTTTGATCTATAAGAAGGACAGTACAAATGGCTGGTGATAAAAAGCATCACAATTTCCTATGAAACTTATGCAATATATAATTCAGCAATATAATTTATGACATTGCATTCTACTGGTCAATTATATTTCTAATTAAAAGGTAGAAAAAGATTGCATTTAGAAAGACCTTTCCTATACTCACAGTGTCTGATGCTAGTGTCATAGTTTGATTACAGAAAAAGCTTCACTTGCAAATTCAGTTGAGCATAATGAAATGAAGTTTATCATTAAAGAAAATACGCTTGCCATGCCAAGGATTCAGTTTTGGGGGGAAATGCAGAAAAGGGACATTAATTTCTTGGAAGATTAATAACTGAGATAAAATTCAGGAAAAGCAAGTTACAGTGAAGCATTTCATTGCAAAATAACTACATACAAACAAGTAAGTATTAGACAGAATGGTTGAATTCAAATATAAACTATTCATAAACTAGGACATCACTCCTGCCAATCAGAAAGCTATAGTGCTCCCTTATATTCTTCAGCCATTTTCATGGTTCTGGTCTTCTTAGATCCATCCACCCTTTGTCTGTGATTCCTGTACAAATTTTTCTTCCCTAAGTCCTCAGTCCACAACAAAGCTGTTTCTGCATTTTTTGTTGTTGTTGTTGTTGGTTAGGTGAAAGGCCAATTCAAAATATAATAATTTTGGAAGTCAGAGGAGAGGTAACATCGAACTTCCACTTTCACTGATGATACACCTTATACTATAACTAATTATAAACACAGACTGGAAACTTTACCAGAGTTCTAAGTTAGCCCTTGAAAAAATAACACAATTACACAAAATTGCCAGCACAGTAAGAAAAAGGAAATTTATATGAGTTAATTTTGCACAATGGACTTGTATTACTACAATTACAAAGAGACAGTCTTTCTGAAGAGAAATTTTGTTTTGAAGCAGAAACCAATGAACTGGCATTTCCCTACCTTTTCCATCTGTCTGGAAATGTGGAACCTGCTGCCTACCAGCATCAATAAAAGTGTTTCCAAGGAAAGTAAATCACACACTTGACTTTCTAGCTGATTCACCTTTCCAATTCTTACAATATCCTAAGGTGGCTGGTAACTTCTGTTAGACCTTCCATTTCTTACATGTGAAGTAATGTGTGAGACAGGAAAAGGAACTTTTCCTCACTGGGGCACTGGGGGACTAAAGTCATTAGTAGCTGCAAAGTGTGGTGATATTTGATAGTAGAACATAGCACAGCAATACAAAGTATTGTTATAATGGGAAACCTATTACCATCTTCGCACTTAAGAGTCCTTTTGTACACTTACTCTAGACAGACAATTTTGAAAACTGGTCCAATGCATCTACTAGTAGACTACTTCTTATGATTCAACAGAATTTTCAGAACAAAATTTACATAAGTTTTTAAGTAATAAATTGCAGTTAAGGAAATAAAGTCAAATATGATATAACTTTGTTCAAAGCTTTTAGATAGTTTCCTTAATTTCATTTTTTTTTCCCAATTTTTCAAGAATTTAGGTGTAGATACAGTCACCTATATTTACTATCATATAGAACAACTGATCTTGTGACAGCAAATATTTTCAATGAATTTTTAAGAGTAAAAATTCCAGACAAGACATTCAATTCCACAGCCAAGTTTGAATAATACAACAACAAGCAACAGTAAAGAAAGCAAAAGCAAGCAAACATCAAACAAGAACTCAGTTTAAAAATACATATATAAAACTTACACGTAGAATCAATAACATAGATACATCAGGAAAAGGACAAATACGTAAATAGAAAGTAAAAATAAAAAAAGAAATTCAAAGGAAGTTAGTCAAAAATTAATGATCACTTTTCCTCAGTGAGCCAAAGTGCATAATTTTCATTATCTTAAAGTTGA
The DNA here is from genome assembly GCF_019238085.1 of Lagopus leucura. Classification (NCBI taxonomy): domain Eukaryota; kingdom Metazoa; phylum Chordata; class Aves; order Galliformes; family Phasianidae; genus Lagopus; species Lagopus leucura. The sequence goes on from NW_024962272.1 coordinate 2,429,060, forward strand.
AAATGTAATTAAAACTTTAGGTATTTTTCTCATATTGGGACAATGCATGATAGTTAATGAATTTTTCATGTTATAAAAAAAAATCCACCTTAAATCCTTCAACAGGTGAGCACAGTAAAAATAAACAATTTTCAGCTTATTTCATTAGTAGGTTGAAGTCAACATTGTTACTGCAATGATTTATACATACACTGCACCTATGAAAATACAGAAGTTAATAGCAACGGACACTTACTGTGTTTTACCCTTATCACTGTCTTTATAGCTGAAGATGATTTTGCAAAGTAGATGATTTTTCCAAGCCTATCCCAGTGAATCAACTCTTCTTCTCAATGTATAATGTGCTTAAATTTCTGAGAGGTAATGCAGTCGATATTGTTGTTTCCATTTAATGCATGTTTCTTAAGGTTCAAATTTTTTCTGAGGCTGTGTTTAATTCACCATCCTAATTGTCACTAAGTCCACGTACGTAAGCTGCATGAATTGTGAATAAACACTATAGGTATTTACTTATGTTGCAAGTAATTACTTCTCTGAACAAAGGGACACTTACATAAGTTTTTAAAAGGTCACATCAACTTCCTAACTCATCAGTTTCCTAACTATTTTACAATACACATTAAAAAGATCATGTATGACACCACTGCATGTTTGCTTGACTTGGAAACAGAATATGACTCCAAAACAAAAATTTTGGATTAAAAACTAGCATCTTCAAATATCAAATTTATATTTCACCTCAAAGAATAAGCAACCACATAAACTACAACAAAAAACAGCCACCACCCACAGCAAAATAATAAATGATAGCAAGAAGAGTAATAAATAAGCTCACTAGCAAGGACTTAACAGGATAACAGGACAAGAGGAAAATCTTAACAAGCTCTCTCTGGCATCTTTCATGGTAAAATCTCAGTGTACTTTTCTGTCAAAATCTATTTTCTCAAGAATGTATATTTCTGCACCATTTTATTCTTAAGTTTTATTCCAAGCTCCTTCACTGTTTCATTGAAAATTTAGAAATTATTTAATCATTTTTAGTTGCTCCATTTTCAGAAAATGTTTTGAAAATATTTATTCCATTGTGTTTTCTCTGGCAACAGGTTTTTGGCTCCAGTGCTTTGCCTGTTTAATACCAGCTTTGTTGGTATTTTAATCAAGTGCCACTTATATTCTCTGAATCAGTTTCTGGCACACACTGCAGGATCAGGTCAACAAAAACCACAAATGATTCTGATTGGTTCAATTCCATTCTGCTGCATTTCTAGTATATGGATAATTTCTGAATATATCCTATTGGAGATAAACAAAATTTTCATTAAAAAAAAAAAAAAGAAGAGTGAGTGAGTGAGAGAGAGAGCTTTTTGTTACAGTTATTTTCTGAGGAAACCATACTTTCTTATTTTCCTCCTTGAAGACTACTTAAAAGAAATAATATTCTTCAATCTACTGAATGTATTTTGCAGAATGACTCCAAGATTCCAAGACTATATAAATAATAGTTATTTTATTTTTGCAGTAGCATAGGGTATCGTATGAATAGGAGTATAAGATAGATATTTTTTAATATCTATTTTTAAGATAGATAAATAGGTCACACTTATTGTTGCTTAATATATCAGCACTTACTTTTAAAAAAAGCCACACGAACTGGATCAGGGGACTCTAAAAAATCCTATCTTAGGTACACATCTTAACCTTGCTGATTTATTAAGCAGCTTTCTAGATGTTTTCTCCTCTGAAATATGCCTCCTTCACTTAAAGATTTAAGTTTCAAAATTCAAGCTTTGTGTAATACACTAACAGAACCTGAAAAACAGAAATAATTATTCACACCATATGCAGTTTTGGAGAAAAAAGGAAATACAGTATTTAAAAAATCTGGAGTAAATAAGCCATGTTAGAGCTGGAATGCACTAATTTCCACAGGATAGTCAGCAACTTCCAGTAAAGCTGCGTATGAAGGCAACGTAAATCTATGAACACTACGAGTACCTAAAAATTTCATGTTTGTATTATTTTCCATTTGTGTTGCTGTCTACAGCAATTGCTTTAAAAGTCCTTCAAAGCAACATCAGAATCCATCTTAAAGCTTCAAAAGCCCTTCAAAGCAACGTTAGAATGCATCTTAAAGTTTTAAACACAACAGCTAGAAATAAGGAATTTGTCTTCCAGATTCTCAGGTAAAATTCTAAAGCCAAAACCTGTTCCTAAAAAGCCATAAAATTCCCACAGATAATATACTGCAGACAAAGCTTCAGTTTAAAAAGTGGAAGAGAAAGTAATGCAATGTTGAGTGAAGCGTGCTCATAAAATTAGTACGCTACATACAATTTCATCTTTAAAACAACATCTTCTTTAAAACAACCATGTTACAAATGCTTTGAATACATTTTGGCTTTGGCCAAACGTGAAGGCAGTGACTAGCACCAAGTGACTGTCCACTTGAAACACATCAATAAAAGCAATTTCTTAGGACTGAAATAAAGAATAAAAATCAGTTTTTTTGAAAGACTAGATGAGAATACATATTTCTTAGACTAAAGTAGGTGAACCTGAGAACAGAATCATAGACGAATTCTGTAGAGAAATGGTAGTGTTATGAACTGCCCTGCTAATTATAGCCTTTTCAGTTCAAACATAATATACAAAACTCGACATTGGAAATGAAACATAATTATTTGGAGACCAGACATTAAGATAAAAAATAATTCAATTTCTGCTCCCTAAATATAATGTTTTGCTGACTACCACATAAAAGCTGACAGATCTTCGTGGAAACACAAGCAGGCTTGAAATTTGCTAGTCTAGACATTCAGATTGAATAAATTGGTAAATATACTTTAAGTATTTATAGGAGTTTGGGAGCAGAGCAGAGACAAGGTGGTAAATCTCTCATCATTATTCTTTAGAGAACTGTGCTATTATAAATAATATTAACATTGTCTATCCACTAATTATATATTTCTGTTATTTTTTTCAGAAACAATTGTGTCCAGCCATACTTGTTTCTGACACACCTCTGTTAGAGTTTTGCTCTACAAAACTACACTACAGAATCTGCTTTAGCTGAGAGCTGGACTAAATGTTCTCCATAGGTCCCTTTCAGCTCTTATGATTCTGTGTGTCTGTGAGATTTTGTGACAATTTCTGAAACAACTGGATATATTTACAACCTTTTCCAGCCCTTCCACTAAGTGAAATCACAGAATCACAGAATCATTAGGGGTTGGAAGAACCTCCAGGGATCATCGAGTCCAACCCCCCTGCCAAAGCAGGTTCCCTACACCAGGTCACACAAGGAGGTGTTCAGGCGGGTCATGAACATCTCCAGAGAAGGAGACTCCACAACCTCCCTGGGCAGCCTGTTCCAGTGCTCCGTCACCCTCACCGTAAAGAAGTTCTTGCGCACATTTGTGTGGAACTTCCTATGCTCCAGTTTCTGGTTGTTTCCCCTTGTTCTGTCTTCACACACTGCTGAAAACAGTCTGGCCTTGCCATTCTGCCCCCCACACCTTAGATATTTATAGACCTGGAGGTCCCTCAGGTCCCCTCTTGGTCTCCTTTTCTCAGGGCTAAAAAGACACAGTTCACTTAGCCTTTCTCCATAGGGTAGATGCTTCAGGCCCTTTACAATCTTTGTGGCCCCTTGCTGGACTCTTTCCAAGAGATCCCTGTCTTTTTTGTACTGGGAGCCCAGAATTGGACACAGTACTCCAGATGAGGCCTTACCAGGGCAGAGTAGAGGGGGAGGATCACCTCCCTTGACCTGCTGGACACGCTCTTTTTAATGCACCCCAAATAACTACCTACAGGATTAAACAGAGATGATGTTTTACATGAGGGGGAAATAAGTTGGGATTCTGAAACATAGAAGCAAAACTAAACAGCAGTCAGTTCCAATTCTATTTAGAATTGCAGCACTGATAAAGATGCTATGCCTTTAGACAACATTTTCCGTATTTTGCACAATGCAGCTTACAAAGTCCTGAAATTATTCAGTATGAGAAGCCCAGTAACTTGCAGACGTGAACTATATTTTAGAGATTTAAATTCTAAATCTTTATTTTTGTGGAGTTACAAAATTATTTGCTATTTTAATCACATTTGAGTTGTGTTCCAAACATCACTGAGAGACCAGAATTATTAAACCATTTGAACCATATGCTGAAATTTTATTTCTTGGATAACTAATTAAATGTGGATCTATTCAATGGTACTTTTAAAATTAGTGTCAGAATCTGTTAATTTTATTCTACAGACACAGCAGAGCTTTTGGTCTTTGGAAACAAAGAAACATAAAACCTTCAAAGCTTCTTAAATCAGATATAAACACAATTCATGTTCATGGAAAGCTCCAATGATGGACATCACTGAATAGAATTCTTTTCAAAAAAATTAAATTCCAATAATTATTGAATCTAGACAAAATTAGACTTTAACTCTGAAGAGAACCTGCCCCACAAGATAATCTATCCTGCAGAGAGGACTAATCCAATGCACAGTGCTACCAGTTTTTTGCTTGTAAGCAAATGGACTCAATGTGAAAGGCTTTGAAACTAGAGGGGTGAAAGTAGGAAAACAAACAAACAAGCAAGCAAGCAAACAAACAAACAAAAAAGCCCTTGGTCAGAATTTTATTCTTGGATAATTCCAAATTCCAATTCACAAGAATCACAAGAATCACAAGAATCACAAGGTTGGAAACGACCTATAAGATCATCCAGTCCAACCGTCTCCTCATCACCATTGCCACCACTAGTACTAAACCATATCACGCAATTCCTTTTCAAATTACTGGTGAAAGTATTCTTCTTTTCTCTATAACAAAGTAATGATTAACATGCATACTGATAAAGAAAAAATTTTGATCTCTGTAAATATTATCAAAATTGCTACAGGAATCCATGTCTTTCTCTGTTGCAACAAATTATGGTACAATTAAGATGCTATCAGTCCAACTTAATTGATAAAACTTCTTTGCTCTCATCAAGTAGTTCTCTGGAATCAACATCTTAATGAGTCTCTTAACCTCCTTCAATTTTTCTTTTTATTATTTCCTTGCTCTACTTTAAAGCGTATGACATGTGATGTTATATTATTCTACAAATGAAGCATTTCATTAGTTAGTGTTTAACATTTCTGAAATTATTTTGATTCTATATTTAAGTTGGAGGATAATGTTATAAATTTCTACCCTGAAAAAAAACACACAAACTAACATATAGTTAAAATGTAAACCATTGATGGAGAAATGATAATATAAGACAGGCACAGTTTTAATATTTGACTCCTAAGTTTAACCCTCCTTACTTCTGTAAACTTTCTTATTCATAAAATCAATCATATATCATTCCACAACCCCACTCAGATTTGAACAGGACTTTTTTTTTTTTCCCCTCCTGAATTCAAGGATTAAATTTGCATTTTATCCCTCAAAAACATTTCAGTCTTCTGGAATATTCTACATACAATTCTCAGAAATCTAAACAGAATGTTTTAATAGAAAGGACTGTTCTTGTGATAGACTCAGTGGATATATTTCATTGTAATTTAATTCAGAATCCATGAGAGACTAATTAAATTAAAAAATGCAGAGATAGCAGGCTCTTTGTTGCATTACAGATGAAATTTCCTTTTCTAGATGGTGCTTTGAACACTATTTGATATATTCAGTTGCAAAAAGTCAATGCTCAGAATGTTTAGTTAGATATATTTCACTTGAACCACCTCAGTGTCTTACATCAGTTTCCTGACATAATACTGGCTCAGCTTTTTAGCTAGAATGGATATTTACTACTTATGACAGTAGTAAAAAGCTGCTCCATACATATAGTCTATTATGACAGTAGTAAAAAGTTGTTCCATTTCTTCTCCAATTAGAATTGTATCTAACAGGGTTCAAAGGAAAAAAAAGATAATAATTGTAATATGTGCAGGTGTACTTGTAAGGTCAAAGGCAGCACTTTGTATGGGCTGGTTTATGGAGACCCCACATTTCTGGAATGATGTCCCATTCTATATCTGACTCATTTTTTTTTATCATTTTACCTGAGCACCTTTTATTTGAAACAGGGAAAGACAGGCTCTTACTCAAACTACACTTGAATCCTATTGAGGAATGGTTATTTCTACATTTACTATTATTTGGCAACATAACAAAAAAAAAGAGTAAATTCAATTGATTTGAAATAGAAAGATGGAAGGATCTGATGTAAGCATTATGCTTGTATGACTTGAACAATTTGTCTAAGAGATTTAAATCTAAGCAAAATGAGGATTTGTATTCTAGGTTAAAAAAAAAAGAGAGAGAAAGAGAGAGAGAAATTAACATTGTTCTGTGTTTCAAAAATTCTAACACAGATAAATCCTGCTGTGCTCCAGTCATCTCAAAATGGAACAGAATGATGGTTGTTCTGCTCCATATTTGTGTGATTCTATACTTTCTAGAAGATTCCTAGAGATAATCTAAATAGATTCCGTTTTATTTCTTAAAAAATTAAATGAAAATAATTGAGCTGAAGTGAGAAATTAGCATTGGCAATCATGTCTACTTAGAGATGCTCTCATAAATCCATAAATCTTGGGTTGTTTTTTTTTTTGTTGTTTTTTGTTTTTTTAGACTTAAATTATATTTCAATTATCCCTTGTGTAAAATAAATAAATAAATAAATAAATAAATAAATAAATAAGGAAAAATGCTGTCCAAGGTACACCACACTCAGCACAAAAAGCATGTAATAGCTCTATGCTTTATTGTTTTTTGTTTTTTGTTTTTTCTTGCAGCTATTGTTTTATTTCCTGCTGAGACAGCACTTTAAATGCTCTAATGATACAGCTGTTCTTGAAAACTGTAGAGAAACAGACACCACAAATATTTAATTGGTGCCTTGGATGAAGTTAGATACACATCTTGAAATTTTGTTATTGTTCAAAATGAGTGAGAAGGATTTGCCACTATTAGGTTGTACTGAATGTTCAGTAGCTGGCAAGATTTCACCTTTGTTCATTTAATTAATGTCTGTAATATATCTGTCATTTATTGAATATCAATACAAACTGTACAATAACTGCTATGCATCTTCCAATTTTTTATGCCTTGAGGGAAACTCAGTTTAGAGATCTTGAAAAATTTTCATTCAATTTACATTCAGATTCACTCTCATCCAAAATACAGCTTTGTTAGCAAAGTCCTTACCTCTCTCAAACAGTTTCATATTTTCCTAGATGCTTGAGTAAAGGACTGGAAGTTTATGTGTTTTGGTTAATGAACCAAAACCAATTTGGTTAATTAAAAAATAAATAATTTTTCCATTAAATAGTGGTAACAGAGAGATAAAACTGTGAAAATGTCATATTGCTACTTTTTCCTATATATAGCATATAGACCTTATATAAAGCATCTACCTGGACTTATGCAAAGCCCAGTGGGCTAGTGGTTGGTGACTCTGCACATAGTAAGGGCATTGAAACTAGATGATCATTGTAGTCCTTTTCAACCCAGGTCATTCTATAATATAGCATGCAGATGAATTTTGTATCATTCTGGGCAGCATTAAATTTAACATATTTTAAGAAATTACTTAAAAATCCTATTATATCTTCTCATTAAAAATGCACACTTTCCACTTTCAAATAATTTAGTTAACTGTTTATTTGTTAAAGAAAGCATGATAACGTAGCTTTAAATCAGAATATGAAGAGATATAAAAAAAGAAAATGTGAAATCAAGAACTTCGTTTTTGAAGTGCATTAAAAAAAAATTCTGTCAGATTTTGTCATTAAGTATGTTAATATCAAAGCACTCTCTTACTAATGAAGTTCTTTATAGAGCTTTTTTCAAATATATAACTTGAAGTAAAAAACATTTCTACCCTAATACTATGATTTTAGTATATTGAAAAGGAATAAATGGTAGGGAAGAAAAATGTTATAATATCTGCCCCACTGATGGTCACCCTGAACTTTTAGGAAAAACGTAATATTCCACATCTCTATTTTATCAATGATTACTTGTGGACTTAATATAGAACAAATATTTTGTCCCAAGGAGAATGTCCTGTCCTATTTAATGTCCTATCTCACTTCCATAAAATGTACTCGATACCTTCTTGAAAGAAGACTGAAATGGATAAAATACAAACAAATAAATAAAACATAAAATGGAACCTGGACTTCTTCTTGAGAATAAGGGGAAAAAAAAACCCCAAACATTAAAACTTTTTGAAGGTAAGTCATAAAAAGAGATTTTTGTATGAAAGTCACAAGCATGGAAGGAAACTAGGGTACATTCTCCCATTATGAAACTGTCTAAAGATGACAATAAGACTGTTTTATTAATCAAGAATAGCTTCTTTCCATAGTTTGAAAAAATGCACTTTAAAATACCTTCTAATTTCTACCATGAGCAAAGTATGAGATAAGAATTTATATTTAACTCAGAGTTTTTACGTAACTCCTTTACATTTTTCACAAGAGCAAAATATATATAGTTGTTGAAGGAAGAAGAAAAGAATCAGTTTCAAGAGATTTAAATTGATACAGTGTGAAATCTTACCCAATCTTACAGAATCAAAATCCAGGAAGTTCTAACAGGCTACAATCTATTGCTGAGTTTGCTAACATTAACATTATAAGACCTTCACTCTGAATACTATCTTGCAATATGCAGAAAGCACATATAGTTCTTAATTCTCATTTTCAGTACTGAAAAACATCTAGTTCAGCAGAGAAACATCACTCCTGCTATTGCAATTATCTCATGTAGTGTACTAGAAGAACACAACTCTGTTACACAGAGGTAAAAGAAGATATCTTTTTCTGTCACACTGAGTATCATATGCTTTCACATTTCTTGAGGAATTATGTTTAATTGCTAGAAAGTGTACATAATATCTTTCTCAGCAATTTGAAACATTACATCACCTACAGTTACACAACAACTAAAGATATATGCAATTTATTTTTCAATTAAGAGTGAAACATTGAAACATGCAGCCACTATCACTTCAGTATTTGACTTCTATTTTAATAATGTTTAAATGTGAAGTTTCAAAAATATGTTATTGACATCAATATTTAGGTATTCAAAATCAGGTTGTATGGTACTCTCAGCAGCCTGATTGAATGAGCGACAGCCCTGCTCACGATAGAGAGTTGGAACACTAGATGATCTTTAAGGCCCGTTTCAATCCAAGCAGTGATTCTATACTTCACTGTTTCAGAAAGTAGACCACTATGAAAAGTCATCACTGAAAATGTATTGTATATGTTATTATTATGCTGAATTTTACTACGCATCTTATATGATTTTTAATGTTATATTCTGTCATTAAATGCATTATTGCATTTATTACAACGTTGCACAGATAAATGCTGTGTCAGTTACCTATCCAGTCATTATAAAAACTATATTAAAAGTCTATATACTATTTTCTGAAAGTCTGTATGGGATAAAATCAGTATCATAGAACTAAATAGTTCCAGTTTTCATCCTATACAGAGAATAGATCTGAAAAGTTGTCATATGTGACTATAAATACTATGTATTACTCATTTTTGTGATGGTTTAGTAAAAATTCTTACAAAAAGTGGAAACTAAAAAAGTCATGAACAAAAGACCTTAATGGCTTTTTTTTTCCCATTATAAATACAGCTACCTCTCCACATGAGGTTTGCATAAAAAGATCAGCCAAAGATATACTAGCAATAAAGGACTTTTCATTTGATTAGTTTACTATCTTGCAAACAGTTACATGTCCCAAATATAAAACAGTGCAGTACTAACACTTTTTATAGAATTATATTCTTAATCCATAGCTTGTTCTTTAAAGAAGGACATGAAAAGAAGCACCTACAATTATTAAAATATTTCACCATCAAAGACTTCAGAGCTCCTCAAAGCAAGTAGAACAATTAATCCTTACTTTTGAATGTCAACTGTAAGTCACAAGGAATCAGCTTATTTATGTGAGGAATTAAATGTCTCTAATGTAAAAAAATATATATTCTTAGCCAGTCTTTGGTATCTTTACAGATCACAACATAACCATTACTAATATAAAACAAAACAATCAAACAAACAAAAAGTGATTAGAAATTTGGTTGGCATCACATCTATTTTTCAAGAATTATGTTTTTGTCAAAAGGCTTTCTCAATCAAAATTTTATAAACAAATAATAGCTAAAAAATACACCGTGTGTTGTTTTTATGAAGGAGTTAATGATTCTGTATGAATGAAAGGACTGGTATAACAAATGGGAGTCATACCCTGTTACTAATCTCAGAACAAAAGTTTATTCAGTAGGTTAGGCAGTTGACTGACAAAAACAGTTTTGTGTGACAGTAGATGACCTCAAGTTGATCCCAAAAAATGAAGGAGTAAATTTACATTTAAAAAGTTGAGAAACATTGAGAAGAAGAAATTTCTTCTGAAACAAATATCTTTCTTAAGCAAGGATTTCCATGCATAGAGTTTAGAAAATAAGTTTTTAAAACAAAAATATTTGATATCTCTTATCACTATGTGGAAGTACCTCTTGCCTCTCATATCAAGCAAAGAGGTCTTCTAATTGAGGAAGATCGATCTAGTATTTCTTACAACTTGTTCTTGTAAAAGGCCCTACAAAGAATACATAAAAGAGGCCACATTAGTAGACTATAACGAAAAGTAGTAAAAACATCAGCAAAATCTTTACAATACTCTGAAAATAAAAATTGCATTGCCAAATTTAATGAAACAGAGGTCTGAATACGAGTACAGATAATTTCTAATAGCATTCTGTGCCTTTCTTATTTCAGGTAAGCTGCAGTTTCTAAATCTATTTATCTTTTTAAACAGAATTCTGATGGTCAAAAATGGTACATGGCTCAAATGCCAAAAAACAAACAAACAAACAACAACAACAAGTAACAATAACACAAACTAAAAACAAGAATTAAACATAATCTTGAGCCTAATATGGAAAAACAAACAAACAAAACAAACAACAACAACAAAAACACAAAAACATGCGAACACATGAGAAATAGGGAGCTCTATGAAATTACTGGACATATTAGACTCACATAATGTCTTCATCTTGTCTACAAACATCAGCACTTATGTGGACAAATACCTTTGTTGGCATGCAGGAAAATGGCCAGAAGCTTAGAGGAGAGAAAATGAATCTCATCTACCTCTGGAGAAATAGCAGCAGAACATTAAAGTCCCTGGTGTCAGTCAGCCACCAGCAGTGTTTAATAAAGGACAAAATAGTCAACACTGTTAAATGCATAAGAGAACAGATTCTAGAAGTGATTTTCAAACTAAACTTAACACAGTCTGTAGAAAAATGTAAATAGATAGCAGAATTTAGATGCTGAAATAAAGTGAATTTGGGTAAGCATTGAAGAACTGTTTCAACTAAGCAAAAATATTGCTGATACAGATTAGTTACAGGCTATGTGTACACTGTACTTACATTTAGTTTATATTTGCATTTTAGAACTGAAAAAGATGCCAGAGAATTGAACACATGGATTAAGAACCTCTTGTTTTCAAAAATTCACTTTTTGCAAACGTTCTGATGCCTATTCTTTCTAATAATAATATGAAATATTATAATATAATATAATAATATAATAATATGAAATTATTATAAACATAAAACTAGTGGGATATTTGACTTTGATTTTGTGAAACTAAAACATCAGCCTTGTTCCGTGGGAGTGGCCGCAATCCTTAGCAAGTTCTCAAGATGTTCATCAGAGATTTTTGATAAAATTTTACTCTTGCTGTATTTCATCCTTGACGACTGTTCAGATGTGCATACTGCCAAAAAGTGATGACACTGAAGACACGTAATTTTGAAGTAAAGCATATTTTTCTCCATTAAGAGAGTTCTTACGAAACTTTAGTAAGAAGACGTGAATCTGAATATGCAATTGAAAGTCTAAAATTCCACTTGAAATCCATTCCAATTGAAAATTTGCAGATAATGTATTTACATTAACTGGGAAAGGTGTTGCAAACTTTGTGTGTGTGTGTGTGCGTGTGTGTGTGTGCGTGCGCATGTGCATGTGTGTGTGTGATCTTGAAACATATTCTCAAACTTCTCTACTAAAATGGAAAGTACAGCTGCATGTGCTTTACTGTTAATAGCTCTCAGTTTAGCTAAAATGCAGATAGTTATTTGCTAGTTATATAGTTATAGCAGATAGTTATAGCAGTTATTTGCTACCACTTGAGAAAGCACTGTTCAGCACTGCCCTGCTACTGCCTTAGTTTCAGATGAGCCACTGCTAAAAGGAGCACACTGGCAGCTTGGTTGCTGCTGAGCAATTGATGTGTACCCAGGGTCACTCATTGTAAAAAGCTGCTTTTATAGCACTAGACAAGGGGCAGGTTGAATTGTGAGCCATCCCTGGCTGCATACATCCTGCAGGCCACACATTGCACATGCCTGCTAGAGCCAATGGGGTAGTTGCAAGTTGTTTCTTCAAAAGAACAAAGCTGGATATCCTGAAGGCCAGGGCTATAATTCAATTTCTTTTTTTTTTTTTTTTTACTTTTTTAAAATGTTTAAGTAAATTTTATATAGATGCGTATCATTCAAATAACCCTTAAAAAACAAAAACAAAAACAAAAACCATATCATTTAACATTTCCCAGCAGAAGACAGCTCAGGTAGCTCACTCATAAGACATGACAATTTTAACTTCTGAAGTGTTTCATTTGATACCTAGACTTTCTGAGCAGAACACAGGAAAAAGACGTATAGGTTGGAATTCATCAATCTGTTTTCTAATTTATATCATCAAATCTTAAAACCACTATAGTATTTGAGTTATTTGAAGATATGAAGAGATACTAAAGCTCCTACTAAAAAAAATAGCCATGCTAGAGACTGAAATGTTATTGCATTTATTTGTTTTGCTTTGTGTTGTTTTTAATCTAAAAAAATGCTGAAATACTTTTTCAGCAGATTATATTTTCAGATTCTATACACCTTTTGGTAAAATAAAAGACAGTTCATTCATTGTGATCACTCTCAAGGACAAATGCTGTCTTTAATATACACTGTACTGGCATCTTTGAAGTAGATTTTTACCATTTACTTTTATTCCACAGGGATAACACTTCGTTGAAAAATATTAAATTTCTTATGCTAATACACGAAAGTTTCTTGCTGAATCTAGAGAAATAAAAACAAATTCTATCCTGATTTGCCTGCTAAAGCTCAATTAGCCTTCATTATAAATCATTTCTGACTGATAATTTCACAGTTCTTATGTGAACATTTCATAGACACTGAATTTTAAAATTTTATACTTGCATATGAAAGCCTTGCACCATTTAATCAGGGAATATATTACAATGCGGTCTGCACGACTAATCCAAACAATATGAATATTCATAGGAATTTCATGTGATTTTTAATACTTAAAGGTTTTTTTTTTTTTTTTTTTTTTTTTAATGTTTGATCTTCTTATACATAATCCAACAAACAAAGAAGCTCACCACAGATGAAATCCAAAGGTATGTGAATTATACATTTTGAATTAGTCATTGCACATAAGTCCATAAAGACTATTTGAGCATTAATAATATGTTGTGAGCCTCAAAGACCTTCCACTCTATCAAATTTATTCTGAAGTAAATTTATATAAAGTGATTTTTATGTTCTTTCATATTAATTCCAGACTATTTCACTTTTGCTAAGATCATCAATGGATACAATAGATACAGTGAAGTTGACAGACACACACAATGAATTTTTCACATTATGTTTTCCATTTATGTGACTTTAACATTATGAAACAAAACAAAACAAAAAACAACAACCCAAAACAGTTAACAATAACAAAAACAAACAAAACAACCACAAATATATCAAAAGAAATATAACAACAATAACAAAAACACAGTTGGCCTTGCTCATTCATAGGACTAAATCTGGGAAAAGCTTTAATCACTTTCTGGAGAGAATTCAGTCTGTTTTAAACTGTTCACATGCCACTGTGGATCTAAACAGTAAAAATAGAAAACATTTGTTTTTCAGAATTTTTATCCCTCTGATGGTTTACAAAAGTACCCTCCACTATCTTTGTCGACATTAAATTCACCTCTCCTGTCTTATTATATACTTAGTTTATTACTAAGTATTCAGTACAGACTAACAGATGTGTGCAGCATCAGACTAACAGGATTTGAATATCCATAGATTTCTTCCAATATTTTGCCATAAATTTTGCCAGTTTTGCCAACACGAACAGTATAAAATTCTAATTTAACTACAGTTTCAAGATAAAAAAATGTGTATAATTATACATATAATACTTACACATTATATACGTAATTATCTGATACCATTAACTAAGTAATAAAAGAGATGGAAGGTAATTGCAGAGAGAATATCATACAATGTTACAGAAACACCAAGGATGGAAAGGACTTTTAAGATCATCTAGTCCAACCGTCCACCTATCACCAATATTTCCCACTAAACCATGTCCATCAGTACAGTGTCTAAACATTTCTTGAACACCTCCAGAGTCAGTGACTCCATGTCTCCCTGGGCAACTAATTTCAGCACTTAACCACTCTGTTGGAAAATAATTATTTCCTAACATCCAATCTGAATCTCCAATGGCACAACTTGAGGCCATTCCCTGTATTCCTATTGATAGTTACATAGGAGAAGAGCTGACCCCCACCCACCTCACTGTAACCTCCCTTCCGGTAGCAATAGAGAGGAATAACGTTCCCCCTGAGCCTCCTCCAGACGAAATAATCTTAGTTCCCTCACCTGCACTTCGTAAGATTTGTGCTACAGATTCCTCAAGAGCTTCATTGCCCTTCTCTGGACACACTTCAGAGCCTCAGCGTCATTCTTCCAGTGAGGGGCCTGTAAGAGATTATTCTTTTACACCATTGTCTCAAAGTTTGCTGGGGACACAGATGAACAAGACCAGGCAAGTGCTGGCCAAAGGGTTGAGAAATCCTTTGTCTGGAGAACACTGATGGACAAGTCCTGGGCAAGGGTTGTGAAATCCTTTGTCTGAAGGACAGAGATGGATAGGGGCAAGGAGAGAGAGATAAGCTGCAGCTTAATGGCTGTGAAGCAGTCTTTTGTGTGGACTTATCTCAAGGAAAATGGCCATCTCAGGGGGTACTCACATGACCCTTGCTCAAGCACCCAACGATGTCACAAAGGCTGGCAGAAGAAGAAGGATAAAAAGGGACCTACAACCATGAGGTTGAGGTTTTCTGGCAACAGATTCCTTATGAAGAAGAGATTTCTGACACGAGAAGCCTCATGACCTGCACTCTCTCCCTCCAGGACTTGCTCTGCGCTCTACCTGCATGCTGTGGAAGAACAAAGGTGTATGCCATCAGATTCCTCACTACGGAATTCCTGCATGCTGACAGACTCTCCTGGGCTTGCTACCTGACTCCTGCTGCTTCCTCCCGGATTGGCTCTGTGACTTCTTCCTGCTACCTGCATGCTGCCCAAGGCTGGCCACGCTGTTGCTCTCCACCCATCCCCACCCCCCTCTCCCCATTGCTTTTTTTGCCTTTGAAACAAAAGATCGTGCAAAGGACCACTGCTGGATCCCGGTGGTGACTATCCCCGCTTTATACGATTCTTACTTCTTTCCTATCTTTTCTATCACCCTCCTTCCCTTTCCCGTCTCCCTGATAAGGATTTATAATAAACTGGTAGCGCCAACATTTGAACCGTTGTATTGTATTCTCACACTAGGTACACAAATATTAAAAGAACCTCATCTCCCTCCTATGAATTGAAGCGAGACAGGGCCCAAACTAAACACAGTACTCTAGGTGCATCCTTACCAGGACTGAGTACAGAAGGATGATCACTCCCTTGCTCCTTCTGGCAACACTATTTCTGATACAAGCCAGGATGCCACTGGCCTTTTTGGACACCAGCATACACAGCTAGCTCTGTGTGGATTAGATGGCCTAGCACATCAGAACCACAGAAATATAAAGCCCTGGTGGAGACTGGTGCACAGTGCACTTTAATGCCCTTGAGTCACCAAGGGACAGAATCAGTTTATATTCATGAGGTGACTGGGGCTTCCCAAGAGCTGATTATGTTGGAGGCCGAAATCAGCCTCACTGGTAAGGACTAGCAAAAGTTCCCTATTGTGACTAGCCCGGGGACTCTGTGTACACTTGGTATTGATTACCTCAGAATGGGATACTTTAAGGATCCCAAAGTGTATTGATGAGCCTTTGGAATAGCGGCTGTAGACACAGAAGGTGTTAAGCAGTTGTCTGTTTTGCCTGGCCTGTCAGATGATCTATCTGTTGTGGGGTTGCTATGAGTAGAAAAGCAACAGGTACTGATTGCTAAAAAATGGTGCACAGACGGCAGTACTGCACCAACAGGGATTCCTTGCTCCCCATTCATAAGTTGATTCATCAACTAGAGAGTCAGGGAGGTGCTCCTGAGCACCTACAGTGCATTGATGACATCATTGTGCGGGGCAACACAGCAAAGGAAGTTTTTGAGAAATGGGAGCAAATATTCCAGATCCTTCTCTGTGCTGGTTTCACTATTAAGCGAAGCACAGTGAAAGAACCTGCCCAGGAAATTCAGTTCCTAGGTATAAAGTGGCAAGATGGCCATTGTCACATCCCTACAGATGCGATCGACAAAATTACTGCCATGTCTCTGCTCACTAATAAGAAAGAGACACAATCGTTTCTGGGCATAGTGAGTTTTTGGAAAATGCATGTTCCAAACTACAGCCTCATTGTAAGCCCCCTTTATTAGATGACGTGGAAGAAAAATGATTTTGTGTGGGGTACTAAGCAGCAGCAGGTTTTGAGCAGATTAAACAAGAGATGGCCCTGCGGCCAGTACAGATGGAACAGGATGTGAAGAACATCCTCTACACTGCTGCTGGAGAGAAAGTTCCCACTTGGAGTTTGTGGCAAAGAATCTCAGGAGAGACCTGAGGCCAACCCCTGGGATTCTGGAGTCGGGTGTACAGAGGGTCCAAAGAGTGCTATACTCCAACTGAAAAAGAGATCTTAGCGGCGTATGAGCGGGCTCGGGCTGCTTCTGAAGCAGTTGGTACTGAAACAGCTCCTTCTGGCACCTCGACTGCTGTATTGTATTGCATTGAACTGGATTGTATTGTATTGAACTGGATGTTCAAGGGAAATGTTCCCTCCACCCATCATGCTACTGATGCCACTTGGAGTAAGTGGATTGCATTGATTACACAACAAGCTCAGATGGGGAACTTCAGCCATCCAGGAATCCTAGAGGTGATCATGGACTGGCCTGAAGGTAAAAAGTTTGGAACACCACCAGGAGAAGAAGTATCACATGCTAAAGAGGCCCCACCATACAATGAACTACCAGAAAATGAAAAGAAATATGTCCTGTTCACAGATGGATCGTGTCGTATTGTGGGGAAGCATCGCAGATGGAAATCTGCTGTGTGGAGCCCTACACGACAAGTTGCAGAGGCCACTGAAGGGAAAAGAGAATCAAGCCAATTTGCAGAGGTAAAGGCTGTCCAACTGGCCTTAGATGTTGATGAGCAGGAGAGGTGGCCAATGCTCTATCTTTACACTGACTCGTGGGTGGTATCAAATGCCTTATGGGGGTGATTACAGCAGTGGGAGCAAAATAACTGGCAAAGAAGGGGTAAACCTATTTGGGCTGCTGAATTGTGGAAAGACATTGCTGCCCGAACAAAGAACATGGTTGTAAAGGTGCGCCATGTAGATGCTCATGTGCCCGAGAGTAGGGCTACTGAAGAGCAGCAAAATAACCATCAGGTAGATTGAGCTGCCAAAATTAAGGTGGCTTAAATAGACCTGGACTGGCAGAACAAGGGTGAATTATTTCTAGTTTGGTGGGTCCACAAGACCTTGGCCCATCAAGGAAGAGATGCAACATATAAGTGGGCTAGAAACTGAGAGGTGGATTTAACTATGGACTCTATTGCACAGGTTATTCATGACTGCGACACATGTGCCACAATTAAAGAAGCCAAGAGGATGAAACCTCTCTGGGAGGAAGGGCGATGGCAAAAGTACAAATATGGGGAGGCATGGCAGGTTGATTATATCACCTTGCCACGATCTTGCAGGGGTAAGCGTTATGTTCTTACTATGGTAGAGGCAACCACTAGGTGACTTGAAACATATGCAATATCCCATGCCACTGCCCAAAACACCATATTAGGGCTCGAGAAACAAGCTCTGTGGTAACATAGCACTTCAGAAAGAATTGAGTCAGATAATGGGACTCATTTCAAAAATTCTCTTGTAAATACTTGGGCCAAAGATCATGGCATTGAGTGGATTTATCATATCCCCTATCATGCACCAGCTTCTGGTAAAATTGAATGCTACATCTTAAAAACCATGTTGAAAGCAACGGGTGGCAGAACATTTAAGCACTGGGAGAAGCATTTGGCAGAAGCCACCTGGTTGGTCAATACTAGAGGATCGATCAATTGTGATGGTCCTGCTAGCTCCCTACATATTGTCAAGGGAGATAAGGTCCCTGTAGTACACTGAAAGTACACGTTGGGAAAACCAGTTTGGTCTTTCCAACTTCTGGGAAGAGCAAATCTTTTCATGGAACTGTTTTTGCCCAGGGACTTGTGTCCACTTGGTGGTTGATGCAGAAAAACAGGGATGTTCAATGTATACCACAAGGGAATTTGATGTTGGCGGAGTGCAGTCAGTAATTTCATGTGTATATATATTTATATAGGTTTGTTTGTGCATGTGTTTAATATTTGGTAATTATGTTTTGTTTGCATATATTAAGCATGATGTAGAATAAGGGGTGAATGTCATGGTTTTATGATTTTTGGTTTTCGGTATTCCACACCATAACATCATGCAGTGCACTGGGAGTTTAACTGTTAATGCTCAAGTTCTGGGTACCTGCCCGGAAGAGAAGAAGAACCACATTCCCAAGGAGGCTTTGCTGTCAGAGAAGAGATATAACTCCTGGCAAGGTCGCCTGATACGCTTTTCTTCGTTGGCTTTCCTCCTGTCTCCCTGCTGCTCAACTGGACTGCACATCTCACCTTAGTGTTGTGCTGAGGCCTATCCACCTTTTGCACATTCTGTCTCTCTCTCTCATTATATTTGATTTATTAGCTTCAATTCTAATTATATTGTACTATGGTGTGATATCTTGTATTCTGATACTATATTTAGTAAAATATTTTTTCCTCAGATCGTTGCTGCTGTTTTTAATTATTTTGGGTTCCCCTGTTCCCTTTTTCTGGAAGTGTGGATTTTGCAAAATCCCTCTGCCCGTCTGGTCACAGAACTGGGCCAAACCAGCACATAAACTATTGGCAACAGAAAATAATAATGCATATAGCTGAATGCTTCAAAGACTTGAAGCTCCCATTATGAATTTATCCTTCTAACACCTCAAATTTACACAAGTACACAAAAGTTATTCAACTATATAAACATTTTAGCAAAAAATCACACGTAATAATGCAAAACAGCTATTAATTTTTATCTTTCATAACCTTGGAAAGTCTTGGCACTGAACATTTATTTTTTTAAAAAATAAATTATTATTTAAAATCTTCATGTAAAAAAAATTCACATTATATTTCATCCTAGCAGGTATCAAAGAAATCTCCAAAATTTCTCCTTTATAATTTAAAATAATTAAGTATATTATTCTGAAGTCAGTTTTGTGGAGCAATTAGACCTTTTAAACATAAATTAACTGTGTAAATTATTTCACATAAACGATTGGCAATCATTTCTGTCCGCTCCCTCAGCACTTGTGAATGAAACCCTTTGGTGCCCATGCACACATAGGTATTGATATTACTTAAGAGATATTTTACCAGCTCCTTCTCAACTAAGTTGAAGTCTTCCTTCCTCCAGACTCTCTTATCTCTGTGATTTCTGAGGGGCAGACTTAGCAAAGACTGAAACAAAAAAAAAAGTATTCAGTAACTGCATTCTCACTATCTCCTCTTACTAGGGAACTGACTTCATGCAGCAGTGGACACAGATTTTCATTAGACTTTCTTTTAATACTGATATATTTAAAGAAGCCTTCTTTTTGTCTTTGACCTCCTTTGAAATTTTAATTCCAAGAAAGCCTTAGCCTTCTTCATTGTGTTCTTGCAAACCTTAACAGCATTCCTTTATTTCTTCAGAGTATTCTGATCTCTTTTCTAATATTCCATAGTTTTTCTTCTTCTCTTTGAGCTTTTCTATGAGCTCCTTGTTCACCTACATGTCTCCTGACTTTTTTTTTTCTATTTCTTACTTTTAGGAATGCACTTGCAGTTACGGTGCTTAAGTGTTGACCAACTCTCTTGAGCTTCCTTAGATTCCAGAATTCTAGGCTATGGGTTACGTGCAAGTAGGTTCTTGAAAAGGACAAAATCGGCTGTCCTAAAGAACAGGGCCGTGTACTTTTTGCTTTGCTTCTTTCACGCAAGATTGTGAACTCTACCTGTGTTCCCTGCATCCCAGGCTGTCCCCAGCTTTCACATCCCCACCAGACATTGCTTATTAGTAAAAACAAGATCCAAAAGCACACTTCTTGTCATCCTCCAGTCCCTGCATCAGAAAGTTATTTTCAAAACATTGCAAGAACCTCCTTGGCTGAATGTTCCATAGCAGCATTGCTTATCCAACTCTTATCAGAGTGAATGAAATCTGCCATGAGAACCAGTGCCTGGAGTCATGACGCTACCTCCAGCTGTGTGTAGAAGGCCTTACCTACTTCCTCATTCTGATCAGGTGGCCTGTAATAAACACCCACAATAATATCACCCTAATTTATGTGCCTCTTAATTCTTGCCAAAAGCTCTCCACTAGTTCATTCACTACCTCCCTTGCTGGAGTTCAGTGCATTCAACTTGTTTTCTCACACAAAGAACAACTCTACCACTTTGACGCTGGTTTATCTTTCCTAAAGAAGACATAGCTATCCATGGCAGCATTCCAGTCACGTGAGCTGTCACAGATAGATCAGGGCTATGACTGCATACAGATCTTTTGTTTTTTCTTTTCATGCCCTGTCATGTGTGCATTGTGTAAAGGCACTTTTGAGAAGATAATGGAGCAGACTGTGCAGGCATCCTTAGGGTGATAGGATTCTCCATAGCTATACACACTCATGAGGTGGCTGGCCTTATGGCTCATCTCATGGGATGCAGGGAAAAAACGTATTTTTTACTGTTCTATTTTGCCTGGCTTCTTCCCATGTCAGTTTCAGTGATGTGAGCACTGTCATTTTGAAGCCCATCCCCAATGTTCTTCAGTTTAAAGCCCATCTCAGTAAGTTAGGCAGTCTGCCATCAAGGATTGCCCTGCCTATTCTAGACAGGTGGATCCCATCTGCCCTTAATATGTTATAATCTTATGGTGTTATGATCTTATAAAAGAAAGTTGTAATGTCATAAAAGCCAAAACCCTCATGCTGGCACAGCCACATAGCCACAACTTGATATGCATTATACAAGTATTTCTGGCTTCCCCTTTCCTCCATCTGGCAAAATTAATTAGAAGATAATTGGGGCAGCAATGATTTTCACTTGCAATCCCAGGCATATATTTATTAATGATAAGATAGTACTTTAATTGAATCACAGAATCACAGAATGGACCGGGTTGAAAGGAACCTCAAGGATCATGAATCTCCAACCCCCCTGCCACATGCGGGGCCACCAATCTCCCCTTTTAATAATAGACCAGGCTGCCCAGGGCCCCATCCAAACTGACCTTGAACACCTCCAGGGACGGGGCATCCACAACCTCTCTGGGCAGCTTGTTCCAGTACCTCACCGCTCTCTCTGTAAAAATTTCCCCCTGACATTCAAATTGATTACTCATAATTGATAAGTGATTACTCATTAAACTCTGTCTTCCCGAGTATGATTTTGTGTTCACTACGTATGATTGCATCTCTGCTAAAAGATTTTAAAAGCCATGATTATTTTACATATGTCTGATCTTTATAAACATGTATGACAAGTTTAATAAGAGCATTGCAAACTTAGGCTATACGTATTTTAGATCTACTTTGAAATACTAATAATATGTTAAGATGGTAAATTCTGCTACAGAAATGTACACACCTTTCATCGGCATTAAGATTCCTAATTAGTTATTTTCTTCATAGTAAAGGATGAAATAGCCAAGGGGGATAATTAGCAAAAAACCTCAATTAACTGAGTTATCTTATCCCTAAAGCAAGTTTAATGTTATGATGTAATATACCTACTACACAAAAATGAGAATTTTTATGCCTCAGAGAAACATTACATTGAGTACTGTGGAGTGCTTAACATCTGTTTCACGTGAGCTGCACAGCTGGTTAAGTATAAAGACACTATCTTTATCAAAACTCATTAGCACGCTGGAATAATTACTTCACTGACAACATGCTACCATTAGGATATATTTTAAATAGGAATGTCAAATAAATGACAATATTTGACTGTTATTCAGCCACTGATAAATCACCTTTGAAAACAGATCAATGAAAGCAAATAAAAAAAAAAAAATACTTCTTCAAAGCCCACAGACTTCAAGTTCACACTCTCAAGGACATCCAGTAAACTATAAAATAATCTAAACTTCTCCCCTATGCAGATTTCACAGTTCTTTTAATTTTATACTTTTGAAAGTTTAAAATACTTTATGTTTAGTATGACACAGGGAACACTGACTATTCGTAAAATAGATTGAACTAAAAGAAATCTGGTTTTGTTTTTCCACAGAAATCTGAAACATCATTTCATTCACTACACTTCATGTACCCAATATGTGAGAAATATTCAGGTTTTTTTTTTTTTTGTTTTTTTTTTTTTAATCAAAGGGAATGATCTTGTCCTTCCTCAGTATGAAGGTTATACTAAATTCCCACTTTGGCTGAAAATCTGCTAATTCTTCACAAATTTTTCTGGTACCTCTGCTCCCTCGATGTGCTTTCCCTCAGGTGTAAATGTCAACATATTGAAAACACAGCATCAGAGACTCAGAGAAATACAGCAATAATTAAGGTGAACTACCATAGACAGATTTTGCTGTGACTGCCTCACACAAAGTCTACCAGGTGTACTGGTGATATTTTGGTACCATCTATCAAATAGAAGTCTTAATATCAGAGAAATTAGCTATACAACAGCTATAATGTCATTCTGAACCTCTTCAGTGGATCTCAACTCATATACATTTTTAAGGAGCCTGTACTGAGCTAAGCTCTACTCTTCTGAGAACAGTAGGAGTTCATACACTTTCCAGAACTCATACGAAAAAATGAAAGAACACAAAGTCTACATAAATATTCCTCTCCTTTGTTTGTCAAATAGACTCCCTGACTAATTAGCCTCTCCTGCTTCTCCACAGGGTACAATCTGTGATGTAAAAGGAACTCTTGCTTGTGACCAAGTACAAAACAACATCAATCAATCCAAAGAGAACCAAAGGATAAATCTAAGAGCACCTAAGAATTTCACACCTGAATGGATGATCTGATGTCAGAATGATAAATGTAATTATTAAAAAGCAGAATTATTTTTAATATTTCAAGAATAATAATGCAATACACAAAAATAAATACAATCAGACTTTTTTCTTTATAAATTATCTGGCTTATTGCATAGCCAAAAAGAAATACATAAGTAAGTCTGTCTTAAGTGATACAGTTAGATCATCCGGCTTCATGGACTTACATACATTCAGTTTCATGAGTCGGTCTCAGACGTGTTCTACTGCTACAGTGGCAAAGTTCATCCCCCACACCCTCCCCTAGAGGCTCAGGTTCCTGGTAGACATGGGAAGCCAGATCACCTGTGAAGACTGAGGCAGAGCACTCACTAAGTACCTCAGCTTTTTCTATGTCTGAGAAATCCATTTACTATTGCATTGCTTTCCCATCACACACCTGAGTTGAAACTCCCCATCAGAAGTAGAGCCTGCAATCACAAGGCTTCTTGTAGCTGAAACAAGAAGACCTCCTTAACAGGCTTCCCTTGGCTAGAGAGTCTGTAGTAAATCCTGATCACCAGACGTCATTTACTGATTTGGTCCCCAGTTTTATCCCAGAAGCTCTCTGCCTGATCTGAGCTTTTTTTCAAGTCAGCTTTTTGCAGTATATCCACAGAGGTCAATTCTTCCTGCCTCTCCTGCCCTGCTCATCTCTTCTTAAAAGCTTGTACCTGTGAACTGTGGGATTACAATTAATCACAGTTTTCTAACTGTCATATGGCTTCAATCTCCTTCTGTTTATTTCCCACCTGTATTTTTGTAGAGGTATTCATAGAATCTCTGTTCTTTTCATTTATTATCCAATAAATCAGAATGTTCATGAAAAAGGTTTGCTTTACACTTCCGCTACCACAGTTCACAGCAGTTGGAAGGTATTGCAGAACTTTGTCATGGGATTATGCATATGTTTGTATATTTTATACATAAAATTCTCAGTGTATAAACTAACTTAATGAACCTCTATTTGAAATTTTCAGTAAATAAGCTAATTTAATAATCTTTTGATTTATGAGAAGATATATGTTTAGTTCCAGCTAGTTATTTCAGAACAGTTTGTGTGCTAGACATGAAAAAAAATTTTCTGAAGTGTTTTCTTGGCAAGTAATTGCAGTTAGGGACACTAGATCTCCATTTAGCACTAAACCTAATTCAGTCATTGAAATATCATAGGTTTTGCCTTTTCTGTGAAAAAGCAAATGTCTCTTCTTAAGAGCTGTGATTGTGAAAACAGAAGGGGATTCTGAATAATGATTATAAACTTTAGCATTTTCAATTAAGCTTCAGAAATTGTGAGAGCCTCTAGAAATCCTTTCTATCATAAACAGTTCAGAAACATTGAAAGGTATTACTCAAGCCAGCAAGACTTATTTGCAACTACATTCTGTACTAATTTAGAGGCAGAAGATAGTAAATAAATAAATAAATAAATTATACATTGTAAACATATCAAAAACTGCAAACATTTTCTCCTATTCATAAAGTCAAGAAATTAAGTTAGCAGATCATGTCTAAAGCATATCCAAATTTCGAAGTGTATTTTATGCAATATTTCAGTATGGTATTATACCATATAGTATTCTTTAATGTGTTAAAGTGTAAAAGGGACTTCTAGCTCACTTCTAGCCTGTGGAATACAAACTGTATGAACTAACATTTTTTCCTTGTAATTTTGCTATTGACCAGTAGTAATGTTGCAAGAAACTTACACAGAATACTGTTAATGATGTTTGTAAATAAGTCAGTTCTTTCCTATTCTTCTGGCAAAAACATTTCTACTATATAGTTTTCAGTAGAATAAATATAAAATCAAAATAAAACCTGGAGATTTCAGTTATCACTTTTCGCATGGATTATTCACTAGCTCGATTCACAGATCTGTTTTAGAAACAAGCTGTTAAGACTTGTTTTCTCTCACCATGCCACAAAATATGTCTGAATTTCAGTCAGACCACCCTCAACTTCCAGAACACTGAAGAATTTTTCTTGGAAAGATATAGTCTCAGAAATTCAAATTACAATTAAGAATTTCACAAATAGCATTATAAATGTAATGCTTTGAAGAAATCAAAGCAATTGTAATGGTGATATGATCAGTGGTATTCAATCTAAAACACTGAATTTTAAGGCTAACTTGTATGTTTCACTTTGCAGGCCAACTCTGAATTGAAGAGATGTATGACAGTTTTTTAGGTGCATTAATGAGAAGTCATTAAAGTGGATGTCCTAAATTCCTGTCAAATAACCCTTAGATAAATAAATGTCTCCATTATAAGTACCACAGATGCTGCTAAAACAGTTGAGTAAGAAGGGTTTCCATACTCTGATTTATGTGAAAGCAGAAAAGAAAATATTTTCATTGAAAAAAAAAACAACCTGTAATGTACATAAATATAGTAATTTTCTTTTGTATCTGTATTTAACTACTTAGTAGTCAAAGTAGTAGTAGAAGAGAAAATATCAGCTATCACATGGTTACTGGGACTTTGAATCCCTGGAAAAGATATGTAACAGACATGATTTAACCTTATTAGCAATGAAGTGAATCTAATTTAATTGTATATGTTAAAAATATATAATCAGAAACCTGTTTTCTTAGCTATTCTAATTTAGACCCTTGTGTCTGAAGAGAAAAGAGTGTTCCTTTACTATTTGAACTCTTCCTCCCTAAGGACCAACTTTCAATATAGGAATCTTATTTCAGCGTACAGTATAAAAACAAGCTGTTTCTTCATTGCAATAAATAGCTATGTAGAAAACTTATGTGAAAATAAATTTCCATGGCACTTTAAGTATACTTCTTTTCAAACATATATGTATACATTTGTATATATTTCCCCTAACAAAATGTAAGTTTGTCAGGGAAGAGAATGATTCCATGGACATAAGGAAGAACAAACAAACAAACAAACAAAAACAAGGCAAAACTAACAATAATAAAACAAACTGAAATAAAAATAAACTTTTTTCAAAAAAGGAAAAATAATGTGACTTAGAACTAGGCTTTTGATCATGCATGAGTTTATTATAAACAATCATTTAACTCTATGAAAATACAGTATCTGGAAATGCACGTGAAGAAATGTGTTTGGTCACAAGTCATAAGAATACTTCCCTAATTAATAAAAACTTGTTTTAAAAGGCTTTGGTAAATATCAAAATGCTGAAAGACCTTGTCATGGTTTTATATTTTTTGGTTTTCAGTATTCCAGATCATAACATCACATAGTGCACTAGGAGTTAAAGTGTTAATGCTCCAATTCCAGGTACCTATCCCTATACATTACAGAAGTCATGGGATCTGGCCCTTCTGGGTGGGGTGCTCTCTTACTGCCTGGCAGTGGGTGCTGGATGGTGTTTTCCTAGCCATTCAAAACTTTCCAGGTTTGACTCGGTCTCAGGAACTCTCTCTCTCTCCTATCTTATTTGATTTATTAGTCTCAATCTCAATTAGATTGTATTGTATTGCGTTCTCTTGCATTCCAATATCATAGTTAGCAAAATCAGTTTTCCTCCATAGATCGTTGCTGCTGTTTTTTTCCTTCCTTCCTTCCTTCCCATTTTGTGGGGCCATGGCGGGGGGGTGAGGTCAGGGGCTTACTGCCCCCCTGTCACAGGCATAGATTGATCTAGTTAACTCCGTGACAGACTGGCACAAGGTTCAATGGATTTCATACATTATTTCCTCTCTTTGTTATGTGACAATTGGTATAAAAACTACCTGAAATGCAAAACAGCATCTCATGCAGCTCACATATATCTTGCAGTGCAGTTTGAGAAAAAATTACACACAGTGAATACTTTAGGTCTTATTATACGCTAGATCTTATTATAGAAAAGTGTAGATCACATACTATGCTGTGCAGTAGCTAATTTACAAATAATTTTTCAGTTCTTAAAAAAACATTTGTGAGCAGGAATTTTGCTGCAAGTACTGCTTTATTATTCAAACGTGTTTCTGAGTGTCAGAAAACTGAGTCAACTTTTTGATTAAGCATATTTTTCAACAACCCTTTTTTGTGCCGTAGTCACTGATACACTGCTTACGATCTTTAGCCTGAGCAGACACGTATTTTATATAACAGAGAATTCTTCTCACTATCTTCTTCAAAACTAGCGATTATTTATGACTTTTCATCACCAAATACAAAGCAAAAACTTTATATTTGTGTTTTAAGGCCTTCTATTTTTCCACTGGCATTTATTTCAGAAGTAAAAATGCTTGTTAAAGCTGGGGTCTATACTATTTACTTATTGCTGATGCTTTTCTACTCAAATTTAATAGTACTTTTGATGCATAAGACATAAATATTTAGAAAGTTTTAAAGGGCTCATTCAATACTTTTTTTTTTTTTTAACATAATCTATAATCATTTCTCATTCATTTGGCTATAAATCATTACATCAGATTATATATATTTTCTCTTGTATGTGATGGAATTTGTTTTAAATTTACAAGTAAGCATCATGTACCTAGCAAATAAAAAGACTATGTAGAAATAGATAAATAAATATATAAGTATATGACTCCATCAAAGTATTACAACAGCTTCTGAAGAAAAATCAGTTTTCAAATAAAACTGATATAGAAAGCAATTGCTCAATTTATTTTGGAATTCAAAGATAGAAAAGGTCAGAATGGCTCTGATAGTGTGCTGCATTTAAGTATAAGATGCAAAGATAGAAACAAAACTCAGATATTTTGACGATTTTTTTCACAGATAATTGAAATATCTCAGTTTCCAATCCCAATCAGAAGAAAACCTTTGTAAATTAAAAATCTATTTATGAAGCTAACATTATAATGCCTAACTTTTTCTTGCCCTTCTTTCTTGGACTCCCTTACTTGTGCAATTCAGCCTGTTAAAGACAAGCTTGTAGAAATGGAAAACTGTACTAGTGTTTACTCTCACTTTTCTGACATGAATATAAACTTATTCATAGAATCATAGAATCATAAAATCATACAATGGCTTTGGTTGGAAGGGACCTCAAGAATTATGTAACTCCAACCCCCTGCCAGAGGCAGGGCTGCCAACCTCCGTATCTAACACTAGGCCAGGCTGCCCAGGGTTCCATCCAACCTGGCCTTGAACACCTCCAGGGAGAGGGCATCCAGAACCTCTGTGGGCAACCTGTTCCACCATCTCACCATTCTCTCTGTGAAGGTTCCCTGATAGCTTATTTACTTTAGAATTATTACAGTTGCACCATATTCTTTCTACTACACACATTTAGGTTATCAGTATTCCCTCAACTAGGTATTTCAGTATGATAATAAAGAAACTGTACTAAACTTAATACTCTTTTTTTTCTTCTTTATAACGCAATGTCAAGGAGCAAATGCTAAAATTTCATGTTGTTCATACCAGTAGTCCAGTCTGTGGAGCATTAATACTGATTTTATTCATCTTGACATAGGAAAACCAAACAATATCCTATGTGCCATTTCTTGTAAACTTAGGAAACATCATCAGATGTATAGGTACATTTTCCATAATAACGTTTTCAGTTTATTTCTTTCTCAATGAAAGTTCTGCTTCGCTAATGCAAAGCACAGATATATTTCAAACATTTATCCTAAGAGGATTTACATGTTGAAATTATGATTTTACAATGATTTAAAATGGAACACCTTTCTGTACGTTTACTTTTTTCTACATACATCGTCAATAATTAAAAACAAACAAACAAACAAACAAAAACAAACAAAAAAAACAAGAACAGACAAGAAAAAGCATTTACAGAAATTCAGTCATGCTTTTTTCAGAGATTATATTCTCTGTAATACTCTTGGACATCTGCTAAGTAAAAGATTATAGTAATATACTACAAAAATGAAATTCTGACATTTCAAAAGGTCAAATGAAGAACTTGTTGACGACATGAGAATTTAAAAATTACATCAGATTGGGACAAATTTGCACTTATTTACAGTTAACCATTCTTAAGCAATTCCATTTGTAATAAGAAAATTAAATAGCACTGTGTAGCTATACATAATTAGTGCAATTTAGTCTTGATTCTTAATGTACTAAAAGACATTTTAGGAAAATATTCAGCCTATGAGTAATGACTGAGTGTGTTCCTCCTGTAACTAAAAAGGAGATTGTATTGGAATTCCATTCCATTCCATTCCCCTCTAATTTGTGGACTGGGTGATGAGACAGGGAGTTGAATTGAAAACTAGCTCAGAGTAGTGACCAGTGACTCAAAGTCTAGTTGGAAGTAACTAGCAGAATACCCTATGAGTCAATACTGGGCATAGTTCTGTTCAGTATTCTTATTAACAATATGAACAATGGGACAGAATGTATCCTCAGCAAGTTTGCAAATGGTTGAAAACTGGGATGACTGGCTGATACACTAGAGGGCTGTGCTGACATCCAGAAAGACCTGAACTGGTAGGAGAAATAGACTGACAGGAACCTTGTGAGGTTCAGCAAGGAGAATTGAAAAATCTTGCTCCGAGAGAGGAACTAGAATCAATATTTCCACAAAGTTTGAAAGTAGCTCTGGGGTAGTAGGCCCTGGGGGTGCTAGTGGACCCCAAGTTGAACATGAGACTAAAAAGCGTCCTTGATGAAAACAAGGCTAATGATATCCCATATTGCATTTGGCATAGAGCTTTCAGCAAGTTGAGGAAAGTGACCCTTCCTCTCGACTGAGCACTGGAGAAGCCATGCCTGGAGCACTGGATCCTGTGCTAGCCTTCCCAGTTCAAGAGAGGCATAAAGAAACTAGACACAGTTCAGCAATTTTTAAAAATACCTGAAAGGAGACTGCAAAGAAGTCAGAGGCAGGGTCTTTTCAGTGGTACTCAGTGCTAGTACAAGACAGAAATTGAAATACAGGAGGTTCTATATGAACATCAGGAAGCACTTCTTTAATGTTTAGGTTGCAGACAAATAGTAGGCTGCACAGAGATGTGGAATCTCAGATGTTTGAGATAGGCAAAAGCTGTCTGAAAATCCTGGTCAACCTGTGGCTCTGCCTGAGCATGGTTTTGGACCAAAAGACCAGAAGACCTGAGATCCCTATCAATTTTCATTTGGTTATACTTTGCAGCCATTTATTCATGAAATGAGGGAAAGGACATTGAAACATAAGAGAGCTGTTGATTTTATTTATGTATTTAAAACCATGATTAATTCAAAGTAATTTCCTGCAGAATTTAAGCCTGTCAGCTAATTTTCCTTTTTAATAGATTTCCCATTAAATTTTAGTAGAAGTGATTAAGTAGTAACCTATCTGAGATCTGTAATAAAAATGGGGAGAATGTTTGACTTATTTTGATAATAAAGAAATAGCATTAATTCCTGCCATTTGTCTTCCTTTCGTATAGTATAAGATCTTAACAAACTTTAGAAATATTTGCTGCTGTTGTCTGTATTTGCTGATCAGAACAGATCCAATATGTGTTGTTTTCTTGATTGTAATTCATTTTTCTCAGGCGTCCCAAACATTTAGCTCATTTTCCTATTGTACTAACCTAAATGCTTCATAAAATTATAGAACAGTTTGAGTTGAAAGGGACCTTGGATCACCTAGCTATAATGTCCCTGCAGAAATACCTTCTACTATTGCTGAAAGTCCCATCCAGCCTGGCCTTGAACACTTTGAATATTTTCATGCATGGAGTGTCTACAGCTTCCGTAGTTAATCTGTTCCAGTGTCTCACTTTTTCCTAGTATCTAATCTAAATATAATTTTTAGTTTAAAACCCCTTGTCCCATCACTACAATTCCTAACAAACCATCTCTCCCTCTTTCCTGCAAGCCTCCTCTAAGTACTGGGAAGCTGCAATGAAGTCTCCCTGCAGCCCCCTCTTCTTTAAGTTGTACAATCCCATAGGCTGCCTCAGCCTTCTGATCATTTTCATGGCCCTTCTATGGGCCTGCTCTAGCTCATCAGCATCTTTTTACACTGCAGGCTTTAGAGCTGAACCCAGTACACCAGACTGGATCTAATGAGACTGAAACAGAGAGGGAGAAATATCTCCTTTGACCTGCTAGATACACTCCATTTTAGGGAGCCCAGGATAAGGTCGGCTTTCTGAAGTAAGTGCACACTGCTATCTCATGTTTCATCTGCCAACCCCCAAGTCCTTATTCACAAGGCTGCTTGCTATCCACTTGTTGCCCCATTCAGTATTAATGCTTGGATTGCCTTGATCCAAGTGCAGGGCCTTGCACTTGGCCTTGTTGAACTTCATGATGTTTGCATGGTTCTATTTCTCAAGCCTGTCCCTTTGGATCTTTCTGATCAATGCACACTGAAAATAAAAGCAAAAAGGTATCTTCAGGGGAAAAAAAAAAAAAAAAAAAAAAAGAATATTTTATGGGTCTCATCAAAAGAACTAGTAATTTATCATCATTAGACAGACACTACAGTTCTTGTTTAAAAACACAAATCATAATTCCATTTATGATAAAAGGAAACAATTTTGGAAACTTTCTTCAGAAGAAAGACCTTGATCTGACTCTTTTAATCTACCACAGAGGAGTTCTCACAATATTCTAGTCTCTGACTCCAAACAGGATATGCATTGAGATGAATAGCTGTAGCACCATTCAATCTGTCTCTGTATCTTACAGAGCCCTGGAGATGATATTGAACTCTGCAAAGAACAAAAAGGAATTATAATGTATGACCATTCAAATCAAATTTTGATAAAATAAAACAAATAAACAGTAAAATAACAATCTGATTTTTCTTTATGGTCTGGCAAATGACTATTCCATTAGCACCAAGAAAAAAATGAAACAAACAAACAAACAAACCAAAAAACAAAAACTTTTTTTTTCCTTTAATATAAATTCAGAGTCAATGGGAAACACTGTCTGGGTTTATTCTTAGATTGAAACATAGAGTACTTATCTTTGATCGTCAGTCTCTATAATTTTTGGACTATTTTAAAAACATATTTTATTAAAAAATAATGTGCATGAAGTGCATGTTTGCAATCTATTTTTAAGTACTTACTTTTGCTCTTAGACACATGATAAACTAGACAATTAATTTTAGAACATATGGATATTTCATAGAGGGGATAGCCGTTAGAAAGAAAAGGAAGATACTTTTAGTCGTAATTTCAAGAAATTATAAAGAATAAAAGAAAAAAGTTTTAGATTTAAGATATAAAAGTTTAACATAAAATTGTATTTCAGAGAGATTTATCAGAGATCCATAGAACATAGAATTTGTGGGTTCAGTACCAAGGGAAGCATACATGGTTTATCAAAGCTGAACTGTCAGATAAAGCTGAGTTCCCACAAGTGAAATGCCACTTTATGAATAGATTAGTCTGATAAACTAAAGTGGTTGATACAAATAACTTCAGTAGTTTCTTGTTTGATGCATTCATATCTTTCCCTTTTCTTTAAAAATCTGAAGATTAAAAGAGACACAAACATTGTTTTCCTTGTTCTGCCATATTTTTTTTTTCTGAAATGAAAACATTTATATAGGCCTTCTTCATACAACTGAAAATTTTGTTTTACTGCAGTATATGAAAGAATTATCACTACAACCTTTTTACACACACACACACTCACACACACAAAATTAAAAAATAAAAATAAAATTGAAGAAAATAGGAAAGGCACTGTAATTTACCACTTTCTTATCTCTTCTTCCAGTGGGTCAGATATGCCCTTCCATATTTAGAGGCAACTATTGACCAGTTAAATTTATTCAGCTACTGTGTTAGTATTTTCATCATTAACTGATCTTCAAAGAGACATTTACATATCATCTGAGGGATTCCACAACTTCTTTGAGAAAACCTAACAGAACTTCTGTTATTACCTATCTTACATTTTCCAAAAACCACACAACAACAGAGGTTGAACTGCAAAGTCACTAAGGAAGAGAGTGTTTAAGAAATTATTTTTGTCTTTGAGGGCAGATAACACACAGTATCTTCTGTATAGTGTCTGTCTTGGAAGTTGAAGTAAATTGACATTATATACCAGAGTAATTCATTTCATCAAATAAAGTAGATTTGGCTCAAAATACCTATCTCCTGAGTGCCTAAAGCTGGCAGTTACAACTATTCTTTCCAACAAATTTATGTTCTGCTCAAATATTAGCAAATTTCAAATGACAGTCTATGCTTATAAACTCCAAATTAGAACACTGTACGCGTTAGTTCCAAAGAAATTTGTCAAGGAATTGGTTTTGACTGAACTAATATACATTTCTTTTTTTTTTCCCTATTTTGATTACAATCTTACTAAGTTTTATGCAAATGTGCTTTGTGCTGAAAGGGTGGATAACAATTGCATTAAAGCTTTCTATAAACTTAACTTCTATAAACTTAACCTTCCATACTTTGTCAGATAAATGATTTTAATGTAAGAGCAGATTAATAGATTCATGCAATTTCTAGTAGTTCTAGCCCCCATTTAGACCATGTTACATAACATTGCTGAGAAAAAATATATAATGTATTTTGAAATCAAATTTGAAATTAGACATTATTGTTTATGAAATATCAGAAAAAAATAATTTGTGTAATTGTAATGGAGAGCCTAACGTCACTTCTTATTTATAGACTAATAAGAATTTCACACATCATTTCAACAAAACTGCACGTAGAAATTTGTTACGAATTTGCAATTGGAAGAAATGCAGAGTTCGTGTTCACTGATGATATGGGCTGTCATAAAAATAACTCCAAGAATGTTTTCCTTACTCTTGCTTTTTCTATCAATATTTTTATATATCTAATAACTCTAATGACTTCCTATTAGCATCCAATCCTAAGGTGATGTGATATATCTTGTCCTAAACAGTAAGAGTGTTTGTTTTTCATTCTTTGTCCTTATTCTCTTCAATAGTAACAGTCCAAAGTGTGAATGCAACAGAACATTTTTGTATAAACTATTCTTGTTATGACTATGAAGAGTCATGAAAACTCAATGCCATATTGTTAACAGAAACCCAGATAACAAATATATCATCTCATAAAATACAAGTTTTGTAGGCATTATGGAAAAGAATAGTTGACAATATTACCTTTTGGTGGCAAAATTGTTAAAAAGAGCACTTGAAAACTTTTCATTTAGTATGCAACAATTCTGCTCACAATGAACCTTCATGTAACATCCCTCTTGATTTTTATTTATTTTTATTTTTATTTTTATTTTTATAGGAAAAGGCATTTGTTTTTCGTTATTTAAGAATTTTTGGGCACCTTTGACTGCAGATGTAAGACAAACATTTAAAAAATACAAAATGTTTTAGATCACACTCTTGTATATCTTCTGTTAAAAGATAATTTCTTTACAGAGAAGGTAGGCAATTCTACCATATGAATATAGAACACCAAAATTTTCATAGAGTTCAGAAGTGGTATGAAAAGTCCTAAATAACTGACAGTGATATTTTATTATCTACAATAATAAAAACTTAACAAATCATTATCACTGAACTAGGATGGTTTTGTTTCAGGAAAGAATTATTTCAAAGTGAGTAGAACAGAAGGCTAAAACAATGCATTACTGATAAAATTTGTGGTTTAGGAGTATCTGAGTCCTTTCCATCTCATCTACGTGTATGCTTATTTCACCATTTAACACATTCAGGCAAATTTCTGTGACAACAAAGGATTCCTAACAAAAATAAATATCTCACTTTGAGAACCTAGGAAAACATTCATGTTTCTAAGATTCAGAGGTAAAAGAATGCACCTTAAGCATTTAAAAATCTGCTTACCATTAAAACTTGGCACTTTATCTCTCAGTAATCAATCTCTGTGTCTAATCCATCAGTTTTTTTATAGTGGAAGTGCTCTAAGTAAAGAGGTAATGATTTCTAGGATTCCCTATTAATGAAGTCACTGAGGTTGTGTGATGAAATTGTAGAACCACAAAAGCTTGGAATGGCTTGGGTTGGTAGAGTCCTAAATCATCATTTAATTCCAACTCCTTGTTGTGATCACGGTTACCACCCTCTAGATCAGGCTTCTCAGTACTCCATCCAGGCTGACCTTGAGTGTCTTTAGGGATGGGGCATCCACATGTTACAACACCATATGCATTGACTAATGAAGGAACTAACAAGTGTTTCAAAACCAAACAAAAAAGTAAGAGATTGGGAAATTCATAGATTTTCTATATCAATGGAATGAGACTATTCTCTACCTGGTCTACCTATGCTGCGTAAATGAATTTATGTGAAGCTTGTTTTGTTCTGATTTTGGTAAAAAAAAACAGAACTTCTACTTACTGTTATGAACTGCATAAGTTTTTTGGGTGTATTTGTTGGCGGTGTTTTTTTTTTTTTTTTGTTTTGTTTTGTTTTGTTTTGTTTTAGTTTGGTTTGGTTTTGGATTTGTTTTCTCAGAACTAATTTTGACCAGATTTCATTCTTTTCTAGAACAAGATTATCAATCAAATGGGAATGCAGAAAGAGAACAATTTACCAACTAGCAGAGAGAAAATGAATACATTAGCATTTTAAGGATATATATGAAATTCTTTGGAAAACATGAAAAAATAAGCAAAAGGAAGCCAGAGACACTGAATATTCCAATTATTGAAAAAATCCCCTGAGTTTACTGAATAAAAAATTCCACAGAACATGTAATATGTTCATGTTGCACAACAGTTTGAAAAGATACTAATGTATGGTTGTGTTAACAATGAGAAAACGTACAACTATCAGGTGAAGACCCTGGTGCCTGGGTAGAGGAAGAGGATACTGCCATTTTTCACAAGGAACAAAAGGAAGATCCAAGAAACTACAGACCAATGAGCTTCAGGTATGAGCCTGGGAAGATGATGGAAGAGATCCTCCTGGAAGCTATGTTAAGGTACATGCAAAACAGAGAGTTTATGCAAGACAGCCAACGTGGCCTTGTGAAGGGCAAGTCACACCTTCATGTTACAGTCACAGCATCAAAGGACAAATAAAGACAACTGATGCTATCTAACTGGACTCCCACAAAACCTTTGGTATGGCCACTTCTCACAGATATGCATATTAAGTACTATATGGTGGATAAGGAATCATCAGCTCTTTTTCCCTGTGTATGTAGGGAAAAAACCTATTAAGATAAACAATTCTTTAAATTAAAGAGTCAATCTTTAATTATTTTTGTTTATTAATTTTGTTCTAAATAATGAACAAGGAAAGAAAATCTAAACTAACTCTGCATTTTTAAAACCCCATTTTTTTCCAAAGCATAAAATTTATATATATTTTTATTTCTAATGGGAATATTTCATGAAAACATTTCCAGCTAAACCTCACTCCTTCATAATTCCAAGAAAAACTAACTGACTGCATTTGCTCTAATTTCCATAGCCGTGATGAGCTAATAAATGGAACTTAGTTGTTT
The DNA here is from genome assembly GCF_019238085.1 of Lagopus leucura. Lineage (NCBI taxonomy): Eukaryota > Metazoa > Chordata > Aves > Galliformes > Phasianidae > Lagopus > Lagopus leucura. The sequence continues at coordinate 2,465,933 of NW_024962272.1, forward strand.
CTTATTACTAAACTTAGTGTTCATTATTACACTTTTCAAAATAAATAAATTAATGATGAATATATGAAACAATATTTTGGTACTGAGCCAGAATTAAAATTATTAAATATAACTTTATATGTCATTTCACAACACTTTCAGAATTCTTAATTTGTTTTTGAAATGATTTATATTGAGGATGACATATAATAGTTTTGCAAAAATCCACATTCTCAGTGAGTTAAAAAAAAAAAAAAAGCAACATGAAAAACTGTTGGACTAATTAATTTCTTAGTAATTGGATATTTAAATTATAACCATTAGATACACATAATTGAAAGCATTTTTTTAAATAAAAATCTTCAGTACTTTCAGTATTCTATATGGTGTAAAAGATTTTATGCAAATCTGTTCATGATCAAATAGCATTAGCATGTTCTTTTGCTTCAAAAGAAAATAATATGTATAGAATATTATGAAAAATATGTCTGACTTTCTAAAATCATTGCCACCAAAAATTCTAAATATGAATGGAAATTTCATAAATCAAATATTCTTGTTTTCTTTTCACTTATATTCATATATACAACAACAAATATAATAAAAATATATATTTTTGTTTTGCTTTGTTCTGTTTTTGCAGGCATCACAATGCCAGGGCATGTATCAAGCTCCAGAGTGCATTTATTCCTGATACCAGTGGATATGAAGTTACGATTTCATATCTAAACCAATTGAGGGTAAGCCCTGAGGGCTTAATGTGTTTTCAGTTATGATAATTCACAGAGGTAACATACAAGGTAAATAACATATCTTGACTTCATTGTGGCCATAATTGTTGAGTAGTATAATAATTTTTGAAAAGAGTTCAGAAATGTTGATAGTGCTGATCTTTATTGGTAATTTCATAATTCAATTTGAACTTGTTTATTCTAGGATCCTCAAAACAATCAGTCTAGTTAAGATCAGTTAATTCACATCTCTCATCTTTTTGACTTTGGAAATAAGAGACAGCTGATCCAGTATATCTACTTGAAAATAAGTGATCTGGCTGTCTTATTTTGCTTGATATATATTTTAATTAATACGATTTACTAAAGTAACACAGTTTAGAAAGTTATGATGGATTTCAAATTAGGCAAAAAATATGCACCTGGCTCACTAGCAGATAGTCTGTGAGATTGTTGGCATAGTCAAAATGTCATTGTTTTGTTTGTGTCTTACAGAAAAAAATAGCTTTCTAAAACTTACAGATCAATATTGTGTAATGAAACCTGCATAATGCAAGTTTGTAATGCAAAATTGTTTCCCTTGAAGCAGTAAAATCTAAAATCATAGTATTTAATGAGTTCAGGATAGAAGAGACCTTGGTAGCCATATAGTCTGATTCCCTCTCTGCAACAAGGTAGACTGTCCCAATGCCTTACCACTCTTTTTAAGAAATTTTTTCTAATCTTCAATCTGAACTTCTCTTAGTGCAATTTAAGGCCAATACCTCTTGTTGTATTGCTAGTAACTTGAGAGAAGAGGACGATCCTCTATCAAAAGATAAGGTATTCCCTGAGCCTCCTCTTGTGCAGACTACATAACCTCTGTTCCCAGAGTTGGTCCTCATAAGACCCTTCACTAGATCTGTTCTTCTTTGGACACACACCAGAACCTCGATACATGTGAGTGAAGGTCAAAAAAGTGATCACAGAACTCAAGGTATGACCTCACCAGTGACGAGTACAGAGAGATGATCACTTTCCTGGTCCTGCTGACTATTTCAGAAACAAGCCAGGATGTCATACAATGGAATCACAGAATCATAGAATGGCTTGGATTGGAAGGGACCTCCAGGATCATCAAGTTCCAACCTCTCTGCCACAGACAGGATTGCCAACCATTAGATCAACTACTAGATCATCCAGCCTGACCTTAAACACTTCCAAGGGCAGGGCATCCACAACTTTTCTGAGCAACCTGTTCCAGAACCTCACCACTCTCTCAGAAAAAAAAACCTTCTCCCTGATAACTAAATATCCCCTCCTTTAGTTTTAAACCATCCATCCTTGCCCTATCACAATCTACCCTTTTAAAAAGTTGATTACATTCATGTTTATAAAATTCCTTTAAATACTGGAAGGCTGCAATGAGATCTCTCTGCCTTCTCTCTTCCAGGCTGAACAAGCCCAGTTTCTTCAGCATCTCTTCATAGGACAGGTGCTCCAGCCCTTTGCCATTGGCTGCCTGAGGACACTGTAGGACTGTTTTCAGTTGGCTGTCAAGTAACAACCCCAGATCCTTTTCCTCCATGCAGCATTCTGGCTACTTGGTCCCAAAAGTATGTAGGGATTCATGGGGCTCCTGTGATCAAAGGACAGGTCCCAAGACTTGTTCTCCATGCAGCTCATACAATTGATCACAGCCCATCAGTTCAGCCCATCCAGATCACAGAATCATAGAAAGGCCTGGGTTGAAAAGGACCACGATGATCACAGAATCACAGAATCGTAGGGGTTGAAAGGGACCTCCAGAGATCATCGATCAACTCCTCTGCTATGTGCAGAGTCACCCACCACTAGACCAGGCTGTCTAGAGCCACATCCAGCCAGGCCTTGAATGCCTCCAGGAATGGGGTGTCCACAGCCTACCTGGAAAACCTGTGCCATGCGTCACCAGCCTCTGAGTGAAAAAAGTCTAACTTAATGTCTAATCTAACCTAAGCTTCCCCTGACTCAGTTTAAAAACATTCTGCCTTATCAATATCCACCCTTGTAAACAGTAATTTCCCCTCCTGTTCATATGCTCCCTTCAAGTACTGGAAGGCCACAATGAGGTCTCCCCAGAGCCTTCTCTTCCCCAAGCTAAATAAGTCCAGTTCCCTCAACCTTTCTTCACAGGAGAGGAGCTCTGATCATCTTTGTAGCCCTCCTCTAGACCCCTTCTAAGAGCTCCATGTCTTTCCTGTACTGGGGGATGAAAGCCTGAACACAGTACTCCAGATGGGCCCTCACAAGAGCTGAGTAGGGATGGACAATCACCTCCCTCTCCCTACTAGCCAACCCCTTTTTTAATGCAGCCCAGAACACAGTTGGCCTTCTGGGCTGCAAATGCACACTACTGGCTCATGTCCAGTTTCTCGTCTACCAGGACCCCCAAGTCCTTCTCCGCATGGCTGCTTTCAAGGAGATCTTCCCCCATTTTGTATAAACACCTGGGATTGCCCCAACCCAAGTGCAGCACCCCACATTTGGCCTTATTGAACCTCATTGGGTACCCATGGGCCCACTTCTCCAGCCTGTCCAGGTCCCTCTGGGTGGCTTCCAATGTATCGTGGCTCCAGTGTATTGACTGCACCGCTCAGCTTGGTGTCATCTGCAAACTTGCTGAGGGTGCACTTGATGCCATCATCTATGTCATTAATGAAGACATTGAAAAGCACTGGTCCCAAGACCAGTGGGACACTGCCTGTGACCAGCCTTCACCCTGACACCCTGACCATTAATCACAACCCTTTGGTTGCATCCAGCCAACCAATTCCTAATCCATGAAATAGTCCATCCTTCAAATGCACACCCCTCCAATTTAGAGAGAAGGATGTGGTGAGGGACCACGTCAGAGGCTTTGCAAAAGTTCAGGCAGATGACCTCCATCGCCCTCTAGAGAGGAAGCTGTTGCCTGAGATGAAGATATCCCTCAGAACTCACTGAGCTGAACAAACCAAGTGACTTCAGCAGCTCTTTATAAATCTTGACCTCGAGACCTTTAATCATCTTTGCTGCCCTTCTTCAGGGGCATTAAATTGTTTTTTATCCTTCTTATACTGTAGCGCTCACAACTGCACAAAGTACTTGAGGTAAGTTCAGATCAGTGCAGAAAGAGAGTGGACCAATTACTACCCTCAAATGGCTAGTGAAACTGTGCTTAATGAATCATGGGAAATATAGTTTGCCTTTTTGGCTTCCAGGACACACTGCTGACTCACATTTGACTTGGCAGCCAGAACACTCTGATACTCTTTTTTGGGAATGCTTTCCAGAGTTGATTCATTTCAGGTGCACAACCTAGCACTGCTGTTCTTAAGCTTTTTGTGGCTGATGTTTACTGAGACCTATAGTTTATCAAAAACTTTCTGTAATATGTCTCTGACTTGGAAGAAGTAAATAGCTTCTCCTAGATTAATATTGCCTGCAAAACTACTTAGTATTTAAATATTTTATAAATATTCTGTAATCTAAGGGGGCTTAAGAGGGGCTGGTCAACACTTAAGTGCAATAACTGCAAGTGCACACTCAGTCTGAAAGGTCCTTATAATATGTTGAAGATAAAATTCTGATGCAGGCAGTGGTGGAGCCAACAAGAAGAGGTGTGTTGTGGGACCTTGTTCTTATTAACAAGGAACAACTGTCTGGCGATGCGAAGGTTGAGGGCAGCCTGGGATTTAGCGGACACAGATTAGCAGAGTTCAGGATCTTGTGCAGAAGAAGCAAGGCAATAAGTAGGACTGCAGCCCTGCATTTCAGGAGAGCCAACTTTGTTCCTCTTCAGGAACCTATTTGCAGCTATCCCATGGGCTAGAGCATTGGAAGGAAAAAGGTCAATTTAGAGGTGATTGGTTTTTAAACATCACTGCTTCTATGTTCAGGATAAGTGCACTCCTAAGAGTAAGAAATTGAGAAATAGGGATAGAGTTCTCTGATGATGCAAAGCTGGGAGGAGTGGCTGACACATGAGAAGACTGTTCTGCCATTCAGCAAGACCTAAATAGGCTGAAGAATTGGGCAGAGAGGATCTTAACGAGGTTTAGCAAGAGCAAGTGTGGGGTCTCGTATCTGAGGAGGAATAATTATATGCATCAGTACAAGCTAGAGGATGACGTGCTGGAGATGGGCTCTGAGGAGCAGTACTTGGGAGCTCTGGTGGATTACAGGATGGCCATGAGCCAACAGTGTGACTTGTGGCCAAGGCCAATGGTATCCTGGAATACATCAAGAAGAATGTGGCCAGCAGGTAGAGGGAAGCCTGGTGATCCTTCCTCTCTCATCTGCCATAGGGAGGCCTAATCTGGAATACCGTGCCCAGTACTGGGCTCCTCAGCTCAAAAAAGGCAAGCAATAATGAGAGCAAATTAATTTTAAAATATTCTGCAAAAGAATTAAACAGTTTTAAATAATAGGAAAAAAAAAAAAAAAAAAGAAACAGCAGAATATGTTCATTTTTATCTGTTGTTTCTGCAAATAAACAAAATTTTTTGCTAAGTTGTGCCTAACTGATACAGTTAAAAGCGAAAATACTGAAACAACATAACCCAAATTTTAGCCTTTGGTCTCAAAATATGTAAATGGACTCCTGTAGCTGCTTAATTACTTCAAATAGTGAACTGCTTTCATCTTACTGTTTCACATGATGGCATGATCCCAAATGGACTTTCCCAGTTAGAAGTGATAGCTATATCCTGGGGGGTATTTATTCTTTTAATACTTTCTTTTACCCTTAATTTGCAGTAACCCAGATCTGTTTACTTTCAGGGCATGATGCAAGTATGCTGATGAAGGCTTCTGAGAAAATAGATAATGCCTAAGGGGTGGGGCTTTGTGGGAATGGTGTTATTTTTGTTGTCACTGCTGCATTTTTCCTATATTGCATTTTTTTTTTCCATTGGGTTGATAAAGTCTGTTTTTGTCTTTTTTTTTTGACAGATTTTAAGCATGGGTGAAAAAAAGCTAAGAAAAATGTGTGATGCAATTATATTTTTTGTTATCATAATAAATATTCTGTTAATTCCATGATTCTTCTAATCATTGGGAAATGTACAATAAGAGCCAGTGATGTGGGAGTCATTAACTTGTGTAAACTTAAAAAAAAGACTAGAAGTATTTCAACTGTGTTTTAGACAGTAACCATAATTTTAGCATAAAATAAGTATCATTCAAAAACTCCACAATTAGAAAGAGATATTGGTCCAACACTACTCGCATTTCACATAAACAAAAATAATAATAATAATAAAAAAACAAACTTTTTGCAGTTCAAGAAGGGTATATACAAATTTCTGCATCTGAGGAAGAAAAACTGCGTGCACCAATATATGCTGAAATACATTCAGCTGAAAAACAAGCTGTCAGAAAAAGCTTTTGGGAGTCCTGCTCAACACTAATTCGACCATAAGACAGCAATGTGCTCTTGTCCCAAACAAGGCTGTTCTGTATTAAGCATAGAGTTGCCACTACAGAACCATAGAATCATAGAATCCTTATCTAGAATCCTAATCATAGAATCTATAGAATCATATAATTAGACGGGACATCTGAAAACCATCTAGTCCAATTCCCTTGCAATAAATATGGACTCACACAGATCAGGTTGTCCAAGCCTTATCCAACCTCACCTTGAAAGTCTCCAGGGCCAGGGCATCAACCACGTCACTGGGCAACCTGTTACAGTACCTCACCACTCCCACTAAAAAAGATTTTTTCCTTATATCTAACCTAAATCTACCCTCTTTCAGCTTGAAACTATTTCCCCTCATTCTATCACCACAGACCCTGCTAAAGAGTCTGTCCCCTTCTTTCCCGTAGCTCCCCTTTAGATACTGAAAGGCTGCTATCAGGTAACCTTGTAGCCTTCTCTTCTCCAGGCAGAAGAGCCCCAAGTTGCTCATCCTGTCCTGATAGGAGAAGTGTTCCATACCATGAATTATTTTTGTGGCCCTTCTCTGGATGTGCTCAACAGGTCTACATCTGTCCCATACTGAGGACTCCACATCTGAATGCAATACTCTGGGTGAGGCCTCATCACAGCACAGAATAGAGAGGCAGGATCACCTCCTTCAACCTTCTGCACATGCTTCTTTAGATGCAGCTCAGGATACACCTGGCTTTTTGGGCTACAAGGGCATGTTTCTATTTCATGTCCAGCTTCCTATCCATCAGTACCCCCACATCTTTTTCAGCAGGGCTGTACTTAATCCTTTCATCCCCAATTTGTACTGGTAATGGTTGCCTCATCATAGGTGTGAGATCTTGCATTTGGATTTGTTCATAGAGTCATCGAGGCTGGAAAAGACCACTAAGATCACTCAGACCAAACATCAACCCATCCCAACCATTAGTCCACTAATATTCCTTTAATATCACCGCTACCCATCAGTACTCCTTTGGATCAAATCAGTCATTTCTTTCACCTTATTTTTATATGCGACACATTTGCAGGCTCCATCAGGTTTACAGGTTACCCAGTTTACAGGTCATTTTCATAAAGAAATTCATGAAACTCATAAGGGCACACTGCTGAAGCAAACTTGCTGAGGGTATACCTCATCACTGTATAGTGATGATCACTGTATAGTATCAGCCCCATCACTGACCCTTAGGGGTCATTATGCATCACTGATCTCTATCCAGACATTGAGTCATTGGCCACTGTCTGGACTCAATCCAGGATCGAGCCAGGATCTTAATCCACTGACCAATCCACACATCAAATCTGTATCTTGCCAATTTGGAGAGAAAAATATTGTGGGGTGCTGTGTCAAAGGTCTTACCGAGACAGATGAATCTGTGGCTCTTCCCTTATCCACTGATGTAGTGACAACATCATATAAGGCCACTATGTTGATTAAGCAGGATTTGCCCTTGATGAAGCAATGCTTGTTCTCCATTGTCACCTTTCTGCCTTCCATGTGCCTTAGCACAGCTTCAAGGAGGATCTGTTCCACGACCTTTCGTGGCAGAGGTGAGACTGACAGGTCCATAGTTCCTGGGGTCATCCATTTTATCCTTTTTAAAAATGGGTGTGATGTTACCTTTTTTTTCCAGTCCCCAGGGACTTTACCTGATTGCCACGACTTTTCAAATACCATTGAGAGTAGCTTGGTAACTACATCAGCCAATTCCCTCAGGACTCTGGGATGCATCTCATTGGAATCTGTAGACTTGTGGCTGTTCGTGTTCCTCAGGTTGTCACAAACCTGATCTTTGCTCACATTAGAAGGGACATTGCTTCCCTGATCCCCCTCTACCAAACCAAGTGTTTGAGGACTGTGTGGTGAGCAGTTATCAAAGAAGACCAAGGCAAAACATTTATTTAGCACCTCAGCCTTCTTGTCTTCTGTTACCAGCCTGCCTGTGTCACTCATTAGGTGGAGTATGTCCTCCTGGACTTTTGTTTTCCAGTTGAGGTACCTATAGAAGCCTTTCTTGTTCTTTTTGGAAACCCTAATCGAGTTCAGTTCAATCTGGGCCTTGGCTTTCCTGATCCCATCCCTACATAACCCAACAACTCCGTTATACCCTTCCCACAGTACTTGTCCCTGTTTCCACTGCCAGTGCATTTTCTTCTTGCTCTTCAGTTTGACCAGCAGTTCCCAGTTCAGCTACACTGGTCTCTTGCCTTCCTTTCCCAGGTTGCTGTATTTGGGGATGGAAAGCTCTTGCGCCCTGAGGAAAGCCTCATTAAAGATCTGCCAGCTCTGCTACACACCCTTGCCCATGAGGACAGTTTCCCAGGGTATTTTGTTCATTAACTCCTTGAATAGCTGGAAGTTAGCTTTCCTAAAGTTTAGCTTCCTAATTTTACTCTTTGCCTGTCTTATATCCCTCTGAGAGTGAGCTCAACCACAACATGGTCACTATTGCCCAGGCAGCTTCTAATCCTGATGTTGCTAATCAGCTTATTTACATTGGTGAGCAACAGCCCCAGTATTGCATCCTCCATAACGGGGTAATCTATTACCTGTCTTAGGAAGCTTTCCTCAGTGCATTCTAGGAGCCTCCTCAATTGCCTACAGTTTTCTGAGCTACTCTTCCAACAGATGTCTGGATGGTTGAAGTCCCTCAGCTGGACGAGTGCTTGTGATTGTGACACCACCTGTAGCTGGAGATAGAAGGCCTTATCAATAGGATCTGCTTGATCTGGTGGCCTGTAGTAGATGCCAATCACAAGGCTTCCCTTGCTGCCTCAGTTTCTGTCATCCATAGGCTTCTGACTTGCTCATGACTGTTCTTTAGGGACAATCCTTCACATTCTATTCCTTTTCTGATGTAGATAGCAATACCTCCTCCCTTCCTTCCTCATCTGTCCTTTCTGAACTTGTAGCTATCGATAGCCACACTCTAGTTGTGGGAATCATTCCACCAGGTTTCAATGATGACAATTATATCATGGTTTTCTAGTAGCACAGTAGTTTCCAGCTCCTCCTGCTTGTTTCCCAAGCTGCATGCATTGGTGTAGAGTCACTTCAGCTGGACAGCTGGTCTTATAACTTCCTTAAAGGATAACTCCTTAATTCCTTTTAGGTATTTCCCTTGGTTTTCCCCATTGTGTTCTCCTGTTGACCCAGCAGTCACTGCCTCATCATCATAGAGTTTTGTATGTGCTGCAGTGCTGTCAGGAAATCTCAAGGTAGCAGGTCACTCAAGGCTCCTAGCCTCCTATCAGCATACTATCCCTCCCGTATATTTATGCCTTCCCACACCTTATCATGGGAAGACTCACTATTCCCCACATCTCCCTTCATATCTAGTTTCAAGCCCTCCCCATGAGCCCAATGATGCTTGAAGATGTGATTCTTCTCTTCTTGTGAGCAATAGTGAAGCCACAATTGAAGCACTGGGATGTGTGTTGCTCATCCCAGTACAAGAGAGACAAAAAACTGCTCAATAAAGACCAATGAAGGATCACAAAGACACTGAAGTCATTGGAGCATCTCTACTATGTGAAAAGTCTGAGAGATCTGGGTCTGTTCAGCCTGGAGATATGAAGGCTCGGTGGAATTTTTACTATATATATATATATATATATATATATATATATATATATATATATAT
>NW_024962272.1:2475733-2594853 GCF_019238085.1 Lagopus leucura
ATATATATATATATATATATATATATATATATATATATATATATATAAATATCTTATGGGGATTGCAAAGGAAACATAGTCATGGTCTTCTCATTGGTACCTAGTGTCATGACAGGAGGTAATGGCCATTAACTAGAACAAGTAAAGCTCCTTTAGGAAACTATTTTTAACTGTGAGAGTGAACAAACACTGGTACAAGTTGCCCTTACAGGTTATGGAGAAGTTGTGGAGTCTCTCTCTCTCCCAGTGCACAGATATGTTTCTGCTCAACCTGTTCCAGGTAGCCTTGCAAGAGCAGGGGATTTGGATAAGATGACCAGTAGAAGTTCTTTCTAACTTCAGACATTTAGTGAAGGAGAAAAAAAAATCCTTCAGTTTTCTTTGGACTGGCTCAATCACTTGGATTTTTACATACTCTGGACAGAGATTTTAAGATGACAATAACAAAGATTCAATCCATTTTTTATAAATTCTAATACTGCTATGCAGTACATTTTAGTTTAAATCACTAGAATATTGAAGTGATAGCACACTTTCAAACACCTTAGTGTTGCTATATAAGAAAGAAAAATATATTAATCTGATAATGCAAAGGTTTCTGGAGCCTGGTGCTAACAGTATAGTATGGGCAAACCCTCTGTATTTGAACTACAAGCAGGTTTCTTGCCAGAAGAAATTTTCAAATTCATAGAGGATCACAGAGAATGTGGAAGACGAGACAAAGAAAGGGAGTCAAAGGGAGAGAGACAGATGCAGAAACAGACATACACAAGCACAGACACAGAGAGACACAGACAAAGAGAAAGAAAGAGATAGAAACAGAAGACAGGCAGAGATAAAAAAGTTAGATTCCAATACTAACACATATCAATTAATAGAACATAAAGAAAAACATCTGGGCTACTTCTTGAATATCGTAGGCGTATGATGACTTAAGAGAATGATAGAGGATGCCTGAATGATAATGAATTTGCCAGGAATAATTTTTAATATTTTTATCTTCTGCACCAATTAATAAGATTTAACAGTTATTATTATTCCATTATGCTTTTCTTAGAAATGAGAATCATATTTGATAAAAATAAACTAATTACTTAGCAGACCTAACTTAATTCAAGTTTCATAAATTAAAACAATTCCCCAATTTCTCATTATCATAAAAAAAAGACGATAATGACAAAAGGCTAAAAGATCAATTACTGCTTGAAGTAGAGATCTGATTTTGTAGAAATTTTCTGAAGATCATTATATAAGGAATTGTCTCAAATAATCAACTCCATTTAGAAAAAAATGTTATGAATTAAACACTGAAAATTTCAAGTACACACAATGACTATTAGCAGTACAGAACGACAAAGGCAGTTCAATTTGTCTCATTCTGCACTGTAAAAAAGCTTTAAGAATATCGATCTGATTTGAGAACTATGATTGCTTCAGGATGTACAGTAGATATATCATTATTTTATTTTCAGAAATACCAGGCAGACAAAGATATTAACAAATGCCCCTTTCAGTAATACTCACTACTGAAATACTCATCACTGAAATGAGGAAGAAATAAATTCTATTAGCACTTTATTTGCAATATTAATGTTGACTGCTATTTTTATAATCATCTTAAATGGAAATTCAAAAATGTACTCTTAGTTTTGATTATTAAAAATCATGTGAATGCTTCGATGTCCTAGCAAACATAATCTCTGCAATTTTAATAACTAATTTTAGAATGTTGACAAAGTACAATTTCCTTGTAGAGTTAATGCATCTGAGATAAAAAATATATTGTTTTAAAAAGCCTGTGCTATTAGTTCATATGACTACACATTCTTCTATGCTCAGCCTCACAACACAAGTGGAAGTTCAGAAAGGAAGAACAAACAAACAAACACACATGCAAAAACAAACAACAAAAACAACAAAAAACAGAAACATAAAACAGAAAATATATAATTTTAACAAGATTTTAAGGGCACCATTTTTCTATAGATGTTGTCCACTGTAAGGTAATAGTATATTGAATTAACAGATACATCAACTTCACTCATTAAAAAAAAAAAAATAAAAGCACAGCATTACATGTAATAAAAGAAATATTGCAAGAAGATCAGAGTGATAGCTATAAATACTGCTTATGTTAATTTATTTCTAATTATAACAGCACTTTCCCCTCTTTGCTATTTGAATATTTTGAGCTACTATTAATTCGCCAGGAGCAGCTTTCATTTTCCATATATCTTCAAGACTTGATTAGATATAATTTTTTAGAGTTTTAAAACATTTACACTTTGAATATATAATTTCACTAATTTATGTAGACATTCATTAGTGGTATGACTAGAGGAGAATGGGAGATATGATTAAATAATAGGTTTGCTTTTCATTTAGATTATGATGCAAAGTTGAATATGGTGCATTATCCATTTTCTACAGCTTTTATTATATAATGTGTGAAAAGATCATAATAATGTTATGCTTGTAGGCTTTCAAATCTTTAACCTGATGAAACATTGTAACAAGTAATACAAACACTCTTTCAGAAATTGGTAGTATATAATTAGCACTTTTATTTTCAGAACCTGGATAATTGTTAAAAAATGGATACCTATAACAAATGCCAGTAAATCTCTGCCCTACTGTGGGCTCAACGTATATCACTAAACAGTAAGCCGCTGCTATAAGATTTGGGAATGTATAAGATGTCTCCTATTTGCCTCCACACCAATGGGCATTTCCTCTTTCATGAAGGAGAAAAATGACTAAATCACAGGCTTGTTCAAGGCTGGCCTACATTACTGGATATCACACAGTTCCTTCTGAATGCAGAGCAGGGTCAGCTATAAGTCGACCAAGAAGGTCTGAAAACTCCAATGATGGACACTTCTCAACCTTTTGAGAAGCTGTTCCAGTCTTTGACCACCCCTACTATAAAATTTTGTTTATTTTTGTTTGTTTGTTTTTTAATATTTAAATAGAATTTAGTCTCTTTTATTTTGTCTCTCTGTCTGGTTACTGAGCACCACTAGAAGTGTCTGGTTACATCTTTGGATTACGTCCTTTGGGTATTGTTAACTTCTCCCCTTGGGTATGTACATTCTGCAAAACTTGCTGAGTGTACATTCTGTCTTACTGCCCTAGTCAGTAATGAAGATACTAGATAGCATTGGACCTGCTACTGTCCACTGAAGTATAGAAGCAGGGACTGTTCTTGAGATGGACTGCAACACTCTGGACTTGGTCATTCAGTTAGTTCACACTCCAAGTTACTGTCCTCTTGTACTTTATCCTACTGTTTGTGAGAATGCTATGAGATGCTTCAACAGGGCTTACTAAAATCAACATTCACTGTTCTCCCTTCACTCATCCTATCATCTCATTGTAGATTTGTCCTCATTATGTTAAAAAATGCTTTACAGGAGGACCTGATGCTCAGACTTCTGAGGGTTTGAGGTTAGGCTTACTGGCCTGTAGTTCTCCAGATCTTCATTTTCTTCCTTCCTGAAAACAGTAGTGATGTTTTCTCTCTTCCAATCTTCAGAAACATTAAAGCCTTTGGAAGGTAACAGACTGGTTTCGCAATTATGTCACCCAGCTATATCAGCTCTCTAACAGCATCCTGTTAGGTTGCAGCAACTTGTGTATGTTCACTTTATACAAATGCTCCCTAACCAGATTCTCCTCCATTAAATGTACACATTTTCCCTCTGGGCTCAAGCATCTGGAAGAACTAAAAAACAGCTCATACCAGAGTAGGCAGAGGTGAAGAAGGCATTCACTAACTAAATTTTTTCCATGACCTTTGCCTCCACGTCTCCTCCTCTATTCTTTCTCATCTTTCTAATGAAAATTTAGATGAATCTATACATATATATATACATATTCATATATGTAACTGATAGGAAATTGAAGACCAAACAAGACATACTCAAGGTGAGAGAAAAAAAATACATGAATTGTGAGCACATGCAACTCTAAAAGCTTTGTTTTAAGATTGTTATCGAACATTTTCTCCAATTGAAATGTTAATTTAATGTGTATAGATAATGTGAAAAAATGTATTATAAACCAATAAATGATTTTTGAGTTCTTAATAACAAAAAGAAAACCTTAAAAAAAAAAAAACATTTTTTTTCTCCACCTCAAATAATACTTTTTTTTTTGCCAGTTTTTCAATTTTTAGGCAGAATTAATCAGATTTACATGGTGAAAACAAATTCTTAAAAGTAATTTGCTTTCCCCCTGTTCTTTTGTCCTTTTTGTTTTAGGCTAGAAGTCAAAACACTGAACATCTTTAGAAAGATTCTTACTAAGTACATTTTACATGCTACATCTATCTGCCAAAATAGAAACACACTGCAGTTGGTGGTGATCTTTCAAAATAGCAAAGGAAAAGGTCACTTAAGGCTTTATTCTCTAAGGTGTTATGTGGCTAAGAATATACTTTAAAACTTCGTTGTGTGACATATACTCTACTCAAGATCTTGCACCGTCAGTCCCTAGCAAGGCAATACTGATAACTAACTGGTGCCGCCATTTAGAATTATCAAGTACAATACTATTTCTGAACATTGAAATTCTTTGTAGCTGGGATGCATGAAGCAAGGAATTAATTGCAGAGTCCTCTGAGTACTTAACTTCCATGTTCAGAATAAACTTGAGAATCCTAGCAGCTTGCTGTCTGTAGAACAGCTTTCAGAAGTCCTCATTATGACTATAAAATCTATACTTCTCCACTTACTCATACATATAACTGCAAGGGCAAGTTGTGCTGAAAAGCTGCACTTACTGTAGATCTGAATTTTGCTTTTTTCAAAACATAATGTGTTGATCACTTCAAGCCTAGGTGATAATATTAATTTAAAAAGTTTTCTCTGCATTTTTATTTCTGTAATATTTATTTGCTTGCTTGTTTGAATAGATTGATAGTATTTCTGGCCAAGGAGTTATTATATTACAAACTTAAACAAAATTTAATAGCATCATGTTCACAGCTAAATATAGCCAGTTAGATTTTAGATATGCTATAAAACACACAGCATGCAAAAATATTTTATAATTTCCCATTTGTATCTGTTTTATTAATAGAAAATACAAAATAGTTCTAATTAAGCATCATAATAGTTATAATAAGTAATATAATAAGTAATAATAAGAATAATTAGATAATTAACAATTATTATGAATGTTATCTATAGAGCCTTTGTATGATTGCTACAATTGATCTTTAATTATTCTACCTAAAAAGCAACCACTTTGACTCATTTTCCTAAAGATGATTTAAATCTTTCATATCATTACAGCTGTCCCTGAAAATATTTCCTTGTTTTGTTAAAAAAAAAAATAAAAATCAGTCCTATATGTGCTTCTTTGCAGGTTTCATATTAGTTTATTTTGTATTTAAGCACTGAAGAAAGCATATGTTTCTGTGATGAAACTTTGTAGGCTACAAAATCTGTTAATGCACTTTTACAAAATGACTCTTTGCAACACCCACATTCTGAAAAAGAGGGCTGAACAGGATGCAGCCAGGCCAGTTATCATGCGGCTGTCTGAGCCACATTGCATCAGTTTGAAAGATGTTCTAATTTACATCAACTGGTTTAGCTTCTGAGTGGTCACATGCTTTCCGCAATACAAATGCTTACCACTTTTTATTACTCTTTGGTTCAGCATCTTGTTTCACAAGTCTTTTGAGGAAGGAAATGAAGGGGACAATTCTTTCCACTTTCTGTTGCCTGTTCTTATCTTTAATAGCTACTCATCCCTAGGTTTCATACTTCAGAATAAAAGTAGTCAGAGAAAGCTGCTATTTGTGTGGAGGTAGTACACTGCAGAGGTAAAGCTGGAGAACAAAGATCCTCTTACTCTGTTTGCAGAAAGGGAAAGGGAGAAGGAAGAGGAGAGGGGGAGGGAGAGAGAAAAGAAAAGACAAAGGGAGAGGGAGAGGAAAAGGGAGAGAGAAAGAGAGAGGGAAAGAGGGAAAAGGGAAATGGAAGAGGAAAGCAAAAAAGGGAAAAGGGAAGAGAAAGGAGCAAGGGGAAAGTATGGAAGTAGGAAAACCTTTCTATTTATACTTTCAAATCAAGTGTTCCCTGCAGTCCCTTAAAAAAACAAACAAACAAACAAACAAACAAACAAACAAACAAACATGTCATTTTTATAACATTTCTGTTGATAAATCAGCATGCCTATCTTATATCTAAATAAGGTATTTGGGGCATATTCTGATCTGATACAAATGATAATGTAATGAAATATGTTTTCTTGATAAGGATAGACATCTTCTCTTTGCTTTGGCATCTTTCTTCACCTGCAAAGGAAGTAGGTGCAAAGGAAGTAACTGAAGAAGAAAATTGCTTTTACAAACTGATGCTGCCAGAATTTGGATAGGTTTATTCACATGCCAGAGATGTTAAATGCTACTTAATTAATTTGCTCTCAAATCTATAACTTATAACTTATAAAACTTATAACAAGATTTTCCTTTTTTTTCAATTACAATTCGAAATAAGTATTTATTAAAAACTTTAAAACATTTATCAATAATATTCAGTAACATTTAATGTATATGTATTCGAATAAATAAAGTCTGTTAAACCAGTTTTGGAGATTCTTCTCCAATCTTATTTCCATAGGAAGTCTGTAATAATTAGAGTGAGATGGAGAAACAGGAGCTTGGCTTTTGTTGTTGCTGTTATAAACCAATGAAAAACACTTTATCATGGTATGCCTGGAACTTTCTAACATTTGCAAGATACTGATTGCCATGACAACAACCTAAAGGCTGAAGACTTGGCTTAGAGGAGGGAGCGCAGCATAGACAGGACATCCTTGCTCTGCCCAAAACTCTCATGTTTTGCTGCAGAAGCTTTGTCCATAAATTTGTTTATGGCAAACTTGATTATTGCCAATTTGTTTGCTGTTAACTAATTTATGAACTTCTGATAGCAAACACTGTAAATTTATCAAGCATAAATGGATGCCTGAAAGAAGAATTGGTGAGCTTTGAGACTTCTATATTTAGAAACTTCTGATCAGTGCACTCACAGATCAAGAGCACTCCTCTTCCCTCACAGTTGGCCAAATCAACACTGGAACCCAGAACTGTGATCTCTTTGTCCTCTCATATCTCTCTCTCTCTTTTCTCTACTCCTCCCTCCCCCAACAACTCCTCATCCCATTTCTCTCTTTTCTTTTTCTCTCATGAAGTTTTTAACTTGATTATCTATAATGTTACATAGCTTAGGTGCACAGTTTAGACAGATATAATTGTGTGCCAGTACCTGTAAGATAATTTTAGTAGAGAGATCATCATTAAAATTAATGATTATATTTTGTTGCTAATCTAACCAGGAGGATTTGAAAATCTGCTCATCCCTCCCTCCTTCATGAGCTGAGCGTGATAGTTGTTTTTTCAAATTAATTGAAACATCTCCCAACCATTTCAGAAACTGTGTATTATAAAGCATAAAAAATTATTTATATTCAGATATTTGTTTAACATTTTAAGAAGAAAAAAAAACCACAAGAACAATATTTTTTTTTTATTTTAATTTTATTATAGCGCCTCAGATTTTAAAGGTATAGTTTTCAGAATCATAATGCTGTACAATTAATAGTATATAGGGACTATTTAGGACCACTCTAATATTTTATTTACATCTGAATTTTTCTGTTTGTTTTTTGTTTGTTTTTAAATCATTATTATTATTATTCCAATGTATTGCATATATAGATGTATAAAATATTCTGATTCCAGAACTATAATAGATTGTAAAGACATAAATAAGAAAACTAACCAAATTAGTAGTGTCACTAAACCCTGGCTACAATAGCGTCCCAGCTTCAAGAGTGGTACCAAACCTTGTGGAAATTTTCCCATCTACTGCAAAACCAAGAGTTATACTATTTTATCTGAAAAGAGAGGACTAGCATAGTAATTGAGAAAAGGCAACACAAAAATATTCTAAAATTTTTATTTAATTTTAAAAATAAACCACTTTGGGCACTTTGCTCTATCATTATTTTAGATATCAGTATGGAAAGGAAAATAGTAATTACTAGGTAGGAATCTTATGTGTATGTTTGGTGGCCCTGCTAGGCAGGGGGGTTGGAACTACATGATCCTTGGGGTCCCTTCCAACCCGGGTGATTCTGTGATTCTGTGATTCTGTGATTATATTGAATTTCAAACTTCAAAAATTTAAACGTAGTTTGATATACACTGATACTTCATTTTTGCACAAGTATAAGGAAAAATGCAAATTTGGTGTATTTACCCTTACTATCAGGAAACAAAACAAAACAAAAAAATCAAAACCCAACAACAACAACAAAAAACTCTCATGAGTTTTGCTATATGAATGAAAATTAAGATTGTGGGAATATGCAGAATGAGTACTGTGGTGTCTTTTTTCACTCAAAAACAAACATGTTAGTGACAATTGTTACAAAAGGGACATAATTGCATATAAAGCCTTTTGGCTCAACCAGTGTCTTCAATTATAGTAGTATTAATTCTATAAAATACTGGATCTTTTGCTAAAACTCGTGTTGACACAGCCTTTTTTCAGATATACAAAGACTTATTCTACTTGATTACAGAGATTACAATTGAAGTTATGTCTTAACTAAAAGTAATGTGACTATAGAATCATAGAATCACAAAGTTGGAAACAACCTGCAAGATCACCTAGTCCAATTGTCCTCCCATTACCGTTGCTACTATAAGCTACTAAACCTTATCTTGTAGCAACTCCAGGCGCCACTTCAACACTGCCAGGGATGGAGACTCCACCACCTCCCTGGGCATGTCATTCCAGTGTCTAACCACTCTCTGAGAGAAAAAGTTTTTCCTTATGTCTAATCTAAACCTCCTCTGGTACAACTTGTGGCTATTTCCTTGCGTCCTGTTTGATACTTAAGAGAAGAGGTGAAACCCCTCCTCATCATAACCTCCAACCAGGAAGTTGTAGAGATCAATGAGGTCTCCTCTGAGCCTCCTCTTTTCCAGACTAAACAATCCAAGCTCCCTCAGCCGCTCCTCATAAGACTTAGGCCCCAGACCCCTCACCAGTTTCGTTGCCCTTCTCTGGACAAGTTTCAGTTTCTCAATATCCTTCTTGTAATGAGGGGCCCAAAACAGAACACAGTACTCAAGGTGCAGCCTCAACAGTACTGAGTACAGGGGGATGATTACATCCTTGCTCCCGCCGGCCACACTATTTCTAATGCATGCCAGGATGGCATTGGCCCTCTTGGCAACCTGGGCACAGCATCAGCTCATGTTCAGCCGAGCATCAACCAACACCCGTAGGTCCCATTCCCCTTCACAGTCATCCCCAAGATGTAGCGCTGGTGTAGGTCATGAGAAAAGACGTTAAACAAGACAGGCCCCCAGACTCCTGGGCGACACCACTTGTAAAGGGTCACCAGCTGGATTTAACTCCATTAACCACTACCTACTGGGCATGGCCCTCTATCCAGTTCCTTACCCAAAGAATGATATACCTGTCCAGGCCACGTGCAGACAGTTTCCCCAGAAGAGAGACCGTGTCAGAGGCTTTGCTGAAGTCCAGGTAGACAACATCAGCAACCTTTCCTTCATCTACCAGGCTGGTCACACAGTCGAAGAAGGAGATGACCTTGGTCAAAGACAACCTGCTTTCATTAAGCCATGCTGGCTGGGCCTGATCCCCTGGATGCCACGCATATGCTGTGTGATCTGAAGATGATTTGCTCCATTACTTTCCCTGGCACCAAGGTCAGGCTGATAGGCCTGATAGTTCCTCAGATCATCCTTATGGCCTTTCTTGTAGTGGGAGTCACATTGGCAAGCCTACAATCCTCTGAGACCTCTCCAGATAACCAGGAGCACTGGTAGATGGCTGAGAGCAGCTTGACAGTCACCCCCGTCAGGTCCCTCAGCACCCTAGGATGGAGCCCATCCAGTCCCATGGACTTGTGACAGTCCAGATGGAGAAGGAGCTCTCGAACCATCTCCACCTGAATCACCGGGGGTATACTCTGTGTAGCACCCTAGAATTCCAGATCAGGGTGTAAAGTGTCCTGAATGTAACTGATCTGCCTATTAAAGGCAGATGTAAAGGCATTGAGGACCTCAGCCTTCTCCTTGTCCTCAGTGGCCACATTCACTGCTGCATCAAGTAAAGGATGGAAATTCACCCTGGTTCTTCTCTTACTGTTGATATATTTATAAAAGGACTTATTCTCTTTTACTGAGGTGGCCAATCTGATTTCAAGTTGAGCTTTTGCCCTCCTAACTTTCTCCCTGCATACCTTAGCAACTTCACTGTAATCTCCCCAAGTAGCCTGTCCCTTCTTCCAAAGGACATTTTTCCTTTCTTTCCAAAGGAGTATTTTTCTTCTGGAGTCTCAACAATAGTTCTCGGCTTATCCACACCAGTCTTATTCCCCTATGGCTCGTCTTATGGCATTCAGAGACAGCCTGTTCTTGTGCCTTTCATAATTCCATCTTGAGGAGTGTCCAGGCTTCCTGCACCCCTTTCCCCCTAAGGAGCGACTCACAAGGGACACGTTACAAGCATTCTGAGCAGGTCAAAGTCCACCCTCTTGAAGTTCAACATATTTGTATGCTCAGACTAACATATCTTGCCGTAAGCTACATTAAGGCTTATTAACACAGCATACAACATTAGAACAGTCAATTCAAGTTTAGAATAAAAAGTTGTTTACTGCTTATTCGCATCCATCAAATCCCTGCCATTCTTATGTACCGAACTCCAAGGTGCCCACCTCTGTTTATCTAAATTACTCTTATACTGGAGTTTTCAGAGCACTTTCCAACCCTGAATAAATTCATTTTGATGCATTCCTGTGAGAAACACCAAAGCTAAGTGCTATAACCAGTTACATACTGTGGTGCTGCTACACTCAACGTAACACTTGTTGTGTCCAAGCTATCTTTTGAACTAGAAGCAATGAAGTGCTTTAGTGCAGCTGTAAGCTTGATTGAACTAGTTATGGCTACTACTTCCCAAATGCAACTATACCCAGCCATACAATGCTGTATGGTTTTGTACTGAGTTACACCAACATTAAAACCCTATCAGATCTTGACAGAGTTCCTTTATTTGTACTCTATTAGCTACATAGAGCTGCCCCAAGATACACACTCCTAAAGGGAAATTAAGCACAGTATTTTTTGATATTGTAAAAGTGAATCTCTAGACACTCTAAGACGAAAATAAAACAAAATCCATCTATCTACATTAACATATTTAAGAGGCATTCATAATGACAGCCCTCAGTTTTGACAAGGATATCAGATTCCAAAATAACCCATCTAACAAAAAGGAGGTAACAAGGTTAGGTGTCTTTTAGATACATAAGCATTTTGGATAGTGTTACGGAGCTTACAATGAAGGAAGTCATCGAACACTGAACTTCTGAACTCAGTCTTCTTTTCTCAATATGTAAAAGTTGTGACTTCTCTTATTGCTCATTTTAGACTCTGCTTTAACGTTATTAGTATTATAAAGGATGCCTTTGAAGAAGTGTGTCTATCAGGAACCTAATCAAATAAATTGGCCTCTTTTTCTTCCAGTTTCTGAAAGTCAGAACTACAGCTACACTTGATATAATTTTAATTCTTTCTTCAGATAGGTAGGTGACATTTGGACTTTGGCTATATTCTGCTTGTAAAAAAAAAAATACTATTACTTGTTGCTCATTGCTCAGGTCAGTAAATATTAGTGGTAACAAGAGGAGAAAAAAAAAAACAAGAGAATGGAAAAAGGAGAATGTAAGAGCACTTTGGAACTGCGAGCATGAAATTTTATTCATATTGTGCACCTTCTGTGGTGGATAAAATTAATGCCTATTGTTTGAATTCTGAACTGCAGTAGTTATATCAGTGTGACAATGAATGTATGAAGAATACCATCTGATACAATTTTGAGGACAATATAACAGATAACACTGCATACTAATATTATGTAGTGCTTAATATTAAGTAAGGATATTAAGTATCCTTATTAAGTAACGATAAAAAAACCAACTAACCAACCAACCAAAGAAAAGCTCTTTCTTTAATGTGCTAAACACTTCTGAGTTGTAGAAGACAAAATGTATTCTGCTGACTGCAGGACATTACTTACAATTAATTTTGTATTAATATTAACACATAATTTCATCTTCCAAACATGTAAAAATACGCAGAAATTTCAAAGTTTACAAACCCTAACTTTTTAAATGTGTGTCCTTTGACTAAATGAAATAAATAAATACATAAGACCGTTTTTATGTCTTATTAACTAGATTAAGTTTTTAAGGATAGTTACATTTTAGTGAATTAATACAGCACCAGAATCATAACAGAAGCTCCTTTACCTAAGACACTCTCCAGAATTTATTATATATGCCTATAGTTGGACTACTCAAGAAAACAGAATGTGGTATTCACCAAGTATAAAATTAAATAAATAAGTAAATAAAAAAAATGACTATGTAACTTTCGGACTAGAGAGGATTTCTTTGTCTGATTGGGTGAATCAATTCAATACTGAATTTTATGCTTTTACTGTCATTTCAGGTATTTCATGTCAGGTATTTCGTAATGCACTCTAAAAAAAATTCTTCCTTACAATCACATTACAATCTTCATGAAACTAAAGTTGTAAGAAAACTATCACATCCCCAGACTGCAAGAAATATTGCAAGAATCTATACAATTATATCCAACAAATTTTCCCCTGTATACTATTCTTTTTCATATTCATATTTATTTATTTCACACTTTTGAAATGCAAGTCACAGAGTGCTTCTCAATTTTCTAATTACATAAAATCATTTTTTTAATTAAAAATGTTACAGATCATTTATTTATTCATTTGTTTATTAAGGACATACTACTTCACTACTACTAATTTTGCATTCTTTGGTATGTGTCTCTATCAAAATATGAACAGTTACAAAAGACAGCATTATTATAGGCAAAATATACCTAGCTGTACAATGCATGTAACTTTATATTTTAAAACAAAAGTTAAATAAAACATTAACTACAATAAGAAATCTGAATAATCAGCTGGAAAAAAAAATTGCTGTATTTCTTTTTCTTAGCATTAAAAAAAAATAGATGTTCACAACAATCATTGAATCTATGTCACTGCATAAACCAAAGGAACTTCTCTTATTGGAATTTATACAACTAAAACCATTTAAAGAGGGTTGACATGCATGTGATCATTCTTACAGAAACAGTGAAACTATATAGAAGAGTTTAAAGAGAAAGCACACCTAAATCTATAGACTGCATGACATTTCAGCTCTTACAGTAGTCTAGTAAAATCACACAGAAATTACAGCCTAATTTGACATCAGAATCAAATAAACTTACTACTTCAGCAGCAATATTACAGGAATTTTATTTAACTATAATAGATCTTACAACTATGGGAAAGAGTACCAAAAGTCAAACAGATGTGCTGTGCACTTACTAGAGTGCATTTTAATTATTGAAAAACACCCTGACTATAAATATATTACTTTTCAGAAAAGATTCATAATAGATTATTCCACCAACCTTCAATAAATTTAACAATTAAATATTTTAACAATTAATTTAAAAATTCATAAATATATTATATTGCCCTAAATGATAATAAAACTGAGAGTCAAATCTTGATCATCGGTTTTTCATTTCTCTTAGAAATGACTTTTACACAGAAAAGTGTTTTTAAAAGTTTCATGATATTTTGAAGATACCTAAAATAGATGCAGTAGCTAAACTGAGTGTAACTGTGACTTACTTTGCAAGATTACTGTTTATGAATGAGATCACTACCTAACTCACAAAAAATTAGTGTTAGTTCTGAATGTGATATGGATTGTGATGATGTGCTGTATAAAAATAGCCATTTAATGTATTTGAATCTAATCATTAATAAAGAGATAGAGCTTGAGACATTTTATAACTGGAACATTCTGCTAACATAATCTCACTCTCACTCAAATATATCTAAAAAGTTATTATCTGATTATGTAAACCTGATGTTGATTATCATAGCATCTTTTTGAAAGTAATTCCTACCAAATGAAGTGGTTCCATATCTATGAATCTGTAAAGCTCATAATTTCATTTGTCATATTGTCCTTAGTGCCACATTCCCGAGTTTAAAAAAAACCCTATTTCTGCTAATTTCCTATGTAGAAATTACCATCAGTCTCTCTAATCAAACACACTGAAAAAGTAAGATTTGAAGTAACTTCAATTATTTGCAATTTTTTTTCAAAACTTATTTAAACAAACAAAACAGACAGCAAAATATAGATGCCATTGAGCAATAATTTGCAGCTTGTGCACTTCTTTGTTAGAAAACAGGAATAACACTGCTCAGAACAATGTGATTTTCAAGAGGTCTAACATATTAAGTTATTTATTAGTTCGGAAGGGCTTAGTAAATTCTTGAAAGCAAAGCTCCCAAGAGCAACTTTTTTGTTTCTATGTTTGAAGCTTTTTTCTGTCTTCTCTGTGATATTATATGAAATTGAATAAATATAGACCAGTAAAAACTGTACATGCATTCAATAAGGCCTGTATTCCTGGGATATTTATTTGCAATAAACACAATTAGAAATTGTCTTATTTTTGTATTAACAAAATTTATTAATGAAATTTCAAAACTGAAAGAAGTGGGAGATAAAACAGGTGCAGAAAGCACTCAGCATTTTCTAGGCTTTCACTTTTAGTGTAGCCATTGCTTATTATAGCATATAAAAACAGAACTGCTGCTGGCTTTCCCATAACGATTTGTTACTATCAGCATTCTCAATAAATCGCTCACAGTAACACTAGTGAAAAAACACAGAGCCAAATGAGACAAAGAACTCACTTCAGAAAATTCTCTTTCATAAGTAAATTAAATTAACCATGTGGAAATTACTGTTTAATTTCTTGCATAAATTTAAGGTTTTATGGTGTTTCTGTGAGGCCCAGAGAGGCTCCTCCAAACAAGTTCACATCTCTGCCCTCCTCTCCTGGATTTCCTGTTCATCTATCCCACTACATCTTCCTTGTTTAGTTTAATAACAATGAAGGTCCACATTGATATAACTAAAAGTAACTCAGTTCATGTTTGTTTTTTATTAAGGTTATTCACCAGATCATCTTCGCTATTGGTCATAAATAATAAATTGAGTTCTCTGTTGTGCTTTTGATACTGTTCAAGAAAAAAAAAAAAATTGGAAAAGATAAATAGAAGAGCTTACAAGGATAGATTTTAGCTGTTATCTCATGTCTTTAAGCTTCAGACTACTTTTTACTTATTTCCTTCCCCGCAGCCACTCTCTTCCCACAAAAACAAACAAACAAATAAAAAACCACACACACAGAACTCTTAGCAATTTAAAGCATTTCTGAACACTGTTACAGTCAAAACAAACACTGAACAGTAATCAGTCTGTGGTAACTTGATAATCTTTCATCTATCAGTTCCGTGGATAATTACCTTCTACTATTTAATGACTTCTATACTTACATCTGTTATTTCCCTCCAAGGCAGATTATTCTTTTATACCTCTTCATATTTTTGTTAATTTCTTGTTAAATTGAATACACCCTTACCACTGTGATTGTCAGGAAAGAAGACAACTATTCAAGTCTCTTCAACAAGGAGTAGCTCAAGAGGAAAAGTAACTGATTCTGATTTTTGTTTTTACCTTTTCTCTGTAGCACGATTCTTAAGATTCTTTACTAAAGAACAAAAATTTGAGTTACAATGTAAAGGTGGTACTATGAAAATCTATTATTAAGTTTAGTTCTACTAATTACATTGGCTTATTCTGCTGCTTTAATTATAGAATCATGGAAAGACTTAGGTTGGAGGGGACCTTAAAGATTATCTAGTTCTAATCCCCAGCCATTGTCAGGCTGCCATCCAGGCAGGATGCTCAGGATGCCATCCAGCGCGGCACTGAACGTCTCCAGAGATGAGACATTCACAGTCTCTTTGAGAAACCAGTTCCAGCGTCTCACCACCCTGTGAGTAAAGAATTCTTCCTAACATCTAACCTAAATGTCTGTTTTTTTATCCAAATTCACAATAAATATACACCTAGAAAATAAATGTCATGCTTCATCGAAAAGATGTTCCAGTCACATATTAGTCACAATTTATAAAATCTCTTTTGAAGGATCAATTCATTTCTATATGCTTTCCTATTTGATTAACTTGATTAACTGAAATAGGTTATGATTAACTGAATGAATTAACTAAAAATGATTAACTGAAAAAGCACCTGTTGTAAGACAAAAGTTATTCCATTTCCTTTGGTTTCATACTTATTGACAACTAAACTCCATCACATTGAGTATCTCAGTTTTCCCTTACTCAAAAGAAGAGGAAAAACATAATGGAAAAGGGCTCAAGGGTTAACGTAAAGAGAACAGGAGAACTGCTCATTAATAATCATCACAGTTAAAACAGACTCACGATAGGAAGATTAATAACATTTACTGCCTATCACTAACAGACTACTAGTACAGTGAGAAACTAGAAGGAAACTAAAAACACCATGCTTCTACACTTTACTTTCTCCTGACTCCTCCCTTCAACTAGCACAGAGAAAAGAAAATGGAGGCTGCAATCAGTTCACATCTACCTCTTCTCTACCTGCCCTTGACACAGGTGGTGTTCCTCCCACAGGATGCCATCCTTCCCAAACTAATTCTGACTGGGCTTCCCACAGGCTGCAGCTTTCCCTGTACTGCTTCAACATGGCTCTGTACCAAAAGGCTCACCCTTCAGGTACTGCCCCACGTAAGGCCCCCACGGGCAGCAGCTCCCCCAGCCCTCTGCCCCCCTCCCCCTCCACAGGCTAAAGCTCTGACCGGGTGTCCCTGTGAAGATTATCTGTGAGCTGTGCCTCCTTCAGGCCTCATTAACTCTGCACCATGGGCTCCTCCTTGGCTGCATGTGCAGATCTGCTTCACGTGGTGTCCATGGGCTGCAGAGGGACAGCCTGCCCCACCATGGGCCTCTCCATGACTTGTAGTGAGCTTCTGCTCAGAGCCTAGGACATCACTTTCTGCACTAACTTGGTGTCTGCAGGGCTGTTTCTCTCAGTTTCTTGTTCTGCCCTCCCAGCTAGTATTGCAACCTTTTTATTTTTTTTTTTTTTCCTTTCTTAAATATGCTCAGAGGCATGTCCCTCATGGGCTCATTTCTGTCCTATAGCAGGTCCCTTTTCGGATCAACTGGAACAATCACTGATCCATGTGGGCTATTCTATCAAGAGGCCACCTCTTCAGCTCCTCACAACCTAAATCTTGATGTGTAAACCCAATACATCTCCATACAAGCAAAATTACCACAACAACTTTACTCATTCACAGCTAAATTCTGAAGATTCCTTTTTTTTTTGTTAGGAATCTTTCCTATTGATTCAGCAGGTATTTCAGTCAGGAACAACTTACAGTGCTCAATCCCCGAATCAGAATTTGAATGGAACAAGGATATGAAAAGTAAATGTGACAAATACCTGCTTCACAAATCCTACAATACAATGTACAAGAATCTTCGTAGTAACAGCTTAAGTCCATGATTGTTAAACTTACAGATATCAACTGTTATTTTTATTTGATATCCTTATGAAACACTCATGAAACTGCAGGTTAACCACTCAAGACTAACAACAGTATAAAGAGTTCTCTGAGGAGACTAAATTTCATCTCCAGTGTTGTAGGCAATGCAACACTCTAGAAAACAGTTAACATTTTACTAAACTTTGTAATATTAGGCTATAGATAAATATATATAGATAAAACGCAAGAGAAAATTTGGAAAGTTTTAAGAAGCAACATGATTTTTTGACATATAATTTGAAAGAAAATTTATTTTATTGTAGGAAGGTTTTGGTGGTTTTGTATGTTTGTGAATGGAAAATGCTGAATCACAGCCTGAACCTCTGATTGATCACCTGAGGCAAGCAATGAGTCAGCCCTGGGAGCACAGGTGAAGGCACCTAGACCCCATTTAAGAGCTGACTACCAGTGGGGAAGGGTCTCTTTCTGGAGATCCCTCCTTTGGAGTTTTTTAGTGAGCCTAGGACAAAGGTAAGCCTTCTATCTATTCTTTCTTCGTGCAGTAACCTGCTTCACCAAAATCTCTTGTATATGTCTTAATTATAACACCTGTATATTCATTGATTATATTGTCTGTTTGTTTTGTGTTTTTTTTTTGTTTGTTTTTTGTTTTTTTTTTTTTGTTTTTTTTTTTCCATTTGGCTCTTTTATTATGAACTATTTGTGACCCCAGTTAAAGAAGATTTCACATGAGATACTATCCTTGTCAGAATGAATTTGATTCAAGTGACCGTTTCTGTACACTGTAGTGACTTTAGCTTCTCTGTCAAATGAAGCTACTTTTGGAGATTTACAGCCAAAGATTGAATCTAGTAGTTCACCATAAACTCAATTTATCATCAGGTATTACCTTATCAGATAGTTCCACACTGTAGAAAAAGTAAGTAGAAGGTTTCATTAATTCCTTGGTCTATGTGGCTCAATTCTAATGATATATCACTTCAACATGAACATTTCACTGTGGACTGACTTTATTACTTGCAGTTTATGTGAACATATGCCTATAACTCAAAATTCAAGACAAAAACAGCATTGTAAAGCAGTTTTACCCAGCAAGTTTCTTGCCTAATACAGCAACTTCCTCAATCCTATTAATTTAAAGACAAGTTTGCATTATAATAAATAAAAGTATTATATCTAAGCCTACAAGTAAAACTCATAAAATAGTTGAGTTTAGAAGAGTGCCCTCTAGGGGTCATGTCTTTCAACCCCTCTGGTCAAATGTTGAAACCTAGAGCAAGATGAGCAGGACCATGCGCAGATGATTATTGATGTTCTCCAAGAATAGACAATCTATAATTATTTTGGACAACGTGTGCTGGTGCTCCACTATCTGCACATTAAAGTGCATCCTGATGTTCAGAGAGAACTTCCTGCACTCCATTTTGTGCCCATTGGCAGTAAGCACTTCTGAGAAGACCCTATCTCTGTCATCTTTGTGTACTCCCTTCACGTATTTATACACACTGATGAGATCCCACTGAACCTCATCTTACTCAAGCTGACCACTGCCAGCTCTCTCAGCCTTTACTTGTAGCACAGCTGCTCCAGTTATTCTGTCTCTTTGTGGTGCTACACTGAATCCAAATGGGCTTTGTAGCTCTGTTTATAATTTGTTTCAGTCCCATACACTGCTGCTAGCAAACTATCAGTTTCCCTTCATTTTAGCAGCAAAGGAAGGATCTTCAGAAACAGTAACAATCCATGAGCCTAGAAACCAATGGTACAGAACACACAAATCCTGAAATACAACTCACTTAGACCATTATTAATTCTTTTAAAAAAGTCAATAATGTTTTTTTTTCCTAGAATATTTGCAAACATTTGTTAAAATAAATATGAAAACTGTTTTTTTTTTTTTTTCTTTTTTTTAATGTCATAAATTAACCTGTTAAACAGAGGTTGTTTTGTGCATCCACAGCTAGAAAATGTTGGATATTTTTGGGAGTCTGTTGTGGTACTGTGTGTGCCCAGTTCCTTGCTATTTCCAACACACAATGAAAAAATGGTAGCAGGAATTAATATTCAATAATTTTTGATGAACATCAGGAACACTTCAGAAGTGTTCTAAAGCAAGAATTCATATTTAGTGTTTTGTTTGCTCATTTGTTTTTGACTCTGTGTGGTCTCCTCTATAACAGTCTTAGAGATGTAAGGCAGAAACAGGAAGTGTCCCCAGAATGTTGGTTTATGTCTATTCATAGATTAAAGAAAAGGCACATCCACGAACTTGTCAAATGTTTATGATACAAGCTGGCACAACTAAAATACGCATTCAATAAACATGCTTTTTTTTAATGACCAATAAATACAAAGAAATTACTTTTAATTTTGATTTCAATATCTTAAACTGAATTTTTAAACTTGCGTACTTAACTATTAAGATCAAAATTCATGCACAACATTTTCATTTTATTTAAATAACTTTAAATACAAAAAAAAAAAAAAAAGTTCCATAGAAGTGCATCACAACCTACTGCAGTAATTTTCTTAATTAGTATCTCTGTGCAAAAATAGGATTTATCAGAAAAATTCTGATCAATGTTATGTACTTAAGTCAGGAATGAGTAGGATACATGAGATTGCATTTCAGAAATTATATAAAACACAGGAATTATGTTATGCTATTAAAAAAAAAAAAAATACTGCTATAAAACTAGAAGGATGTTTGTGTAAAAGAAGTCTCAGGAAACTGGGCATTAAAACATCACTGATTTTCAATGGTATTTGGATGCTACTGCAAAAATCCTACTCCAGACCATGCAGCTATTAAGCTACCATTTCAATTCATGTTTCCCAATATAAAATATGATTGATTACTCTCATATTTTCTTTAAATCTATTCTGTTTAAGTGTTCAAAGGCACTGTAAATTAAATCTGTTTTTCTGCTATAAAAGAGTATAACTAAAAAGCATTGCTCTTGTTATAAAGTTTTGCCCAACAAGGTGATAGCAATACACAATCCCAGGCTTACTTGAACCTCTTGGGATGTGCCTTCCTCAAAGATTTTTATGCAGGAGTTAGTACAGATAGATTTTTAAACTAAACTCAAAGAGGAAAAAGATAAAGCCAGGCTTGCCAGTGATAAACTGTCACTCCAATGTGATGGACTGCATGCCAGTGAGTCTTCAGTGTGATCCACATGGTACTGGGTAGAATGATGAACATTTGAAACACTGTGGGAGTTTACTATAGACCACCCAGCTCAGATGACAATATCAATTAATCAATCATTCTTTAAGGAACAAAATAATACCTCTTCATCAGCCACTCCTCTCCTTATGGAAGACTTCATCTTGCCAGATATTAACTGACTCTACACAGAGTAGATAAAAGGAGATCCAGGAGATTCCTATAACAATGTAATGGGAACTTCTTTACACAGGTACTGAGGGAGCTGACTAGGAAAGCTGGCCTCCTAGGTCCATTGCTTGTAAATAGAGAGGGTCTCGTGGGTAAAGTAGTGATTGGTGTCCATCTTGGCCAGTGAAATTTTGAAGTAGTCAAGTTTTAAATCTGGTAACAGGAAGAAAAGTGCCACCAATACCTCAACCCTGAACATGGGGCAGCAGACGTCTTCAGGCTGCTCAGAGAACTGGCTAGCAATGTCCTCTGGGAGACTGCCTTAGACAGTATTTTAGTGCTGGAATATTGGAATATATCAGTGCTGCTTATTTTTTAAGTACCACCTGTAAAGACTACAGGAGCAGGCAATTCCAAAATGTTGGAAGTCATGAATGTAAGGCAGAAGGCCTGTGATGCCGGACAGTATTGTGGGTGACAACCAACAGGGCTTTTTAAAATATGTCTAAAAGAAAACAGAGCACAAAGCATAATACTGTACCATTACTTGATGAAGATGATCACCTCCCAGGCAGAGATGCAGACAAAATAGAGGCATTTAATGCTTTTTTTTTTTTTTTTTTTTTTTTGCTTCTATCTTCAACACCGATTATCATCTTTGGGGATCCTAGAGTCCTGAGTTACTGTAGTAACAGTAAACTCCTAACCATCCTTGGACTTTTGTGAGATTTGCTGCTCCAGCTGAATGCATAGAAGTCTGTTAGAATTAATCTCAGGGTATTTAAAGAACTGGCTAATGTCACTACAAGACTTAGCTCATTTGTTAGGGTTTTTTGTTTGTTAATTTTTCAGTGGTTTTAGGAAGCTGGAGAGGTTCTTATTACTAGATGCTGGCAAATACTGCCCCATTTTCAGATCAATGCAGATCAATAAAGAAGTCCCCCGTAATTACAGGCCTCTCAGTCTCGCTTCTGGGTGTTGAAAAAAATTATGAAGAATAGTCTAGCAGTTATTGAAAAGCTTTTGAAAGACCATGCAGTCCTTACTCAAAACCAACACAAGTTCATAAAGGGAAAAGCTCTGCTTAATGAATTTACTTTCATTTTATGACAAGGTTGTTCACCTGATTGATCATGGGAGCCCAACTGGTGAAATCTTCTTAAATTTCAGCAAAGTTTCTTTTTTTTCCACACAGTGTCCTACTGGACAATACGTTCAACATATAACTAGATGAAAATATGATGAAGTAAGTGAATAATTGGCTGATGAGTGAGGCTGAAAGGATTAGAGCAAATGGAATTACACCAGGCTCACAATCTGGTGAATATAAACTATTAGTGGGGTTCACAGCACTCCATTTTAGGAACAGTTCTCTGCAACGTTTTTGTAAATGACTTGGATACAGAACTTGAGGGCACGATACATAAGTTTGCAGGTTATGCTAAATTGGGAAAAGCTGGTAACTTCCTTGCTAGAAGAGGTACTGCAGAGAGATCTTGTTAGACTAGGGGGCTGGAAAATCACCAACAACAATGAAGTTAAAAAAGAGCAATGGCTGGATTCTGAACCTGGATTGGGATGACCTTGAATGCGTGTACAGACTGGGGTATGATAGGCTGCTGTGCAGCCCCACAGAAAGAAATGTGGAAGTTCTAGCTGACTGCTAGTTGAGTATGCACCAACAATGTGTTCTGGCTGCCAAAAGAGCTAATCATACCCTAGGGTGCATTAGACATAACATTTCCAAGCAAGTAAAGGATGAGATTGCCCCACTCTTTCCTGTGCTGATGTAGTCTCACCTTGAGCACAGTGTGCAGTTTTGAGCACCACAGCATAAGGACACAAAACAATTAGCATACAAAGGAGGGTGGTGAAGATGGTGAGAGGTGTAGAGGTAACAGGATCATCCAAAGTTGTTTGGCTTATCCAGCTTTGAGGGGACTGAGGTAATAGCTGATGGCAGCCTACAGTTTCCTCACAAGCGTAACAGAGGGGCAGGTGCTAATCTCTCTAGGGACAAGCATAGAGTCTGAGTTTTGGGTAGACCTGCACAGAACCAGAAGTCAGATTTTATTGATTATATTTATTGGTTATATTTCTTGGTCCCTTCTAATTCAGGATATTCTTTAATCCCATAATCCTTTTACTCTGTAGTAAAAAATACTTTTGACATATGCAGTTTTCAAATTATGTATGTCATCATCTCTGGTTTAGAATATTGAAAATGAGTCTTGTTATCATATAGAGCGTTCCTCAAAACAGATAAATGAGGACCCTACCTTGAAGGGATTTTAAGAGCAAACTAAATACAGAATTAATTTAAAAGAAAAAGAAAAAAATAAAGCTGTCATTTCTTAGTAAATATATTAAGCAAACTATGATGTGTCTGAACCACTCTGGAGATGGTTAGCAATTTTCTCCTAGGAATGAAAGCATAAAAATGGAAGGTAATTTTTCAGAAGATTTCTATCTTAAGCAACGTTTCAACCAAACTGATTTTTTTACAGTCCCTCATGCCTGCATGAATCTTACCAGCAGAAAACAACTCTCTACTACCGCACTGTTTATTTACAGTTCAGATAAGTACAACATACAAAAGTCTTCCATGTATATTATAACATTATCACATGAAAACATGCTGTATCGGTTGCAAAAGCACTTATCCCTATAGAACTCTATTATTTTGGTGTAAGGCCAGTATGTTAAAGCAGAAGCACAGCTTCTGTTAAGAATGAAAACCTGATTTATGTATCTATAAATTATTTGCTATCTTATCTGCTTAGTTTATATTCCCTAAACAATAACACTTCTTCAATCCTTCATACAATTTTCCTGCTACAGAGCTACTCATGCATGTATAATTTCACAGCATTGAAACTGTAATCCTCCTCTTAATATTATAACATACTGAAAAGATAAGATACTGAAAGCACAATACAGAAACTCCCTATTTCGTGTCCTTTAGGTTTGCTTTGAGAACACAAGTCTCAGCAAAACAGGGCCAACATTAGTTTTCCTGAATTGGAAATTAAGATTATATTGATGGATGTTCTTCTGCCCAAAGAACTAAATTAGGATGCGTGGATCAGGAGCTCAATTCCTCTTTATATCAGCTTTTACCTTGATAGGAAAATTAGACCTACCTGTAAATAAATTCTGCCCGTAAATGCTAATGCTTTGTCTAGCTGGAATATTTAGGTTGTTATTTCTTCAGGTACTGACAGCTACTGAATTGGATCCCCTCATCTTTCTTCCATCATAAAATAATAACAAAGACAGTAATTTTGTTGTAGTTTTGTAGACTTGTAAACTCAAAATAAGAATGGTTGATTAAAACATTCTAATGCTCACTAGTACTTTTTTAACACACTGAAGTTTGCACTGATCAGAATAGCTATATTAAAGCACAATGAAAATCTAAACATATACAAAAACTCAACTCCATTAAATATCACCCTGACATTAAAAAATAAACTGAACATTCTTGGAGTCCTTATTTATGGGTTACAAAAATTACAGGAACATTCCTCCTACTCTTTCCCCCCCATTATGGGAAGGAAATATTAATCAGTCATGCTTTCAATATTTACAGCAGTTTATTGTTCAGAATAGGTTTTTTGTGCAGCATACTTCTCAGCTAGCCCCTGAACCCCCAGAGCTTCATTTACTGCTATCTTGAGAGAATATTGCAAGACTTGAAGATCTTCCCCCTTCTTACACAAATGAGCACCATGTGATTTTTATTTTTTTATTTTAGACCTCTCTAGGCTACAAACTGTTTATTTCTAGAGTACGTTCAAATCCTTCCATCATCAAATGAAAAAGAGTGGTTTGATTTTATTTATTTTTTTTTTTCATTTTTATTTTTTCACTTGCCTCATCTCTAAGGGAAGAAAAAGATATATCAGTCTTTTCCTTACCTTCCTCTTTCACAGAGAGAAAACAGTGGCAAAGTTACAGTTCAATCAGGTTTTTTTTTTTTAAAAAAAAAAAAAAAAAAAACAGTGAGGGACCCCAGAAAAGGAAAACAGCTTATCTGTGTCTTATTCTCTTGGAGTACTAAAAGAGAATAATCCTCATTACTCCTTTCACTCTTAAAAATGAGGTAAAGTGAAAAGTATTTCTCAGGTTTCTTCTCACCTTTTGCTTTGCGAATGGAAAAAATAGGTAAGTTTCTCTAGTTACAGATGACTACCACCATGATTTAGAAAGCACAATAATATAAGAATAATTGATTACGCTTTGCTCGTGTATGACCTAGTGGTTCTTCTGGGGTCCCATTTAGTTTTTCGGTCCCTAAGTTTAACCTATTTTTGACTTGGAGACATTTCAAGGTTTAGTTAATCTAAATCTCACAAAATTTTAACGTCATGTCAGTGATGTTCAGTACTACAATAGGAGTTCTTTCTGATTCTAAAATCCAGTTAATCCACCTGTAGTGTCACTTTTCCTAGTGGAACATTATCTTTTCATGAAAAATCATCTGTTTACAATCATATCATCAATGAATATGTGTTCCCAGTAAAATTTGATCAGTTTAGTAGGATTAATTCACATTTGAGGAAGACAACTTTTCAAGACACGAAGGCTTGCATAGATCATTGATGATGCTAGAGGGCAAGCATCCAGAGACGCCATCAGTGATAGAGGAAACACTTTTCTTAGACAAATATAACTAATTTCAAGCAATCGCAAGACTACCAGCTTCACAAGTCAGATGAGCACATAAGAAGTAAAGGGCAGAATATATATAAACCTGTGATACTATTTCTCTAAGGTCTGCAGCTACTATATGTTTCTTTCACAAGCCTATAAATTTTCAAAGCTGTCTACAGTAATAGCTGTCTGATACTTTAAAGATGCAGTGGATGTCTCAAACTTGGATGACAGACCATTTACAGAAATTGCTTTTAGTAATATTCTACAACTACCCTAGAAACTTACAGATGTTTTTCTGGAAAAGCCAATTTATTTCTGATGATTTTTGACACTTTAATATGTACAAGTTTTTGGGTTTTTTTTGTTTTTTTTTTTTTTTTTTTTTTTTTTTTTAAAAAAAAAGTGAAAGTAAATGTTTCATGGTTCTACTTAAGAAATGAAACAAGGATTGTAATACTCCTATTTTTTTTTTTTTTTTCTGACTTCACAGGAGAGCTTGAATTTTTAAATCCCTTGTTTAGCCAATAGAATATCATCCAGTTTAAAAAGTTCTATTTGCTTAGAACAATGCTCTAATGAAAAGACAAGCTTTTTGGGAACTCATATCATATGGGAAAGTCTTGACATTCTCAGTTTACTTCTCACTTATAAGATCATAAAGCACTAGGCAAGAAAGAGTACACTTCAAGTAATGTATTTCAATCATAGAATCACAGAATTACTCAGGTTGGGAAAGAACTTAAAGATCATCAAGTCAACTGCAACTTAACCATGCTACCCTAACTCAAACAGCCCTCCACTAAATAATGTCACTGAGCACCACATGCAAACAGATTTTAAAGACATCCAGGGATGGTGACTCAAACACCTCCCTGTGCTTAACAACCCTTTCAGTTAAGAAGTTTTTCCCTGATATCCAACCTAAACTTACCCTGGCTCAACTTGAGGCCATTTCCCCTTATCCAGTCACCAGTCAAAATCAATGTTAGAGCATTCTTCCTACTGTTGGAGTAAACCAGTATTTTTGCAAATAGCCTATGAATTAAATACGTTCACAGTTACAGAAGGTTCTAGTATGTTGTAGTTCTTTAGATGATCTTAATTATTGTAACAGGTACTTTGAAAGGGAATAAGCTATTTCCTTTCAATGTCAATGAACTAATTGTCGACATGTATCAGGCCAAAAAAAATATTTTTCTTTTTTAAATACACTTCCACTTCATCATCCAATGCCTTTCAAGAAGCTTAAGTTTCTCACTAAGAAACTAGTACAGAAATACCTTGACTTCTGAAAAGGAAAAGAAAAAAGTGTGAATTAATATTATCTCTCTTGAAACAAAATACGTACATCAAACTAATCTTAAACTTTTCCAGTTCTCTGGGAACATACAACATGATAATTCAGCCACTTTTGTAATTGCAATGTCACCACAGTAATTATATGTGATATCTGTAATAATTTGTATCATCATATACAGGACTTACATATACAATATAGTGTGTGTATTCTCAAGACAAAATTGAGAAAGAAGCACTTGATTGAGCTTCAAGAGAGCCTTACCTTCTTTATGTTTTTTTGAAGAAACAAACTGTCACCATGATAATATGGGGAGATTTTTAGTTTTGAGAAAAACAAACAAACAAGAATAAAAAAAACACTACTTGTATGTTCTATATTTAAAAAGTGAAGTAAGTGGGAGTTGACAGATGAATACCTAAATTGATCATGTCATATGGATGTTCAAGAGAATAAAAATTTTGGCAAATTCTTGTGCGACATTTAATACTAATTTATTTCTTAAATATTAAAACTAAGATCATCTTCAACACAGCATATTAACAGGAATGAGCTGCTTCTATGACTAAAAATGTTCACATGAAATATTTTCAATTTAATAGCTGCTTAAAATAATTTCCATTAAGACTAAGCAAAGCCTACACTAAACGTTTAATTAACTACGGAAGCAGTCAATTAGAAGTATGAAATTAAAGAAATAGTTACTCTCTCCCATAACTGCTGTCTTGTTTTTATAAGATACATGATGTAGTTAATGATTTTAATCTCTTCTTGCTCTAGCCACGATACTTATGAAGTGTATTTGAGATCATATGCAAAGCATATTAATTAGTACTACTTGTGGTTATTGTTAGATGTCTCGGTTACTCAATGCAATTTGAATGTACAGCTTTTGTACTGGTGTGGACTTATGTTCATGCTTTATCAATTATTGTATGGAAACAAGTTTTGATTAAGAAGAACATTATTTGGAAACAGGTTTTGATTAACTGGAGCATGCTTTATTTATAATATATGCACTTTATTCTCTGATCTATTTTAAAAGGAAGCTGTTTACAAAACAAACATACATTCCCTAAAGATCAACAGCAACACCAACAACAGAATATTGTTTGTTTGTTTGTTTTTGCCAGGAGAGTCAGTTATTACAATAACAAACAAAACTAAACTAAACTAAGAAAAACATTTCTGAAAAGTAATTTCTAAGAAGTTTTTATGTTCAAAAATAGTGAACTTTGGAAGAAAAAAATCATAAAGCATGGCTCTGTCTTTTAATGAGCAGCCAAAGAAAGAAAAAAAAATTGTTATTATAATCAGTTATTATAGTTAATAATTATTTTTCAGATAAAATGAAGGTGAAATACTGTAGAAAAACAACTTTTAAAATTAAATCACAGCACTGGAATAGTATTTCTAATTTAAATTTGTGGCAGTGAATGTTTGGAGTCTCGTTTTTGTGAATATGCCTGGAAATAGTATGTGGGTTGTTCCAAACATAATGCCTCCTGTTTATTTCCACAATAACACTATGTAACAGAACGCATTCTCAGCTATAAAATATTTTTCAGCACAGCACCATTTCAATAATAATGCCTGTTAGCTATATGCCTCCATGTCTCACTTGTAAAAACCTACGCTAGTGGAGAAGACCCACTGTGGCTGATGCCACTGCTAAAATGCACATCTCACTGTGCTCACATGCACTGTTTAGTCTCCATAAACATTCAGAAAGCATCAAGGAATGTCAAGGGGAACAATTTTTTTCCTCATGGAGGAATTCATTTACACATTCGCTTCATACACATTTAAACGTGAGACAGCGTTTTGACAGACTTCCTCTCTGCTGCCATCTGTTGCACAACAACAAAATTTAATGGCATACCTGTGGGAAAGTTAAATATCAACTGCCATACCACCAACATCCCCTTCTAATTTTGTGGGCCAACATAATAAAGTGGGAGGCATTCATTTCCGAGTAGCCCTCACACATATCATTACTGTTCAGAAATGTGCACTAAATGTTCTATTAACAATATACTTTAAAAGTTTAAGTGAAATGTTATATATGTTATTTTTTCATTGCTATTAATCTTTGAGGATAAAGTACTACTATTGATTGTTATTTCAGTAATCATTAATGGCCTATCTCTGTTATGACTCTCAGATTGTTTATTTCATATACTCAATTTCAAATTCCACTAAGGGTGGAAAAATCATAGGATCCAAATTATACTACACAGGAGTTCTTAAAAAGGCAATTTTATAATAGACAAAGCAGGTCACTTTAGCACCCCGGAAAGCTTAACCAAGGACTACTCCATAAAAGAAAATTATATTAATTAGGATTCCACCATGCTTTCCTGCAAGTCAATTTGCTGATTTTATTTTGTTTTTTAGTGGATCCCTTCAGTACAGTAACAACACTGTACAACAAGGACAGTACAACAAATGTAAATAATGTAAATATGAAGATCTTAGCTGATGGATTGATCGAAAATGCAAAAAGAAAAATTACAGTGGTATGTACAGTAGAAAATTCTCAGTTATGATTCATTAATGCTGTTCATCTGCAGCTTCATGAAGTTCAGAATAGGATAAAATCTGTTCTCTTTGCTATTTCATTTTCAAAGACAACAACAGTAATCACATCCAAGCATATTATTTTTAATACAAAACTTCTAAATAATTTACATAAGTTATATCTTGCTGACGAAGAGTTCAATAGGGTGGTTGAATGGTACAACGTTAAGGCAAAAAAGAGCTATTCTGAATTTTAAATGGATGTGGTTTTCCAATCAGTGAACAAAAATTCCTGTATCCCCTTATGAGGTACCTGTACTATACCGTTTTACTTTGAGAAGTTTAAAAAGTATTAGCAGGAGACATAGGAATTCCTCACCTAATGTTAGGAAAACTACAGTTATCCCTATTGTAATATTAGTATATATTTTATGTAGCTGCAGCTTCCATGTGAATATTCTATGTGTGACTTATAACAACGCTTAGTGTAGCTGTTATATCTACGAGCATTTTCTTGTATTTTTGAGTCAAATAACATAAAGGAGTGTAAAATATCTTATATTGAATAATAGATTGTAAGTACTTGTAACACTTGTGCTCTAATGTAATTTTGAATAATTATCCAGTCTTTCATTACTTTAATTACTTTTTTTACACCTTTCTGATTAGACAGCTTGTTTGATGACTTATTCCACACTTGAGCTGTGAAGTGTGTTGATAATAAGACTCAGTAATGAGAAATAGAATGTAAAACTGAAGAGTGACTCTCATGCAAAATAAAGGAAGAGACTCCAGATTCAAGTTGTCCAAAATAAATAAATTAATTAATTTTTAAATAAAGTAATAAAATACAAACAACTGTAGCTTTACATAAATCATATCTGGCATTAGTTTAAAGCAATCATTACCATATTGTGAAAGTCTGCGATGAAAAAAAAAAAACTATCACTCTACAAGCATAATCATGTTCAAAATAACAAATGTAGTATCCTCTCTCTTATGAACAGGTTAATACTATACAGATTTTGTAGACTGATGCTGCACATGTAAATGATTTCCTAGCAAGTGCAAAGACGATTAATTTTTAACTGTTATCATGAATCTTATTTATCTTTGATCATAGAATAAACTCATTTGGAAAGCTGTTACTATAGTGAAATAATATTCCAGATATTCCTCTAGAAAACCATGTTTCAATGACATATGTGACAGCTACAAATGTATTATCAACAGGCAGAAAACAAAAAAGAAAAAAAAATAAGGTCAGTTTTATGGAAACTGTCAGTTTCAGACACTCAGTTGAAGTTTGTAGATGATAAAATGAGGAAGAAAAAAAGTGGCTTTTGTAAAGGAAATAGATATGTCATAAATTTAACAGACTGCTCTTAAAGAGTCCATAAACTTACAGGCAAGAGATACACCTTGACAGTGTAACATATTGGGGCTTCTGAAATTTATTCAGAATGGTCTGTACCGAGGATGCCTTGAAGAAAGTGAAATGTCCCAGAACAAGGTTGAAGACTCACATAAATAAACAGCCCATTAAGGAACAGGAGACATAATACAGGAAAAAAACTGTAATTTTTGACTGTTGTCACTGATGCTGATTTTGTTGGTACTTTCTCTGTTTAGTATTCTCTGAAATTATTCACAAGAAGAGAGTGGACTGTTCAGTGAAGAAGTGATAGATGTATTCAAGTATATAGAGCACTGAAGATAAGATAGGGCTTTCAGAAGAAACTCAAGTTACTGTATGATAAAATCCAAGACATTACATTCAACATACATAAATATAGAAAAAAAAAAAAAAAATCTAGGAATTTCTAAAAAAAATTAAAAATAAAATATTGGGGGGACAAAATGTAAGAGTGAAGAAAAGGACTGCAATTTCAAGAGTTTTATTTGGTTGACTGGATGTGGAATGTGAATGCTGTCCTTTTCCTACCTTTTTTAATTTGGAGAACACAATGACAAACTTAAAACAGCAACCACTATATATACATAATATATATAATTTAAATAATCTGTATTATACATGCTAAATATAATTATGTATATATATAATAAAGAAATACAATATATAATGTATAAAATGTGTGTAAAAATATATAATATGTTATATTTTATGAATATGTGAATCAAAGTAGTTCTAATATATTGAACTAATTTTAATTTATTAAATATTTTAGTAATTTTATTAGAATTATTATGATTTGTGTATTCATAAACGTATAATATTGTATATGATATAATTTATATTTTTAAATATGTAATCACCTATTTTAGGATTTGTTAGTGAAGTTAGAAGAATATTATCTGCAGCAGTCTTCAGGTCATCTCAAATGTGCAGAATTTTAATTCATGTGTGATTCATGCATTTCTTATAGCTGAGGGGCAAATGGCAACTGCAGGGAAAGAAGTACAAAATCAAGGAATATACACTGTTCAAAGTACAACTGAAGTAGCATCTGTAAAAGCACCAACTATTCACAACAGTGAAAGCATATTATTATTCTATTATTCTATCTTCAAAAATGAAGCACAGAAACCTCGGTGTAAAAAATGTAGTGGCACAAAAAAAAAAAAAAAAAAAAAAAGTAAATCTTAAAAATGCAGGAAATCTAAAGGCTCCGAACAAGTTTTTAAAAGCTCAAGTAAGGGGACAAAACAAGTGCTTTCATTTTCAAAGCAAAAAAAAAAATCTTGCTGTGTAACTACTCTTATTCCAGAAACTATGTTCCTATAATGTACTACAGCGGTCTTTCCCAAATGACGAGAAATAATCAGTTAATTCAGTTCAATGTGTTTTTATTTAGTTCATGACATAATTATATCTTTCATGTTCTCTTTGTTTAGTGTTTCTGATATTTAGTGATTTACTCGAGTGCACAGATGTGAATATATGCAGAACACTGTGCAAATAAGTAGTTTGTTCACTCCATCTCTTCTATATGGCCTTTCTATCAGCTCTCTTTCTTTCTCAGCAAAATCTCTCATCAGCTCTACCATGTTATGGATACCTTTGGATTCAACAAATTTGTATGTTCTGATAAAAGAAAAACAGCCTCAATAAAATGATTCCCAGGTTCTACTTGTGAAGAATACAAGCAACAGTACTGCCAGTCTAACTACTACAAACTGATTTTTATTTATTTTCTGAACGTCTGCTTAAGTTTTCTGTCCAAACACTGTTGTCTAAAGATAGACATAATAGTCTATCTTTATACACATATACACATTTTAATCTTCATGCCATTACAAATTAACCACCACTTACAAAAATAACTAAATTACTCTAGGAAAAAATCAACCAAACAAACAAAAAACCAAACATATTTGCCATGAGCAACCAAATACATTAAACTTTAGTGTTTAGAGCTGAATTGTCTGAACACACTTATGTACTGCTACGATAGTCGCTGTACATCTAGGAATTATACTGATCTCATATTTGTGACACAGATTTATGAGAAAATGTCATTCTGGCAAAGTAGCATGCTTCTGGGTTATCTACAAAGACCTATTTAGTAATGTCTAAACAACGAAAAACATCTCTCTCTGTGCAAAGCCATATCTAAGAATCAAGCTTCCCAGTTAAAATTAACCATCAGAAATCATTATGTCAGTCAGCAATAACCTGCTTATAAAACCTGCGATGTAGGTCTACTAATGTTTGTCTTTCTTAAATGAACAATAAACTCAAATCCAACAGTCCCTCCTTTAGAGGGACTGTATTACTTCTTCATATTGCAGTTTGGTCTCTCAAAGCTGTCATATATATAAAGATTGAAAGGTTGCTTTCTGGAAAGAGGACAACACTTACTGTGTGTTGAATAGCAAAGCATTTTCATAAAACCTGCTAAAATCACCACAGAGGGAAAAAATATGGAATAATAATAATAAAAGCAACCTGTCTGTTCAGTGGAAATAAGCTGCACTTATTTATGATTTTAAAAATTTAATTCTCAGCCAAATATCTTCCCTAAAATTCATTTTCAGAAAAGCATATGCACAAGCCACTAGAAATGTCTCTCTAGTCACTTAATAACATCTCAACATCCATAAGTAAAGACAGATATTTAAGCAAAGAATTAGTGGTACATTCATCTGCTTTTGTATTTTGGGTGTACCACAATCTAAAAATTCTAAAGAGAAATTAAATAATACATAAAATTTTGTCTCCAAGGAGAAAAAAAGTGCCTATGAAAACTGTGATAATTTCAGAATGTATTGAGACACACATAATGATAATCTGTCATTAATTTTGGTGCAAAATATTGTTAATATTCAAGACAAACTATTCCTCTGTTTTTCTAAATGAAATCTCACACATTTTTCCACTTTTGTATTCAGTAGACATATTATCACCCTAGACATACAGCCTACACTAAACTTCATAGAATCATAGAATGGTTTAGGTTGGAAGGGAATTTCAAGATCATCTAGTTTCAGCTCCCTTGCAATAGGCAGGGACACTTCCTAGTAAATCAGGTTGCCCAAAGCCCCATCAAGCCTGGCCTTGAAGGCTTCCAGGGAGGGGGCCTCCACAACCTTACTGGACAACCTGTTCGTCTCACCACCCTCACAATGAGGAATTTCCTCCTAATATCTAGTCTAAATCTACCCTTTTCCAGTTCAAAATCATTTCCTCTCATCCATGTCCTTCTAAAATGTCCCTTTTTAGCTTTCCTGTAGGCCCCCTTCAGGTACTCCTGGAGCCTTTTGTTCAAGCTGAAGAGCCCCACCTCTCTCAGCCTGTCCCCATAGGGGAGGTGCTCCTGCCCTCTGATCATCTTTGTGGCCTTCCCCTGGAACTGCTTCAACAACTTGATATTCTTGTGTTAGGGGACCCAGAACTGGATACAGCACCCCATATGGGGTCTCACAAGAGCAGAATGAATTGGTAGAATGACCTCCCTCAACTTGCTGGCTGTGCATCTCTTGATGTAGCCTGGGATGTTGTTGGCTGGGCTGCAAGCATTCATTACTTGGTCATGTTGAGTCTTTCATCAACACCCCCAAATTTTTATCCTTAAAGAGAGCTGCATCTGAAAAGCCACAAGTTTTCATTGAAGTTTCCAGCAGATTTTTTACATTGGTAGCATTCTGAATCTTTTGCATGGTAATTTTCTGAATAAAGCAGTTTGTTCAGAAAACGTTCACATACTATTTTCTACATAGACTTAAGAAATTTCTA
Source organism: Lagopus leucura (assembly GCF_019238085.1). Lineage (NCBI taxonomy): Eukaryota > Metazoa > Chordata > Aves > Galliformes > Phasianidae > Lagopus > Lagopus leucura. The sequence goes on from NW_024962272.1 coordinate 2,510,334, forward strand.
AAATTGACATATAAATTTTTAGTGTCTTGCATCAGTCCCTTGGACAATGTCTCCCACATTATTAGCTCAGTGACCGTGCTCTTTGAATCAGCACAGCAGCAGTTCTTCATCCCCTGCAACAGTATAATCCTCTTCCTCCAGTGTTTGAAGTATGGTATCTGCAATATTTAGGTTTAGTTTCATTGCTAGAGCATGCACTGCTCTCCACTCTCCCTCGCATATCTATGCTCAGTCCCTCAGGAATGAGCAATACTTCTAGCTTGAGACAGAACTGACAGTTCTTCCATAATCCTCTGTAAACTAGCTGTGCTTCAAAACAGAGAAAGCGTAAGAACGCAGACAGCAGAGGTTTGATTCCAAGGCAGTCCTTAAGTTTGAAATTGGACTCCTTCCCTGTAACTGAATTACTGCAGTTTTCCAAGCTGCATCAAACAGACTACCAAATACTACTTAGAAAGACTGATAGCTCTTTGTCACTATATATTTATATATATACTTTTTACATAGCTTTGCAGTGCTTTCTACATATTGATGAACGTGCTATGTCAGTGATCAGAAAACTATAATAATATAATGAACTTTTTTAGTTTAACAAAATGCAAGTTAATTTTGTCCTGGGATTTTGTTCTGTGCTGTTCTTTCAACTGTTGCTTTATACGATTTCAAGGTTAAAGATTTCCATGTTTCCATTGAGAAATTTAATTTTTGATTCAAGGTTGACTCAAGGACAAAATGGGAAATTGTAGGGGCCATTATATTTATCATTATATTTATCTGATATTTTGCAGACTGTACAGTCTTTTGAAGTGAAAATTATGGGTTATTACTTTTTCTTGATAACTAGCAAGAAATTTTGATTTAATACAAGCACTCTTGCTGTCTGAAAAGGTACACTCTAAATGAACTACCAGGCTTTTATTTGTGTTGATTTCTGTCGCATGGATGATACAATTAGTCTGAAGTAGCAAAATGATTATTTTAGCCCCGTGAGAGAAATTCCTGTAATTTCTTTCTCCCTAGTTGCTATCATCTACCATCTAGCTTCTCTGATGAGTAAGAAATGGGAGTTCATTAATATCATGGGAATCCTCCTTGTGAATCCAGACACAACTGGACAGAATTTCAACTGATGTCATTTCAGTTTGAAAAGTATAAATGTCTAAGATTTAAACAAGCTATGGTGGTATGTTTATTTTTGTGAGTAGTATCTATCCTTCAATTTTGACAGTGAATTTACTTAACTCTGTTTGAATTGCTCCATTTTCAAATACTACAACACTGTTCACAAAATGTTACAGAATTTCTCTTTCACTCCCTGTAGTCTTCCATAACCACATGGCATCAGAAACCATTGGATCCACTGTTGATCCTTTTCATATAAAAACAGTGAAAAACATACGTACTATGTTAGGATCAAAAGTCATGGAGATGACACACTATCAAGGCAATGAATTTCTGAATTTTTCTATCCTGCCCGCATTTTGGTTCTGTATTTAAAGGGGAATGGATCTTGCTCCAGGCACACACTCTTAGCTCAATTAGCCCTTTTCAACTGTCTTTATTCATCTTTCCTTTCAGCTTACACCATTTTTCTAGCTGCAGACAGTTTAGATCACAGATAACGGAATAGTCACATGATTTAAAGTTTCCCTCCGGTAGATTTTAGACACTAAGCCCATTTAGGCATACTCTATTTTAGTCTGAACATTTCTTAGCTAGGCATAAATTTGTATACCAGATGCTGTCTTATAATTAACACATGGGGATTTGGGAGCTGTAGACTTTTCTGGTTACAAACTTTCCATCAAATCGACATCTGTGATTTTTGCTTTCAACTTGCTTTCAATACATTTACATAATCTGTTCGATATAAGAAGAGATCATAAACTTTCCTCACATATTTAGAAATAGGTTCCATAGAGAGATTTGAAACCAAATCACAGTATGGTGTTAGCTTCTCTTTTACAATGACAGTTATTTTAAAACACCTATAATCAAAGCTCACACTACAAAAGTAAATTTTGTTTCTTCCCAAGGGGGAAGTAGAAAAATAAAATTCAATTTACTCAGGAAAGACAGTACACAAGAAAGCCTTTAAGAAATTTAAAAAATTTATAACCTTTCTCTGTTGTCTAAACATTGCTATTTTGTATTTCAGCATTTTTGGTTGTGGGCATTTCAAGAATAGACTCTTTTAAGAAGATTAATATAGGCACAGAGTATTTGTGTATGAATTTGTGAGCGATTAACCCAGTTTTTACCTTAGTGCCAAGGTGCTCCACTCCAGCCTGTACAACTGCTATTTGCAGAAGGGCAGTTTCAATCTCTTCTCTCTGAAGGACACAAGCAGCTGCTTCCTTAGAACACTTGCCAGGGCCATCCAGTAAATCAAAATGATCACAGCAAGGGGAAAGGTTATCTCGTACTCTGAAGGGTCTCAGGAAATACAAGCGTAAGACAGGCAGAGGCTTTTTCCTTTCTCCCTTTCCTCTTCTTTCTCCCTCTTCTTAATACACTCCTTTAATCACTGCTAACGAATCAGCACTCTGCTTTCTGCTCTGGATTCAAGAGACCAAATCCTTCTAAAGAGTTAGAACACTTCAAAATACGTGTTATGGTCTTTGGGTTCATTCTATTCCACAAACTTTTCCATTAAGATCTGAACCCCCACTGACTAATACCTTTTCATTGTAACCCTGAACTGTGGGCTGTACCTTAGAACTCATCTCTACAGATCTCAGAATCAAAATTAGGATAACATCTCTATATCTAAGGGGATTGTAGGTTATTAAAAATTAAAATTTCCCAAGCAATATGAGGAAAGTTGTGCACAAATGGCTATCAAACATAATAAATTCTTTCATAACTATAAGGATGTTACTTCTAATTTAAAAAAAAATAGCAAAATAGAACTTTGAAGATACTTTTGTATTCTGCTCCAAGCCAAGTAATGAAATAAACAAGACAAATGAAATGAATTACTTGTACCAGATAACAAATATGAAGAAAAAAACATCTTGATTCAGGACAACACTGTAAAATTATATTCCACTAATTCCTATAAAAATCTATTTTGATTAAAATTTCCCAGCTGCCTGACAGAATACTTTACACACAGCATCTTCTACCACCAGATATAAAAATTAATTTGTATTTGTAATAGCAGATCACCATGCTAATATAATGACAGATGAAGATCAAACTACATTTCTGTTTCTGACTAACTTGATTCATAATGATGATTCTCACTGATATCATAAAGAAAAAGAATATTAATGTGAAGACATACTATTTCTATTTGACAGAACAACTTGTTCTGGATGCTGTTTACGAGCAATCCGAAGAGATGAAGGTCTCTTCAGGTCTTGATCAACCTCGTACCCTTCTATGATGTAATCACTGGTGGGTTAGATGCAGGGAGAGCAGTGAATGTTGTGTACCTTGACTTGAACAAGGCATTTGTCACTGTCTCCCACAGCACCCTGGCACATAGTTAACTAGATCAATCAATGACAGTGACAGGAGGAGCAGCAAGCCCCTGGACCCCCCACCACCAGCCCCACAAAATGGGAAGGAAAAGAGAAAAGGGGTAGAGGGATGGGAGCTGGGCTCAAGGAAGGAAAAAAAAGCAGTGGCAACGATCTATGGAGGAAAACATATTTTACTATGATATCAGAACACAAGATAACACAATATCATATAATCTAATTGAAATTAAGACTAATAAATCAAAATAAAATAGAGACAAAGAGTTCCTGAGAACAAGTCAAACCTAAAAAGCTTGGTATGGCTAAGAAAGCACCCTCCAACATCCCATGCAAGGCAGTAAGAGATTGCCCAACCATGAAAGGCTAGATCCCATGACTTCCGTAAGGTATAGGGATAGGTACCCGGAAATGGAGCATTGACACTTTAACTCCCATTGCACTACATGATGTTATGATGTGGAATAGCAAAAACCAAAAATCATAAAACTATGACACGTCCTTATAATGAAGCTTAGAAAGTGAGATAGATGAGTGCATGGTGAGATGGGTTGAGAACTGGCTGACTGTCAGAGTTCAGAGAGTTGTGATCGGTGGTATAGACTCTAGTTGGAGGCCTGAAACTAGCAGTGTTCCCCAGGGGTTGGTACTGGGTTCAGTCTTCTTCAAAATCTTCATAGGTGACCTGGATGAAGAGACTGTGCCCAATCTTAACAAGTTTGTTGATGATACAAAGGTGTGGAGGAGTGGCTAACACACCAGAAGGCTGTGCTAACTTTCAACAAGACATTGATGGACTAGAGAATTAGATGGAGAGGAATACGACAAGGTTCAACAGAGGCAAATGTGGAGCCCTACACTTGAAGAGAAATAATAGCACATATCAGTACAGGATAGGGGATAACCTGCTGGAGAGGAGTTCTGCAGAGAAAGACCTAGATGCCCTGGTGGATGATTGAACATAAGCCAGCAGCATGTGACAAGAAGGCCAGTAGTATCCTGGGGTGCATTAAAAAGTGTGCGTCCAGTAAGTTGACAGAGGCGATCCTCCCCCTCCTCTACTCCAGCCTGGTGAGGTCACTAATGTACTAATGTACTAACGTAACACTATGTCCTATTATGGGGTCCCCAATTTAAAAAGACAGGGATCTCCCAGAAAATATCCAGCAGAGTATAATAAGGAGCCTAGTACATCTCCCATATGAGGAAAGGCAGAGTAACACGGGTCTATTCAGCCAAAAGAAGAGAAGACTGAAAGGTGATCTGATAAATATTTATAAATATTTAAAGTGTGGGAGGCAAATGGATGAGGCCAGACTCTTTTCAATGATGTATAGTGATAGGTCAAGGAGGAATGGCCAAAAACTGGAACATAAGAAGTTCAACACAAATATGTGGAAGATCTGTGAGTGACAAAACACTGAAACAGGCCACCCTGAGAATTTGTGGAGTCTAATTCTTGAAGATGTTCAGTACTTATCTGTGTGACCTAAAGGGAACCTCCTTTAGCAGAGGTGTTGGACTCAATGATCCCTAGACATCCCTACCCATCCCTGCAATTCTGGGATTCCATGATTCTCTGTGATTCTACTAGGAAAATTAGGGACCACTTGCTGACATTAAAAATGAATTTCTTTAAGAAACACAGAATCATGTCTTATTGTCTGACTGAAGAAATGAAATATATGTGTGAGAGACGGACATTTCAGGAAGAGTGATGTCAGAGAAGCAGCACTGTCATACGTCGGACCTATGCTCCACAAAAGGGATCAGAGCAAGGTGGGAATCACCACAGGATATCTTGAGATAGAAAACCATGGAGCACAGAAAGACAATGCTGACATGAAACTTTTAAGGGCATGTAATCTGAATCCAGATGTGCTTGTTTTTAAGCTGCAGCACCTTCCATTTGTGACAACTACAATTACCTAACTCTTACACGTTTCCTCCCTTCAACTGATTGAACTGGAAGTCACAGTTCAGTAGAAAATTCACCAAACAACTTTCTGAGTTTGTACGCAAATTCACACAATCAATGCTGGCTGGTTATTCATGCATAGGATGTTTTGTTGGTGGTGGTGGTTTTTTTTTAGAGGTGAAGTGTCTTGGCAAAGAAACAGCTAGTCTAAAAATACTGGAATTCAGAATACTTTTGCGCTATAACCAACATAGCATTAAAAACAGACTAAGAATCAGTAAACAGTAAAGGTTAGATGCTTTCCTACATAAAAAACATGGAAATATGTGTTTTAATTCTTTTTTATGCTCAAAAATCAGTAGTGTATATAGTTTAATATATGATTTTCTCTATTAAAATATAAAAAATAATAACATCAGCATTAAAACATTAAACATTAAAGCATAAAAAATAGAAAAAATAAAAAACAATGGGTAAAAGGAAAGGAGAAAACAATATACCATTTCTAAATGTGTACAAAGGCTTTCCATAATTTGTCTTTAACTTACTGTTAAAGTACATTATGGAGCATATAGTGAAATAAAATAATCCAGATTGCCAAGTAAGTTTCAAGAAGAGTACCAGGGAAATTAGGAAAGCAAAATAGTTTTGATTTCATTAAATTAAATAGAATTTTCACTAATCCTCATTAGGCAGTAGAGACCAAAGTGATAAAGAAATATTATATAATTAAGACTGAACTTTGGATCAAGGAGGAAAACAAAACAAAACAAAACAAAACAAAACAAAAAAACATACACACAGAACAACCTCAGAACAAAGATAAAGTTTTCTTAATATCATGGGTACATTTGAACGAGCGAAAAAATACCTCTGTCTCTAGGGTATTGCACTGACTTGTGTGGGTAGTGCAATTGCCTTGAATATTACAAGACACTACTGAACCCTTAGTAAGTTTGCAGATGACAACCAGCAGAGAGGAAGTGTTCTTCTGCCTGGAGTGTCCTGTCTTCCTGGACAGGAAGGCCTGTCAGAGGGATCTGGACAGACTAGATCCCTAAACTAAGGCCAAGAGTCAGGTCCGGCACTTTGACCACAACAATCCCAGGAAATGCTACAGGACTAGGGCAGAATGGCTGGAAGACTGGACTGGGGGATGCTGACAGATGCTCAAGTAATCATGAGCCAGCAGTGTGCCCAGGTAGATAAGGTCAATGGCATCCTAGCTTGCATCAGAAATCGTGTTGCCAGAAGAAGAAAGGAAGTGTTTTGTTTCCTTTTCTGAGTACAAAAGGAAGTCACAGAATCACAGAATTGTAGGGGTTGGAAGGGACCTCCAGAGATCATCGAGTCCAACCCCAAGTCCTTGAGGCCACATGTCAAGTGTGTTCAGTTTTTGGCCCCTCGCTACAAGAAAGTTGTCAAGGCCGTGAATTGCCCAGAGATGGGCAATGAAACTGCTGAGGTCTGGAGCCCAATTCTTATGAGGACTAGCTGAGGGAACCGGCATTCTTAAGCATGGAGAAAGTTCAGGGGAGGCCTTACTGCTCTCTACAATTACTTGAAAGAAGGCTGTGGAGAGGTGGTGATAAACATCTTCTCCTGAACCATCCCTGGAAGTGTTCAAGATCTTGTATGAAGGGCCATGGTTTCATCAGGAAATACTGGTCATATGTGGACAGCTACTTCTACAGAATTTCTCCAACTTTGGTAATTTGATGATTCTAAGATAGTAAATAGTTTAGAGTCCTACCTGTATGAAAACTCTGCACAAACCAAGACAAGGAAGAAACAAGGACTCAAGTAAAGAGAAATCAATGTTGCTTATTCAAAGGTCTGCTGAGCTATTAAGATTGGCTGATATTACACTGTCCAGGTACTCAGTCTTCACCTGAATATTCTTTATTTGTATTTCACCTATTATTAGGAATTCTCTAGAATGCTCACCATGTACTTAGTACTTATTTCTTTCATTTCAGTTTTATGGGATTAAAGAGCATGTAGAAAAAGCCTCTTGAAAGCCCAGCTCAGTTACAGAGTGAGCTAGTTCTGATTTTAAAAGTTCTAACTGTGCCTGGGGAAGCATCATTATAGATATGTTTCAAAGATACTTCCCCACTTTCAGATGTTGTCAGTTTCCTTATTTGTCTGCCTGAAAACTTTGAAAATCCTCCCATGCTGGAATCAATGACTGTTGAGATAAGCTACAGATGTAGAATTTTTGCCTAGCTCTGTTTTTCAGAAACTTGTGTTACTCTGAGGTCACTGGAGATCATTAATGATTACAGCATGGCTTGCTGCTACCACTGCTAATATAGAGAGTATACTTCAGATTATTAATCTTCAACTTAGAGTTTAAGTATGGAATTGTTTGAACAGTTGAGTTTGAGTTTGCTTTGGAAAAAGTGCACTTACAGGATTGGTGAAGGAAGAAGATATACTGTTTTTTCATGGGCGGATGTTTCAATAGCCCTCACCAAAACTTTCAATTTTTACCTTAAAGACATGATAGCTGAGTAAATAATGGCATCGAATTACTCTTAAACTACAAGAAAAAAGACCACTCCAAAATAAAGCCATTGACAGAACAGAAGAAAATGCCTTGCCTGATTTGATACAAAGTCACATATTTTAGAATGGGCTATGCAACTAACATTAACTCTTATCTGGTTTTAATTGGCCACTAAGAATATTTTTATATCTTTATCTGATTTTTTGTAAGTATACGAAGAAAAAAGCATTTCTTTAACTATGAGTTTACACATGTGCAGACTTACAAAAAATTGTTTTGAATTTTTGTAGGTTTTCAAGGCTGATACTTAAGCATAAATGCAGTTTACACAATATCCATGTGGTCTACATAATATATATATATTTTAGACAGTGCTGAGTGCACTCGGATTCAAATTGATGCATGCAATAGTGTTTTCAATCTTTATAGAATTTACTATGGAAGCAAGTACCAGAGATAAAGTTATTTTACTCTGTAAAAATAAATGTTCACACAGACAGAACGTTTCTTGGGAAATATACAGAAACAAAGTAGCTGATAATTATGTAAGTCAGCATGGTATTATTGGCATTCTGTCAGTTGAGATACATCCTATTGGACTGCTCAGTTCCTGTAGTAATATAACCATTTCAACTGGTAAATTTAATAGCTAACTAAAGAATATGTTTTATGTACAGTTGTGATCACATCTGCAAGTTTTCAGAAGGGAATGAAATGAGTGCAATGTAAGTAATGATTACATTTGAAACAATTATTTAAAGAAGAAAAAATTAACCACTAGTACATGTCTGTTTCTACTTCAAAGTTCTCTGAAAAAGCAAAGTCAATAGCCCAGCAATCGTGTCACATGACAAAACTGACTTGAATTACCACTTCCTTATATTCTCCTCTGATCTGTGACAGTGAATAGCATCAAATCAAGATGCAACTAGGAAACCAATGTGACAATCAACGTGTTGTTCTGTTAATTGGTTGTGAATGAGCACGTGTGCTATTAAACCACACAGAATTAGCACAGACCTTTTTCTCTTACAGATAAGGTAGAATGCTTTCCTGTAATTGTCATTTTCCTACTGTCAGTTGACTAAAGTCAACAAATCGTTTCTAACAAGAATGACTGACAAGAGTTATGCAGATCCTTTCCACTAAAAATAACTTAGGCCATGCCTATATTTTTCATCCCCACAAAGCATTTAAGACTTCCATGTTTGAAACGTTGAGCGTTCATCAAATACATTCGGAATTCCATGTAACTGCTTATCAAAGGTTCTGGGCAAGTTTGGCCTGGTTCAATGGCAGGGGAAATCATGGACCCATGCCTCTGGAGACTGGGAAGGGGGGAGAAGGGAAAAGGTAGGGATATGGACCTAAAAACAAGGGAGAAAACTAATTTATTAAATATGATAGTGGAATCTGAGATAATATAATTAAATATAATTGGAATTGAAGGTAGTAAATTAAATAAATGAGTGTTCAAAACTAAAGGCCTTAGTCTAATGCTGAAGGTGAGATTGCTAGAGAGCAAATATTGCAGAGACAAACAGTAAAAGGGACAGTCTCATGACTCACAAGCAGTTTTATCTTTCTCTCTGAATGGAAAATGGAAATGGAAACAGTGATCTTCTGGGAGATGTAGTTCTTCTCTTATATGAAAAGTACCCTGGAATTACCAACAATCCATGAAACTGGAGCATTTACCTCTTTAAGTCCCAGTGCACTACACGATGCTGTGATGAGGAATAGTGATAACAAAAATCATAAAACCATGACAATACCTAGATTTTGATATCATGGCTGGCATTTCATGCTAAGCTCCAAGCATAACCTGAAGAAAAAAAAAAAACAAAAACAAACATCACCTGCAGTTGTGTGATACTCCTTTAATTAGTTCTTTTAAGTCTAACTGAAATACACTGCAGACTATAAAAACTGTACCAGTAGGGACTGTTTTCCTTCTGGCTTTTGGAGAGTAAAGATGCAGCCTTTTTCCTTGTCTGTTTGTTTATGCAATTAGTTCATACGGAATTTTGAATTATAACTTACTTGAATTATAACTTACATCTGTGCTACATCTGTTCCTTTCATTATGAAAATGTTGATATCAATATTTCATATGTATTCTAAAATATACTCCTTAGTGGTTCAACCATCAATGTGTTGACAAATTCTATTGATAACCTATACAAACCTGGAGAGTGTTTGTTTTGTCTTCAATTTTCATAGAAGTGAAGTGTGAAGAAATCAAATAATTAAATAAAAAAAAACGAACTTCCTCGCACTTCAGCAAAACCTCTTGCTCAAACGATTTCATACTACATTTTTTTTGTTTGTTTTTGTTTTTAGTCTGACTTCTGGTTTTTGGTTTTTAAAAGATCAAAAATACAGTGTAAAGATTCAGGCAGTAATACAGGTTTCGCTGTGACTGACTTGGAACAGCTCTGTAGAAAATGAACCCCAGACACAGCAGCAGTTCCCCCAAAAAGCAAAGAAGAACATGATGTATCTTAGAGAAAATGTACAGCCCCAAGTCCTGGCAAAGGACCTATGAGATGTACCTGAATATCATTCTCAGTCTAAGGTTTGCCTTGAATGGATCTGACATACTGATGTGAATCCCATGGAGGCCATTAAGGAGACTGGGAGTTGGAGTCTAGGCTGCCCCAGGATAGGCTGCAGGAGCTTATTCTGTTCAATATGGGAAAGGATGGTTTTCAGATACCTCAATGAGATATCTGACAGAAACGAAAATATGAAGGCAGTCTCTTTCAAAATCCTCTCAGTAACAAGATAACAGGAAAGACCAAATGAAACAAATGAGTGATATGTTTTTTTGTGGTGGTTTTTTTTTTTTTTTTTTTTTTTTTGTATTGCTTTGTTGTGTTTTGTTTTGTTTTAACTTTTGAAGTAGTAAAGTGCTGGGACAGGTTGCTGAAAGATGTTTTGAGGTTCCAATAACTGAAGATACTTCAACAGTTAATTAGACAAGACAATGAGCAACCCACTCTAACTTACAGGATCTGCTTCAGGCTAGATAATTTTCAGAGGTCCTTTCCAGACTAAATTATTGTATGATTCTGTTCCACATACTATCTATATATACATAGAATGTTTATTTACTGTATAAAGTATGACAAGAAAAATATATTGCATGTTGAGAAATGAAAAACCAGGTGAACTCTGGTCCCAAATATTCCATATCATGGACCTTTGGAACCACCTTAGTATTAGTGAAACATCCTGTGGACATCTTTCCTACCTACTGTGAAATGTGAGTCAATTATGCCACACATTTAAACACATAAATGCTAGAGTTATTTTTTTTTTTTTTAATTTTGAAAATGATCAAGCTTTCAAACTACTTCTTATAGCATTAAAAAAAAAATCAGCATTATAAGAAATAATACTTACTGAGTCAAAGAGTGTAACAGTAGGAAGAGAGGTTTGCACTTCAGTTTAGAAACAGTTGGTATGGCAGATATGTTAACCTAGTCTCTAAATCTGTGGTCATCTATTATTTCTGCTATAAAACACGAAGAGCATAGTCAACTAAAAAATAGAGGCTAAAACACTATCACATCTGCAATTTTTTATTGTAGATCACAAACAAGTATATGTGTTATATCTGTTCATATTAATTCTATTAAACTTTAAGAACTTGTATATTTATTGATAAATAAAAATAAAATCATTTGCACATAGATATAATGCAGAATTTATACTACACTGAAGCTAATTAAGTCATTCAGTGACAGTCCTGATTATGCATGAATTAATGAAATAATCCAATTAAATTATTTATTATCAAGTATCCGCAAAATAGATTATTTAATTTGGCTACAGGAACCAACATTTTTGCATTTTTAACAAGAATATGGAAATACAGGAATTTTTTAGTGGAACTGACATAGAATTTTTCCACTTTTTGGCCCAGTATTAATGCTCTTCATTGTATTTAAAGTGGTTCAAGCTACAGAAGAGAAGCTCGCAGTTCTCTTGGTACTCAGAAAAAACATGCAGCAACATCACTTGAGTTAAAGCTAAAGAGGATAACAAGTGATGACATAATCAAATTTTCCATTGTACTGTGCACTTTTACACCTGCTGAATAGACTAATTCCCTGCCAAATCAGAATGGTAGTGTTTCATATCTGCTTTGCATGAGGATGAAAAGATTGCAGATAATGGAAGAGATACAGAAAAGGCATTTGGGACAATTAAAAAGCAAGCCAAGGTAGACGAGTTAAATGAAATGTGTTATTGTTCATGTAAAAACAAAACAAAACAAAACAAAAAAAGCATATGTAATAAAAATTACTCAAAAGCCATACATGTACAGGGTAACAGTTTCTGCAGACAGAAACCACTTTGAAATATTTTTGATGTAATAACTCCATAAACTACATAAGATGATGAATAACAAGAATAGCACTCTCCTCTTTTGTAAATACTCCCTCCTAGTGATAAACACCTGCTTTATGTATCATGAATAACTAATGAAATCTAATGAAGACAGTTCATCAAGATCTTTCTGTAAGTTAAAGGGAAAAAAAAAAACAAAACAAAAAAAAACAAAAAAAAAAATGGTGATACTGAATACAGATAGAGTTTGTATTGCTATTATTACACACAACATACATAGTCATAGTTCCCCTTGAATGAGGCATTGTAACCAAACATAAAACCAATTACACAGTTTTTCAGGGAGCATGCTATAATTCTCATAATTTACCACTGCACACTGGCAACTGAACTTACTTCATTACACCTGCCTCTTCTGCCTGAATTCTCCAGAAAGTGTGCATAATTCCTCTTGACATACTAGTTATCAATTACAAATCAGCTGTTTCAAGCAGCACTTAGCCTCCTAGCTCAGCAACTCTGTGACTGTTCCCACTCCAACCTTTCTTTTTCTCAGTCATGCACTGCAGTCATAATGAAGTCATCCATCCTCCTGACAACAACGATCTTAACCCTTTGATGCAAGAGTCAACTACAGAATCTTTAAATCAAGAATGGGAGAATTACTAAAAAAAATACATTAATGTTATAAAAGGTGCTATTTTTCTTCTCTCAGGTAAGCAAATTTTGATTCATGCACACGTATGCAGACATCCACTTGTACGTCTACTATAATCTGTACATAGAAAGTCTTGGATGACAGTATGTAATAGAGATATTTTTTTCAACATTAAGTCAGGGATGGCTGCACTGTTCAAAAGAGGTAAAGCTTTGACTTCAGAAGGTCAACATAAAAGGGCTCCTGTAAGACCTTTCTGTCATGCTTCTAAATACCTACTATGTACTGACAAGAAAATAGGGTGGCAAAACGATAGAATTTAAAATGGGAAAAAAAAAACTCTTTTCTCCACTCTCAATCACAGATGCCTCTTACTTGATTCAGTACAGTAATTCAGGGCTCACTTGATTGATTTATACAGAAATATAAATATACACTTTTTTTTTTCCATTGCATTCTATGAAAAGACAGCTGAGACAACACAAATTCAGAACCCATTTTCCCTTTAGTGCTATTTATGACAGCTTTTTCTGGAGGGGAGTTTCTATATGTGCAAGGATGTAGCTAAAATATGTTTCATAAATTCAGATCATTTGGGAAGGATTAGATTGAAGAGCAGTTGCAAAATGTGCTAATGTGAGAAAGTGACAGAGGTAGAAAACTGAAAGAAAAATTCACTTTATTTTTTAATCAGAAGCAAAAAATAAATTTGAAGGTAGATTTGTATTACACTGGCAATAGGAATGTTGTCTCGTGCTAAATGCAATACATGTATATTTTGTTAGATTTTGTGAATTGTGGATAAGGAATTTCAACCCACCATCCACAAAATCTAATATTAACATACAATCTAACACTACAGGTTCAAGTGATGTTTAATTTTCATGGGTGATAATCACACCCTTGATCATGAATAATCTGAACCTCATTCTAGGCAAATTCTTGACTGAAGCACAGTCTCCAGACTTCCTATCCAATGCCTCCCATGTCCACTGTTTTCCTTGACTAGTTAATAGACAATATATGCTTAAACTCACTGAAAACAAACGAACAAACAGAACTGCTTAGGATAACAATTATACCACTCCTGTTTAATCTAAATAATCACCATCAAATGTGAGTGTCCTGCCCACCTTCACTCCCCTCTTTTTTTTTATATATGTACTAGAATGTTCTAAAAGGATTTTATAACAGCATTGTATTTAATTTCATTTTACTTCAGGCTCCCTAGGGTTAGAAAGATAGTATTGTTCATTTAAATCTACTGAAACCAACTATTCCCTAATCCCTACAATTTTACATGTAGGAAGAGACAAATCTTTTGTTTAAACTTTATGTAAAGGTGAAAATAATTAAGTAACATTTATTTGTAGTAGTTTTCAACTATTGTTACTAGCAAATGTTTATCACTTTTTTGTATCTCCTTGAATTTCATTAAGCAAAAAGGATAATCTATTCCATATTAGTGACAAGAAAATAAAAATAAAAATAAAAAAATAAAATAAAATAAAAGCCTACTATTGGAAAATAAAAGGAAAAAAAAAAAAGGAATATATCAAACTCTTCTGCTTAGAAAAGAGGAACACATAGTCTGCACTATTTTCATGGCAGATTAAAACTCTTCTGTATGCTCCCTAAAGATTTTTATTAAGCAAGAGTTTTCACATACTTCACAAAATTCAGATTTTGTAATAGCTCTTCATTAAGGCTGAATTCAAAGCAGTCTGCCTTTTGCCTTTTTAGCAGAAAACGCTTATAAAGGAGCTCTGAGTTTAACACAGTGTTATAAAAAAACAGCTTGGATTAAGCCATGGGATATCCCCATAATTACTTTACCTACAATAAGTCTATGTTTATTTGAGAAATGGCTTGCCTGTGACCTTAAATTTTTAAAATGCAGGTGTTAAAGTAACAATGTCATTTCTCTTTTTCTCCCCATTTCACTTTAACTGTGACATTAGCTTGTAGCTTCACAATTTGTACTGAAGCTAAATAAACGTTCTGAATTTAACAATAAAAAAACGTACATGTCCAGGTGCCCATTATATTCCCATGTGATTCACAGCTTCTTTAGTGATGTGAAATCTTGTCATTATTTAAATTAAATTATGAACAGGATTTTTTAAGTGATCAGTGCTAAGTGACTTGAAACATCATCTGCAAAATAAGAAATATTCACTTGGGAAAACTCATTCAAGATTTTGACATAATAAGGCAGGCACATAATGCAAACCTCAGAATTTATGGATTTGAAATCACAGCACATTTTTAGATTTGGGGTACATTTTTATCACTTTTTGTTTGTTTTAAAATTTTACAAGCATGCCTCAATTATTTGATTTTAACTTAACAAAAATGATTTTTCAAAGGTGAACATCAAGGAAAAGGCAAAAAGGACAGTGTTTGCTAAATAACCTAAAAGCATATGAAGAGAGGAGAAAAAAAAAGAAACTGTTATCCTGAGACCTGTGAGAATTAATTCAAAATTTAGAGTTCTGTTTTAAACTGGCATTTCTTAATCTTATGTAGCCAAATAAAAAATCTCCCATTCCTCTTAAGTAACAAACCTTTATTTTTCTCCCTACAATCAAATAATGTGAAAAATAAAGCATGGATTAAAGGAATCCAAGAAAAATCATTCGCATAATCAAAATCTCTCCTGAGACTACTGTCATTGCCCATTAAAAGACAACTGACAAGTTCTTCTTAATTTTCTATTAATCTTCCACTTTTCCTCCACAATTTAATACAGCAACATTTTATTTAATTAGTATGCTCATTATAAAAATTTGTCATGGTTGTTTAGTTGACACAAGTTGTCTAACACTGACTGTACAGATGGCAGAGTACCAGTGTCTAGTCTCAGAGGGACTATTTGACCAATGCAGTAAAAGAGCAATAAACAAAATAACAACACTGCAACCCACTCCAGTTTATGTAGGCAGTCAGCTTTTTATCGCTGTAAAACCTTGAAATGGATGTATGAGTGCTGCTGCTATAAACAAAGCATTGTTTACAGCTTTAGGATGGCAGATATGAGTACAGGCCTAGAAGCTTCAGCAGCCTGAATGTCAGAAACTGACTAATGTGGAGAAACATACTGTGGCTGGTTTTATGGAGAATATGTTTTATAAACCCCCAGGGGCAATTTATCACAAATTCATCCACTCTGCTGCACATTGCTGCTTTAATGTTGAATACAGGATTTCAGTCCACGCATCAGCTTCAGCAAAGACTGGTAGGGAATCAAAGGGTATACTAGTTTCTCTTTGCTTCATCATGAGAATTCTTGAATTTCTTCATAGAATTTCTAATTTAAAGGTCAATTTTTCCATTTTTTTTACAAAGAAATATTCTGTGATATATAGCTAATTTATTAGAAAAATCAAATTTAGTTACCATTTCATGATATTCCATTTCATAATTTCCAATTTATTTGTATCTTGTTATTCAAAATGTGTGCATTCTAATAAATATATATTTTTTTTAAAGAGCACCCATTTGTTTCATGATACAATTAGGCAAGCAAAAAATGTATCATATTGAAAAGAAAAAAAAAAAAAAAAAAAAGAAGTATTTCAAAGGCTGATAAAGAGAGCAGATAGAATTTAAATTAGCTTGTTATGTAAAGTGTTGGCACACAATAAATAGTCACCAATTCTTTCCATCTCTTGGCAATGAGACGGGTGGTAACTACTGCGTTTGTCATATTTCCTCATTGCACAGTATGTAACACCCAACCCAGACTCAAACTGTAAAATCAGATTCTGAGCACTGCACGGAAAATCCAACCTTCAATCTGAGACTCAGAGCTTCTTTCTGTTCACAAATAGTCATTTTGTGCTAATGTAGCTTCACAGAATTACAGAAATAATTATGTGAGTAGAAAATATGAGATAGGAATAGGTAAGGGGAGAAGTCTGGCTTCCAAAGTAGTGTATTAAGAAGAATTTCAGGCAAGATCCAAATCTGCATAGGATATCTTTCATGACTGTTTTGATACTCCAAGCCTTGACTCATAGGTAGACAGTCATTCCAGCTCTTTATTTCAGAAAACTTCTGTTAAAACACTTTATACTATTTACACAATTTACATAGCATAACTTCCTTCACATTACAAGTTGCATACCTGTTTGCATCCCTTTATATTTTTAGCTTAGGGATTATTTGAGCATTGCTTCCAAGGTGATCTAAAGTAAGGGTTTGGGCTGAAAAAACATATGTAGACTCAATGTTTCTACCTACTTGCTCAAAACTTCTCAGGCTTGTGTCTGTATATGAATCTTTGTCTCTCTGAATCTGAAACCTGGGCTTTTCTGAAACATTTTGAAACATTTTTAGAACATTTTAGAAATGGTTCTAAACAAAATTGGATTGGCTGGATCATTTACGCGCATTTTTTTAAAGGACAACATAAGATTAACTTCTATGAGATGATGATATGGGCTTTCTTCACCATAGAAAGTATAAAAAGACATCCATGAACAGATACATTTCTAGATAAGTTTTGATACATTATTTTTTTTTGCAGAGAGAGTATAACTCAGCATCTTAGGGACGCTTTGCAGCAGCTTTTGAGACTGAGTAACACCAGTAAGATACAAATTATCTTGCAGATTAACTATCTCATACTGATTGCCCAGGAAGAACAGAAACCGAGAGAACAGTCTTTCTTGCTAAAGATAATGCTGAAATTAGAAATGATTAGATTAGATTTAGTACAAAATACGTCAAAGTGTATGAATATTAAAACAATTAAAAGCTAGGGAAAATTAATCCATTAATCCATCCATTTTCCAGGAGTGGATAACACATACCAAAATTAATATATAAACTGTGTGAGATATTTGGAAAGATGTTTAATACATATTTCATGATCTAAGATAAAAGATCCAAAATGAGAACTGTAAGAAACAAAAAATAAATCACAAATAAAAAATAGAATATTTTCATTCAAAATACCAGCTAAGCATGTAGCTTATGAAATGAAATCGAATGAAAAAAAAAGATTATTTTTTGATTAAGTGTGGTCTATGCAAATACAATATTAATCTGACTTTTAAATTATGAGTAAATCTTTATCTTTTTTACTGTATAAATACATGCTAGTAACAATAACCTTGATAAATATAGTATGTACCAAATTTTGTTATCTTCAAAGAAACACACCAGAAAATAATTCAGGGCTCTTTTCCATTTTAGAACAAGAAATACATTTACTTAATCACATTATATCACCTGTATTCACATTAATACTATATATTTAAATTGATTATTATGTAGTGGCATAGCCAGACTGTAGTGCTGTAGTGCTTATTTGGTCTACTTCCTTTTTTTTTTTTTTTTTTTTTTTTTTTTTTAAATTTTTTATTATTATTATTTTTATTTTTTCTTTTTTCTCTTTTTTTTCTTTTTTTCCTTTCATCATAATAAATTTAACACTAATGGCACAGTGCAACGATATCCTAAAGAAAGTTGTTTCTAGTAATAGCAGGCTATTCAACAATAGTTTCAGTTCTTTCATTTTCTGCTTGGACATTGTTGACCTCACCATCGATAAACAATGTTCTCTGTTGGCCCAGCAGCACTCAAAGGTCTGTCTGGAACTTTTCAGCTAGAAGACTAAAATAACAACAATAATTGGATCCAAAGGCAAAATGGACACAAGGAACACGGATGGACTTGTACAAATTACTGCTAACAAAACAGCGCTTTGATTTTATGCCAAATAATGCAACTATATGAGACAATGCCTATAGCAACATGCACTCCATGTACAGTAGAATAAAGGTATTTATATATTCTTTTAACCCATCTTATCTTTATTTTCCAAATCTATCACTATTCTCTAAGCCATAGGTGTTCAAAATTTTTAACTAGCCTAGGCACAGTGAGTGAAGAAAATCGTCTTGGCTGACATACATGTAGGTTGCTCCAAAAGTAATGCTTTCTATTTATTTCCATGGAAACTAAATGGATGCAATGAGCAACAGAGCAACAGATGACACTTTACAATAGAACAAATTCTGAGCTACAAAATACTATTTTTCAACATAGTCACCACCATTAGCTATGCATTTATTTATTTATTTATTTGGTCAGCAATGAGCAGGAGCCTGCATGCCACACTCATAAAAGACTGCACCAGTGGAGGTGACCCACTGTTGCTTTCATAACTGCTGAAATGCACCCACTGCGCTCACATCCACTGTTTGATCTCCACAGATGTTCAGCAGTTATCAATGAAAGTCAATGGATACAAGTTTTTCCACATGGAGGAATTCAACACTTTCATATCAGACACCATTTTGACCGAATGTCCTACTACTGACATCTGCTGCACAGCAACAAAATATAATGGAATATTGGCAGAAGTTTCAGCCTCTACTGCCATACCGCCAACATCTGCCTATGAGGTCATGGGCTAACGTAATACAACAGGAGGCATTTTCACAGGACTGTATTTAGCCGATATATCAAAATATGTAAAATTACATGCCATAATTTGATTTAGCACTGCACTTTTCCCTCTCCTTGTCCTGGATTCAGTTCAGATAGGGTTAATTGTGTACCAACATTTGGTTGTTGCTGAGCAGTGAGTGTACACAGGCTGTCACCATGATGACATGATGCAGGGAGAAGGCCACACTGAAAGCCACGCTGGGCTACATGCAGTCCATGGGCTATGGGTTTGACATGTCTGCTCTAAGCCTTTTCTGCAAGGAAATCTGTTCTGAACTCATCTGTTTCTGCTTCCACTATTCAGACTCAATAACATAACTTACAAAGAAGAAAACCTGGTAATATTTCACCTTCAAGGCCAAATACGACCTGGAAGATGTTCCTAAGCTTAAGGCATGCATAGGTCATGTACAGAAGTGACAGGTTCTACCAGATGCTGTTTTTGTTTGTTTGACTGATTGTCTTATTTTGTGCATCTTCTCACTGTTAAAGCAAAATTGTCTGTAAAAATTAGAAGCTGTGAAAAGTGACGCAACCTGGCCAGATGTATTTCTGCTGTCCAGGCACCTTACACAACCAAGAGTGACTCACAGGGCATATTTTGATCACTGTTTCCATTGAGGATTGCAATGTTTGAAGATGAGGATAACACAGCTATGACTGAGGACAGTCTGGCACCAGCTGCAGATCTCATAAGCATATGGAAGGTGAAGGAGGGTTGAGATTAAAAAAAAAAAAAGAATACTTTCCCAGGTTTTCTTGCAAGCATGTGCTTATAAATGTAGTATAGTGCTACATGATAGAGAAATGTCTTTCCTTGGAATCACTATGAGTGTAGTCACTGAGAGGCAAAAATAGCCATGAAACTCTCCATCAGTAACACAGTAATAAAAAATGACAATAACTGTCTGCTGTTCCAGTGCATTATTCTGATAACAGATACAAGTACTGTTCTCTCTCTCTCAAATGATGTATATGTAAGCATAAAGCATGGGTCAGGACACATTTTCTGTCCTTCAAAACATGTCAAAATTTGATGTAATCTAGGATATCAACAGAAAATGCTGCATATGCAAAACAACCACTTTCATCTTCAACCCACCAAGCATCACGTATACTTGTTATTGTAGTTCACTGTGAAAATACACGCAGGCAGTATAGATTGTAAGGAAATATCACAAAAAAAAATTTATTCAGCTCATGTTTTGTTTTCCAAAAAAAAAAAAAAAAAAAAAAGGAATACTGGGAAAAGTAACATAAGAGTTTTCACTCTTGTGAAGCCTCATTCTCCCAGTTTCCACTGACACTACAGTGTATGAGAACATGCACCTTGAACATGACAATGAGATATTTTTCACCAGTAGAGCAACTGAAGAGCAATGACTGAACAATTTGACAGGAAACTGAAAGCCAAGTTAAAAAAAAATGTGGCTTGGAAAAAATTGAAGTCTGGATGCATGTTTCCCAATTTAAGTTGGAATAAAAATCATGTCCTACTACGGCTTTGAAGTCAGAGACAAGAAGTTTATCTCATCATATTTAGCTAGTGGAGTTAGAATACATTCACCTACTCTTCATTAACATGTCCATTACGATACGGAGAACAAGATCTTTTCTTCTGAGTTAAAAAGCAAGAAATTCAAATTTTAGCATTTTCAAAATTGACAGCCTTTGAGATAAGACTTTAAGATGCTTTAGGCTTACAGTACTTTTGCAGGGGAAAAAATCATATTTAAGACACTTTGATGCACACATGTATTGCTGGTCATTATGGAAAACTCGTCTTGAGAAGTGGAAGCAAAAGACCATATATGTTATTCCTCCCTCTCTTTTTCTCCACTTTTAATTTCATGAAAAACAGATAAAAACTTTTTTATTATTATTTTTCCATCATTAGTTTGCAATTTATTCTAAGGAAATCTGCTAGCATTTCTTTTATTTCAGCTAATCATTATTTTCCATTGTCAGCTCCAAATATGAAATCTGCAAGTCTCATGATTCCTTCCAGGTCTCTCATTTTCCCCCATTACTTCCATTCTCAGATCTTTTAATTTCTCCAAAATTCTCCTCTACTTTTTTGTTTTTTATTTATTTATTTATTTATTTCCTCTCTCCGGAGTCTGGCTGTCTCAGGACTTTCCCATTTAAGCTGGTTGAAAAATAAACAAAACAAAAACAAAAAATACGTAAGCAAAATATGACTAAATTAGACACTTGAAAACCTAGATTTATGCTTAATGACTTCATTTAGCTTGTTTGGAATTGGAATGAAATCATGAAATCAGTTGGGTAATTAATACTGGAATTTAGGAGATCCTTTTTACTATCACATAGTATTGCACAATTTGACACTGCTTTGAATAATTGGCAGATTATACTCAGAAAAGGCCAGGGAAGGAGTGAAATGCCAATGAAATAAATGCCAAAGGTTTTGCACACCAGTATTTTGGCAGAACTATATGGAAAACCTTGTCTGGATCTGTGGAAGTACTGTAAGTTGCATATATCTGTGAAAAATGAAATGCATCAAAATCTAGAAAACTAATTAAAAAACAATAATAATAAATGTAACAATTGTAACAATATACTTTTTGACCAAAGCTGATAGGAGAAAGAAAGCGTTCTGATTCTATTAAAAGACTACCATGGCTCAGCAAGGACCTACTGAGTACACTGAGGGCAAAGAAAGATGCATACAATTTCTGGAAACAAGAGTGTGTCACTTGAAAAGAATACAGGGATGCCGTCTAGTCTTGCAGACGTGGGATCAGGAAAGCCAAGGCACAGATAGAACTGTACTTGGTGAGGGAAGTGAAAAACAATAGGAGGACGTTCTACAGGTAATTGGCCAGAAGAGACAGGCCAAAGTGAGTGCACCTCTTTTGGTAAATGTAAAGGACAACTGGCTTCAACAGATGAGGAGAAGCTGAGGTACTGAATGAGTTCTTTGCCTTGGTCTTCACTGGCAGCCAGTAGTCTAGTATTTCTCATGTCCCTGAGCCCTGCATCCCTAAACCTCCAGGTGAGGACCAGGGCAGTAAATCCACCCCCCATTGTAAGGGCAGAGCAAGTTCGAGACCGCTTCATGAGACTGAAAGTGTACAAGTCTATGGGGCCAGATGGCGTGCATCCCAGGGTTCTGAAGGAGCTGGCTGAGGTGGCTGCTGAGCTGCTCTCCATCATTTTTGAAAAGTTGTGGCTGTCAGGTGAGGTCCCGGATGACTGGAGGAAGGGTCACATCACTCCCATTTACAAGAAAGGAAGAAAGGAGAACCAGGGGAACCGGGGAACCGGAGACTAGTGAGTCTCAGCTCTGTACCTAGGAAGAACATGCAACAGATCCTGCTGGATAACATGTTTAATCATGAGAAAAGAGCGTGTGATCCAAGACAGCCACCATGGCTTCACCAGGAAAAGGTCATGCTTAGCCAATCTGGTGACTTTCTATGATGGAGTGACAGCATTGGTGGACAAGGGAAAGGCAACTGGTGTCATTTACCTGGACTTGAGAAAGGCCTTTGACATGATCCCCCACCACATCCTTATCTCCAAATTGGAGGGATGTAGATTTGATGAGTGGACCACTCAATGGATAAGAAATTGGTTGAAAGGCCACAGACAGAAGGTGGTCATCAACGGTTCTGTGTCCAGGCAGAGTCTGGTAACAAGCAAAATCCCCCAGGGTCTGTCTTGGGACCAGTGCTCTTTAACATCTTTATCAATGACATAGATGACAGAATCGAGTGCATCCTCAGCAAATTTGCTGATGACACCAAGCTGAGTGGTGCAGTTGACACGGTGAAAGGAAGGGATGCCATTCAGAGAGACCTCAACAGGTTTAAAAGGTGGGCCTAGGTGAACCTAATGAGGTTCAACACAGCGAAGTGCAGAGTTTTGCACTTGGGCTGGAGGAATTCCAGGCATCCATACAGACTGGAAGGAGCAGTCCTTGGGAGCAGCCCTGCAGAGAAGGATCCAGGGATCCTGATGGATGAAAAACTTAACATGAGCCAGCAGCATGCTCTTGCAGCTTTGAAAGCGAATGGTATCCTGGGCTCCATAAAAAGAGAAGTGGCCAGCAAGGACAAGGAGGTGATTGTCCCTCCCTACTCTGCTCTTGTGAGGCCCCTTCTGGAGTACTGTTTCCAGATCTGGGACCCCCGGTACAAGAAAGACAGAGAGCTGTTGGAGGGGGTCCAGAGGAGGGCCACGAAGATTATCAGGGCACTGGAGCACCTCCCCTACAAAGACAGGCTGAGGGAGCTGGGCTTGTTCAGCCTGAAGAAAAGAAGGCTGTGGGGTGACTTCATTGCAGCCTTTCAGTACCTAAAAGGAACAGGAGACGAATCAACTATTTCAAAGGGTAAATAACTGCAGGACAAGGGGAAATGGTTTTAAGTTGAGGGAGGGAAGATTTAGTTGGATGTCAGGGGGAAGTTCTTTACCATGAGAGTGGTGAGGTGCTGGAACAGGCTGCCCAGAGTGATTGTGGATGCCTCATCCCTAGAGGTGTTTAAGGGCAGATTGGATGGGGCCCTGGGCAACCTGGTCTAGTATTAAATGGGGAGGTTGGTGGCTGGAGGGGGGCTGGAGATTCATGAACCTTGAGGTCCTCTACAACCTGGACCATTCTGTGATTCTGTGATCTGTGATTCTGTGATTCTAATCCCTTTACTTCCTCCAAAATTACTACCAACTTTTGAAAGCTTCATTATAGGAAAAATATTTGCACTGCTGTAATGATAATGTGATGGCTGCATAATTTCCTAATCTGTTTATGAAATAATGTTACAGAGCAATGAACAGGCAGGCATGTAAGGAAAGCCTCAGACTTAGCAGTTGTATTACACCACTACTTCATAAACAAGTGTGGAGATGCATTAACCATAAAATGCCAAACTCCGAAACCAATCCAATTATCCAATTAGTGATATGGATAGGAAAAGCACAATGATAAGAGCAATAAATAGGTTGTAAAATTCATTATATATGGAAACTGAGAGAATCAGTGATATCTTGGTTCTATTTTTCTGAGGCTGACCTACAATTATAGGATGACAACAAACATGTCTGTTTTTATTATGTATATATCTATAATATTTCTGTCTATACATAGCAATTAGAACTATGACAATAATGTGAGTGCTGAAGAAGAATATCCACCTTTTTTTTCTAATAGTCGGTATCATAGATACAGATTACAGGATGTGTTTACCTTTGGTTTGAACCTTCATCAGGTGTGTGTACCCATATAGTCCAATAAATATTCTATTGAATTTTTGCCATGAGAAATACATAGGCTTTATATTAATAAAAAAATACAAGCCTCAGGATTTCTAAGGATATGACTGAAATTGATTTTGGACTGTGATCTCTCTTTTCACTTTAAAAAGCAAAATAAACACTGATAAAAGCAGTTGTCAATTGACCAGGTGACTTAAACAATTTGCCTTAGATCTTGCTTAGTTTTGTATAGCTGGGCTGCGTAACTCATTGCTATTTATATGTCCTAAAGTAATAGACAGTTTTAACAAGCAGCATTATGAGCTGGATGAACTATGAATAATCTTGAAATGAAAATGCAGCAATAGGAGAGTGCAGGCATGAATTGATAACAAAGGCTTTGAAAGTATAGATACACGATGATGTTGGAGGACCCTGGCTAAAAGCAACTCAGACTGAAGGTGTCATTTAGTAGATGTTAAATGAATGCAGTCTTGGCAGTCTTGGTAGCTGGATAAAAAGTTTTGTGGATAACAAAGAGCATGAAAGAAAATATCCAACTTAACAAAAAAACAAAAAACATCATTCATTCATATAGATACAATACAGAGTTGCAAACCAGTGAAGAAAGGGGAAGTTAGAGGACAGCACAACCAAACACACAAAGGTGATACCAGGTGGACTCAGGAGTACAAAGAAGTAATCTCAACGTGTGATGCACAACAAGAAGTGCATCACACTTCTTCCACTCAAAGACATATTATACTGCTGGCTCACTGTGTTCTCTGAACACCAAAACTGAAATCATTGACCTTTTTGTGTACAAGCAATGGAGAAATGATTGTGATGCCCAGACATAAGAAGATACTACAAAATTATTTTATATTATTTGCAATTAATGTAAATGAGTAGTAATTGAACGATCTGAACCAAATACATCAATATCAGCGTGCCTAGATTAGCAACTGATCTTTCATTAGACTCTTAAATTTAATAATAAATTCTTGGTTTTCCTTTGCTCACATACATTTCACAAGTCTGTTAGGTGGTGAAAAATGCAGACATCCTATCAAACAATTTGTATGCAGCTGGTGACTTGTTTGTAGCAGCCTGAAACACTTCAATTTGCAGTAACAGACACAAAATTTCAGGGTAAAAAACGGTAAAAAAACCAAACCCTTAAACACTACAAGTATTGTTTCTAATTAATCAAGCTAATATTATATTTGAAACTTGCTAAACCTATTTGAAATATGAACAGAAGATAAAAATAGATAAATGGATAAAATAAAGTTATGCAGAAATATAAGATAGTGGTTAGTTCCAGGATAAATATATATGTATTTTATAGGAATAGTGGAATAGCATCCATCAGAGAAAAAAAAAAAATCATTAAAAACTATTAAGATTTAAAAATATTTTTGAAGCCATTGTCAGTTTTCTGTGCTATAGGGATCTGAAATAGTATTAACTGAAGTGTAAAGTTGTATCTTTTTCTAGAATATTCTAGTTCTATTTCAAAAGCAGTTACTAATTTCTTAATGATCACATCTTGGTATCAGATTAAAACTCCAGTCTGTTTTAATGCTTTTTAATTTTGAATGATTAGATGTAATACTTTTGATCTACATAAACCAGTGCATAATATACTTGCTATACTATACTATAATGACAGAATTTGCTTTATAATCACAGGTGCTCTGTACTAAGAATAACATCTTACTTCCAGTCCCTTGCAACCTCATGTCAGCTTATACTGTGTTATAAAACAGCATACATATTTTATTAGTTCACTGAAAGGATATGAAATTCAATTTTCTACTTACTCTCCACTCATCGCTTTTGTTTAATTGGTATGTAATGATTGAAAGAAAAGCAAACCACATAAATCTAAGATTCAGGTTTTCTTTTTTCTTTTTTCTTTTTCTTTTTTTTCTTCTTTCAGTTGTTTTGTTGTTGTTGCTGTTGTTTTTAAGTTGAAGTTTGTTACATAATAAAATGCTCTTTGCTAGATGGTGACTCTCTTTAGAAAACTATTAAAGCATTGACTTTCCAAAGGGTGAAATTTCTGACCATGAACTCAATGAAGTCGATGCAAGCTGCCCAAGTAACTGCAGTCAGAGCAGTTCTGCTCCTTTTAGCTACCTACAGTAGAACCTAATAAAAAAAGTAACAAAAGAAAACACCACAACCAATTGTCTATTTTTATGCAGAAAGAATGGCAAAGAAATCAGAAAGGGACATGAGTTTCTAAAGACTTACAATAGTGTGCAAGAATTTATTCCACATTGTCCATACTGTATATCTGCGTACCATATGGTTCCTACGCTATTTAGCAATCTCAAACATGCTTTGAAAATGTTGGGTCTGCAAAATAAACTGCACTTTTATATTTTGCCATACGTTTCAAACAGCATAATAAAAACAAAAATAAAGAGACAAGAAGAAAAAAAAAGACAAGTTACTGTATCATTTCTGATACTGATATGATTGAGAAAAGAAAAAAGAGATATTTGCTTTCCAAAAGTCAAGCAGAAAAATACCTAATTGCCACTAGACACGTCATAAATTTTCCACTTGTATTCAAAGTCACTAATTTTTTTTCATAGCACTCCACATAAGAAAAGATTTTGGACTGATGACACCCTGAATTAAATCTCTTCCACTCAAATGATAAATCATTTCTCTGTTGTACTTCTGTTTAGTAAGAGAAAGGAGGTAGGAGGGAGAGAGAGAATATATATGTGTACATCAGCAGAATTCAACATTAAAAATTTTGCACCACCTTATCTTACTCCTAGAAACTTATTGTACAAGACTATGATTTTGAACTCCCCAATTTCACATAGAAGACTTTGTACCATACCTTATGGAAGACATTTATCTATTCACTTAATGAAAAGAGGGGAAATAGTTAGAAATCATAAACACACCTCTCTATAAAAAGTATGTTATTGTAAGACAAAATAGTTCACATCATATAAAAAAAAAAAAAAAAGAGTAGAGAAGCATAAATGAAAAAATCTGAAAACTATTAAAAAGACCCTTCATCTTTCTGTTGGTACATTTCTATTGGTACAGTGATAGCAAAGAGAGTTGAGAATTTGATTTTGTAATTCTAAAAAAAAATGAAGGTCCTATCAGATTAGAAAGTAAGTAAATAGATAAATAAATTGTCAATTATTGTGTCTGTGGTTCATAAGAGACAAGGAATAATTTCATTTCTTCCTTCAAGCCCATTTTACCCCTACCTATCTGCCAGAGTCTCGTGTTCCATCTTAATGCGCGTGTTTGAGTATACAACTAAAAATATAACTATCGTAACTGTCATATTTATTTTAGAGCATCTACAAATGCATATGATTTTTATGCACCATGGTGAATCTGCCAATGTTTGAAACAATAGATTTCAACATGTTTAAAGAATTTTTGCAGGAGGGATGAAAACAAAAAATCTAACTGAAATAAGACAAATGATCTTTAGGTCTCTGCTAGTGTACATCAAAATGTTAGATGGACACCAACTGTGAAGGCATTGCTTTTACATCACTTGGAAAACAAATAAAAGTTTTTGCCAGTTAATGGATACTTCAGAAAACTATATTTTAATTACTGAGCATTATGAATTTGTAATAAAGGAGGACAGAACACAATAAGTTGTCTCACTCCCTCCAGTCATCTAGACTAATTCCTACTGAGTAAGATCTCTCTCTTTTCTACAACCTGAATCAAGAGATTTTATCATCTTGAAGCTGTTAACAGCCTATAGGAGAAAATGTATTTTCAAACTTACCATGAGCTCCTATCAACCAACATATTTTCCCTTGGTAACAATCATAAAGATCACTTAGATATTGACAAAAAATCCTCTGCTGTAATGAAAGAATAAATGTACAAAACGTCTTTTGTTGCTTTTTCTGTCATCCCCTGGGGAGATAGGAGCCGGCTACTTGAATTTTGTTGAAAGGGAGAAGAAAAAAAGAAAAAAAGAAAAAAAAAAAAAAAAAACCACAAACCACTAAACTTTAATTCAGTGATGCCACACTGCTTGACAAAAAAAAGGATTTTATCATCTCTATTTTGCAGACATTGAATAGTCCACACTGAACGCAGATACTCTTTAAATGCACAAACATAGTCGGTACCCACAATTTATTATCCTGATCTGTAGCAATTTTGAATAGCAGTGTTTGTGATGCACTTATTTGGATACTCAAAATTGTTTTTGAACTCCCCCAACCACAACAGAATGAAAATTCTTAAATCAGATATTAGTTATGTTCATTGTACTCTTTGTATCTATTTATTTTGTCTAACACTGTTTACAAAATATTTGCCTAAGCAGAGATGTATCTGTCCTGTAAGAAGTTTTATTAGCATATTTATAACCAAACTATACTTCTTAAGGTACAGAGTTTGAGGAAAATGTAGGAATGTTTCCTTAAACCATATCCTTCCAAGGATAATTTATTTTCATGATAATAACAAACTAAATGTAGTCAATTAGTTGTACCAACACCTCTCATTCTTATTCACCAGAAATTCACACCGTAATGATTACTCTTTGAATATAAATATATATATATATCTACTTTTGATCCTTATTATTACTAGTAACACCAGTGTTTCCTCCCAGAGAACATCATTCCTTTCATGTTTTTGTCCCATAGAATTCATATTTTATTGAGGCAGACAGCATGTCAGATCAGTATTCTGAGAACCTAATTCATTTACTACAGAAATACATAAATATAACAATATTACAGTCTTGAAATACAATATCTGCCCACACTTTGAGACGGTTAATAATGCTTAATATTCACACTTTCTCTTTTTTCCCCCTCACATCAAATAGTGAATTCTATAACCAAAATTCAGCACTAAAAATCTTCTCTTTATTACTGATGGCAAAATGCCTCTCATAGATAATTATGCTCTCATAGATAATTATGCTGAAAACTATCATGAATAGCTTGTATTGTAATTATAAATATATTCTTAGAATATATGTATTATTATATATATTCAGAATTCTTAGAATTCTCAGTATGATTTGCTTGAACTGTATCTTTTAATTCCAGGTTAGAGATTTTGCATGTTCAAAAGCAAACTTTTTTTTTTCCCTGATTGTTTCTAAAATTTCAGTCTTACTTGTGCATTTCATTTCAAACTGTGTAATCAAAGAAGAAAGAACAAATGCTACTACTATCTGATGTTGCTGTAGGAAAAAGTTTTCCTTCCTCATCTCTGCTCAAGTTAACAGAGTTTTCTTGGAATCACAAGCTAAAAATTAGGAAGTACTTCTGTATTCGTCTTGTGATTCCTGTTCCTTCCCAGAAAATTTATCTGGTCATTTAACCACAATCATTTGATACTCAGAACTCAGAATTTGCTTACATACAGCACTTACAGCTTGCAGTGTCAAAACATGCCAGAGTAAGATTACTCCCTCAAACATGTGATATTAATAAACAGTCACATCATTTTTGCCTGTAGGTGTGCGTAAGGGCATGGTTTATAATATTAGGGAAGACTAATTCTTGATAAAAAATTCCAGAAAAGTTTAAAGGGAGTGATTCAGCATGTTCCTCAAGAAAGGATGTAGTATAAAATTGAATAAAATTAAAAAAAAAAAAAAAAATCGGGCATTATTTAAGACTAATACAGTCACCATTTATTTCTATTAGAGATAAACATAATTAGCTGAGTGTTATAGACTGAGGCATCTATCAGCATGGCCTACATCTTGAATCAAAGAATTTGATTTGTTCAATTCAGATATTGCAAGAATATAGTCTCATCAAAAGCAATTGTCAACATTTTTCAGGATTGACAAAAAATCAATTTTTTTTCATCATTTTCTGCATGCTTTAGAGAAATTTTCAATAGAAGAAATAAAATACTTCTATCAACACAGAAAAAAATGTTCTCTCTGCCAATCAAAATCCCTGGAAATTAATTTGGCGACTACAGTATCCTGAGGCATTCAAGTGTAAATGATAACAGAGTTTGGTGAAACATAATGTTTTTGTGATAGATGATGATGGAGTTATGAATAGTATACATTTAAAGAATGTATGAAAATATCCATACTTGGCAAGTGCAAGTCTCTGATTTATACATTCTTTTCTGAATTACAAGATTGTTTTTAGTTCTTGATTACATTTACAATTCTCTGTTCCATCCTATTTTAATATTCATCTTGCATATGTTCTAAACAGAGATTGGTATAAAACACACAATTAACCTTATTTGTGAAAACTGACAATATTTCAATTCTGATATTAAAACATGTTTTATATCATTAAATATATGAATGTGATCCATTTTGAAAAGGTTTCAGTGGGCTTGGGACAAAAGATCATCTTATCTGTCTTCTGTGTCACCCTGTTTCTCATATCATAAAATCTTAAAGATATCTAGATCCAACCCCTTGCCATAGGCAAAGATGCCAATCAGTGGACCAGGCTTCCCAGGATTCCATACAGCCTGGCTTTGAATGCCTCCTTTGGGAAGGTGTCCACAACCTCTCCAGGCAACTGGTTCCCAGTGCCTCACCATCATCTGAGTAAAAAATTTCCTTCTAACATCTAACCTATATAGACTGTCTTTTACATTAAAGTCATTCCCCTTTGTCCTATCACTATCAGATGCTGTAAAAAGTTGGTACTCCTCCTGCTTGTAAACTCCCTTCAAGTAGTGGAAGTCAGTAATAAGATCTTCCCAGAGCCTTTTCCAAGCTCAACAAGACTTATTCTCTTAATCTTTCTGCATAGGAGATGTGTTCCAGCCTTTGGATCATCTTTGTGGTACACAAAACAGCTCTGCACCCTTCTGGTACTGGGGCCCATGCTTGCACACAGTACTCCAGATGGGGCCTCACAAAGACAGAGTAGAGGGAGTGAATCCCCTTCCTGTCCCTGCCAGCTGCTTCTCTTTTGATGCAATCCAGAATACTGTTGACCATCCACTTTTTTGTCAATCAGGACCTCCAAATCTATTTCTGTGGGGCTTCTCCCAATGTGTTCTTCTCCCAGTCTACAATTATATGTGGCACTGCCTTGACCCAACTGGAACACCTTGCATTCAACTTTTTTAAACATCATCAGATTCTCATGTGCCCATTTTTTCATTTGCTCCACACATCATCCTGGTATGGCTGTTTCACTGGGCACAGTGGTGCACCTCCTTCTGGAGGAACTCTTTTTTTCCTTTTCTTCTTGCAATGTTTAGAGTAGCCATTGGGCGCACAACAGGGGTTGAATCAACTGCAGTACTTCTTACAGTAATCAGATTTCCTACAGGGAGTTGGTGGGTCCATTCCATTGTCACCAAGTCTAGAAGCAGTCTCTTCCCCTTGAGGATGCTGAATAGTGTTGAACAGACTTGGTAGGCATGGTCCAGGCCTGAGAATAATGCAGTGATTTATGCCTCTCTAGAATTGCCAAGGTGGCAGCAGACCATTTCCACTAGAAATTTTTCCACTAGATTTTCAGGATTGTGTAGTTGTTCAGAGCTGAAAAACACTGGGAGTGCCCACTGCTCTCGGTACTGACCCATACCATCCCACACACCTTGCCACTTGGGAATAGCACTCTGCTGGACATATCTCTGGGTGGTATTCTTAAATAATTGTTTATCCTTAAACATAACCTGAAACACATTCAAAACACATAGTAGCAGGAGCACACTGGTTTGAACATCCCACGGATATTCAAAATTCTCAAGAGCTATTGCAGCTAGTCTATGGAAAGAAGGAAAATGAAAGAGAAAGGGAGGTTGATGGACTGCTGGAAAATCTCCCTCAAGTTTTTCTCTCCTCTCTCCTCCATATCCTGGCTCCCTGAGGACACAAAGCAAAGAGTGTAATTACTAATAGTATCAACAGTATGGTTTCCAAAGCCCAAAGATTACTGCAATGCCACGTACAAACAAAACATTAGTTTCTCAGTTGCCAATTTTATCATAATATAAGCCAAATCACATAGCATAGCAAAATAAACATCTTAATTCAGCCTCCAGAAATGACAGAAACAGCAGGGAAAATGAACACCAAGCAAGGTGCTGCACAGTTTCTCTGGGACATTCTTACAGACTCCACTATTCAAAGTGGACACTACTTCTGCATTGAGGTGAACTCTAAAGCTACTACAGGGTCCGTACACCCTACAGACTCTCTCAGATAAGACAACTGGAAGGAAAGACCAGAGTGTCAGAGGCTTGCACGCATTGTATTCCTCCTGGGACTTGGCTGTCCACGCTAAGGATCCAGCTTTACATTGGAGAGCTGTTAAGACACTTATTAGCCATGCCCCCTACTCATTTAGGAGTGTAAGAGACTATTCTTTTACATCACTGTCTCAAAGTTTGCTGGCACAGATGAACAAGTCCAAGCAAGACTTGGGCGAGTGTTGAGAAATCCTTTGTCTGGAGAACACTGATGGACAAGTCCTGGGCAAGGGTTGTGAAATTCTTTGTCTGAGGGACACAGATAGACAAGGAGGGGCAACAAGAGAGAGATAAGCCGCAGATTAATGGACAGGAAGCAGTCTTTCGTGTGGACTTATCTCAAGGAAGATGGCCATCTCAGGAGGTGCTGCACATGACTCCTACCCAAGTACCCAGGAATGCCACGATGGCAGAATAAGAAGGATAAAAAAGGGACCTACAAACATGAGGTTGGGGTTTTCTGGCAACAGATTCCTCATGAAGAAGAAGAGGTTTCTGACATGAGAAGCCTCACGACCTGCCTCTCTCCCTCCTGGACTTGCTCTGTGCTCTACCTGCATGCTGAAGAAAAACAACTGTGTCTGCCATCAGATTCCTCACTACAGAATTCCTGCATGCTGACAGACTCTCCTGGGCCTGATACCTGAGTCCTGCTGCTTCCTCCTGGATTGGCTCTGTGACTTCTTCCTGCCACCTGCCCATGGCCGGCCACGCTGCTGCTGCTCCCCCCCACACACACACACACCCCTCCCCCCCCCCCGCTGCTTTTTTTGCCTCGGACCTTCGAAACATCGTGCAACAGGACTGCTGCTGGATTCTGGTGGTGACTATCCCCACTTTACGTGATTCTTGCTTCTTTCCTATTTTTTCTATCGCCCTCCTTCTCTTACCCATTTCCCTGATTAGGATTTATAATAAACTGGTTGGACCAAATAAAAACTGTTACAATAAAATTTTAAAATACATACATAGACATAGATAATTTGCATTTAAAGTTATAAGATTGTTGTAGATCCCAACATTGCTTAGCATTAAGCTTTAAAAAAAAAAAAAAAAGACACCATGATATCCTATTGTATTTATCTTTTAATCTTTCTCCTTCCTGTTCTTCTGTTCTGAATAATAGACTGAATAAAGAAAAAAAAAAAAAATTTCAGAAATCAACATGTATTTGATTTTAAATGCCAATACCATATACGTTAATATACATGGCCATAGATAAGACAGCTTACTACAGCACAGCATGCACATGAATATGAATTGTTGAACAGGTCCAGTGAAAGAAGCCATGAATTTGAATGTCACTTCGAAGATCAAGATGAAAATTAAATTATTTTTAATTATATTTAAGAAAAAAATCAAATACAACTGCATTATATAGAATCTCTTTAGACTATGAGTGAGAAAGTACTTCATAGAGATGAAGGAGCAAGAGTGAGTATGCATGGATCCAGAACTCACTGTCAGTCATAGCATTATTTGTTTTCTTTGTACGTAAGTTCCGGCCTAACTGGCAACTATATTTCATCATAAGTGTCAGCAATTAAAGGCAGCTAGCTATTTCTGGCATATAACAACAAGATAGATCCAAAGTAATCCTAAAGCAATTAGTCTCTCTGTGGTGAGAATCCTAATATGGCATAAAGCCACATTTTATCCTGCACCTTCTCTTTTCTGTTCTCCAAGATAGCAGATGTAACTGTGCGAAAAAAAAAAAAAAAATAGAGTAGAGCCAATTTCTCTACTAAAGTGTGAGGCATAAAAAGAATTCAACTTTGCTTCTGTAAAATCTTAACTGGTAACTGGTCAGTCTTGCTAACCATTCACTCCATTCACCCAGATGGGATCTTGGGAGCGCAGGCTGCAGTTCCCCAGTCACTTTTAGTTAACACTCCAAACTCTTCTAAAAAACACAACCCTGTTTCCTCTTGAAAACTATGGTGGAGTGATTAGAAATTCATGAGAAATTTCTCCAGAATAGAGCAGTCTTTGTTCTGTTTGCAATATTTACAACATAGAACAACATAGAACAATATTTAATCAGACCACAGATGAAGAGTGCAGTTTACACAGTATATATATTCCAATAATGGTCATAAAAATATCCCTTGGAAAAGAGTAAGAGCAAGGTATTTCTGATGCTATCACATTATGTCCTTCCTACGTTGAAATATTTTCAGTTCATGGGATTTCCTGAGTGGAAAGTGAGTTATGCAGTAAATTCTATTTAATCTCTCCTCCAAATTTTCGTTTAGTCTCTCCTTGAACATATCTAAAATCTGCACTCACAGCATCAAAGTGCACACCCATTTTCCACAGTGTGGGAAGACTTCCGGAAGTTTATTACCCTTAACACGAGGAATTATATCCTTTTGGTTTACAGCAATTTCCACATAATTTGTATATGAAAAATCTACCTGTTATAGTAAAAGAAGCAGCAAACAGCCTACTATTCATGATGTTATATACTTCTTTACAACTCTTTTAGCCATCCATTTCTAAGCTGGTAAGTCCTCATAAAGCTGTGCTTAAAATATCAGATGTAGTCTATATTTTTATTATCCATGTTACTTCTCTCTTTTTCTAATTCTTACACATTCTTTTTACAATTTTAACAAACAGAACTCCTCACAAAATTTTCAAGCTGTGGCAGACTACAGATTTCTGCGGTTGTATTATTACATTTTATGTTGTGCTCTTTGTTACATTTCTAATACTTTCCAACATGTCACTTGTTTCCTCCACTGCTGTCAAACACTGATCTGTTGCTTCCATGAATTACCTATCTCAACTTCACGGTCTTTTTCTGAGTAACTGAATTCATCACATAATTTGTGAAATTGTTCTTATCAGTGTTACACATCAATACATACTAGATGCACTGTATTTAACCTGTTCAGTCAGTTAATTTTATAAAATAGTATTCTTCACAGTCACCTCTCACCTCTTTACATGCAATAGCTTTGTACTGTCAGCAAGCTTTCTTCCCTCAGTTTTATGAATGAAAATGATACTGGAACAGATGTTTACAGAGATGCTGGATTGACTTTTCACACTGCAAGAACTTGCCCATTATGCTATCAATTATTTATTCACTCCAGACCTTTCACTCCACTGGTATTGAGATTCCTTATGAAATTCTTTTAGGAATCCAGGTAACCTGCAGCAACCTATTTATGTTTTCTCTGACTCCTTCAAAACACTCAAAGGAATTAATTTAAAGTGAGACTTCTCTTCAAGGCAAGATTACTGACTTGTTTAAGACAGATTACATTTACGCCATGTCCAGTAATTGGATCATTCAAAATAAGTTTCATCGTTTGCCCAGGAGAGATTTCAGACATGTAGGTCCATATGTCTGGAACATCTGGAACATCTTTCTGAAGATTGTCAACAGGCTTCTTGTCTCACTGTTCCTATGTAGCAAGGATGTTTTACATGCCATTATTAATAAATCAGTTGTTTGAACATTGAGTTAAAATTCATAGGTGCAAACCACCATATTCCAATAATTTATTTGAATTTATATTTATGCTAAAACATCATAGTTGCTATCATAACACATGTACTAAAAGAATCTGTACCAAGACACCCTTATTGTTACTTAACATCAATCTTGTGCTGTAGATCTCACACCGTAATGTGAAAAAGGGTTCCAGATTGCCAGTTTTCATCATTTCTCTTTTAATGAACTCTCCAACATAATGAAAAACATTTGAACTGCAATCACTTTCTTCTTTCTAATTCCTTCTCTAAAATCCATACTACAGTTCTAAAGTTCATAATGGAAGCTTTGATTTTTTTCACCTGGTACATCATCAGGCATATTTATTGCTTAACTTAATTAGTAAAATTTCACATTTACTCTGCAACAAATTGTTTTCCTCTTTTCTTCATCTGGATAAAACTTCAGTTTTCTATGTCACTATTCATATTCTCTGTATAATTTGCAGTAATTTTATTTTACATTGCTTTGTGATCACATCAACTTCCTGTTCCTCTTTTCACGTAGATGTCTTCCGCAGTGAGATTCTGAATACCACGCAGTGATTGACTCAAAGTCAAATGTTGTTTTGTCTTTGGCCTTTGGAAATGCTTCCATTAACTGAGAATATGTAAAAAAATTTTCTGTTTCAAGTCCTACTATAAAATTTGACCATAATTTGCCCACTACTACCGCATGTTCAGTTCATACTACAATTTTTTTATCACAATAAATGCCATTGCCCTCTTGGGCAGCTTGTAAGCAGATACAATCCTGCTTATGCATGGCATGTGAATGTAAACCTGTCTGTATAACTCACTGAGATTAATTTCACATGACTCTCAGCTCTTTTGATGCATGTATCCCATACACTGTTGTTACAGTTTATCTTTTCTACATATGCCCTACTGTGAAACTGCAACACCTCAGTGTGTAGCAAGACCTCAAGATGGCCAGAATTTTGAAGCAGATATCCTTACAATTTTTCTACAGTGAGCTGCACAAGAAAGTAAAAGAATCTTAAATTCAAATATGCAGGTTTTATTTAGACTGCAAACTAGAATAGTCAACTATTTACATACTGAAAAGAAAAACAAAAACGGCAAAATATCAAAATGATTCGTTTGAAGAAAAAAGAAAAGAAAGGTCCATATGCAACTACTTGGTCCCCCTTCCGGCAAGAATTTTGACACAGTCCTTGCAACATTAGTGCTGATACCTCTGAGATAGGGGTCTCTGTTCCCTGCTCTTCTGTAGTGTTCAGTCAATCATAGTCTGAGCTACATGCCGGCCTATATTGCAACACTCCAGACTGGTCCACATTACAGACTCTGAAATTTCCTTTCCTTGTGCTGTTCCAGTTTCTTCCATGACTGCAGTATTCTTAAGAGAATCTAACAGTGTAATGAACAAAAGTACCACAGACTGATAAAGTGATTGCTCTAAAGAAGCTATAGCCAAAAGCTGGATTAGTATGGGGAACTTTATTACTCTTTACCTGCAACTCAGTTTCTTGTTTTGTTTGTTTGTTTTTAAGAAGTTATGAAAGTGTTCCTTAGTCTAGTTAATATAATTGGAAAATCATAATGTCTTCTTGTAGAGTCTTTCACTTGATCTTTATATGTCCTTACTTAGTCCGTATGTTGCTGTCTGGAAGTTGACAAAGCAGTCTTTCCTACCCTCTTGAAAGATCTTTCTAAGCTTTAGGACTTTCTTTAGACTTCAGGAGGGCAACCCTGCTGGTAGTGATTTGCCATTATTATATAAAGTATCTTGAAATGTCCCATCTGTCTCCTCTTTCCACACTTCTACCTCTTTGATGTTTTAGAGAATTCTCTCCAGTTAATTCCTTCATAATAATAATTAAAAAAAGATAATAAATTACTGTAACTTGCTATATGTTTAAGATTAAAAAGCACATTCAACAGAATTCAAGCCACTTATACATAGCTAGATATCTATAGGATCTGCTTAACTAGTCCCTGAAGGCTTCTCTTAGATGGAAACAAATATACACATTGTAAGTGCAATTCTTCTGACGAGCTTCAGATATTCCTGCATATGAATCAGATACAAATCACAATCCAAAAGACAGTATTTATCTCCAGTATAAAAGAAATAGATTAAGGGTAACAGTTCAGAAACATGTCACATAATTTTTGTAGTTTGTTCTTCACTAGCTAGTTGTTAGCTGTATCTTACAGCACAAGATAATGATATAGTGGATAAGGAAGTTGGCTTTTTACTTCTTCTGAAGAAAATATTAACAAGAAATAATTTGTTTTGTGGCTAACATCATAGCTTTATTAGATTATTTTTTCTATTAATTCAGTATGTTGATATTTTTAAGATATTGATTAATTTACTAAATTCTAATCCTGGCTACAATTTCATCACTATGCAGTTTTATCTAATTATCTTAATAAATGACTATAAATTAGCTTACACATGCACTCATTTATTTAAAAAAAAAATCCCAAAAAAACTACATACAGTCAATTCTTATTCCATCAAATTGCAAAGTGACTCAGAAAATCAGGGTATCAAAACTTTCAGTAACAACATGGCAAGCCTTTAAACTCCAACTTCAGATTAATATCTAAATACAAGATCTAGGCAGATGTTTTTGTCCACTTCACAGTGACAAACATAAAAGGCCACAGAAAATCAGCTTTAGTACAAAAAGGATTGTTTCCTTGTCATTGTCCAAAAGGAAGATTTATTGCTAAACTCATTCAACAAAACCATCCAAGACTGCTGTATTATGCCCTGTAATCCAGCTATAGATGATTATGTGTCTTAATGCTTTTACTATCCATTGGTTCAGATTTTTAACTTCAACTTTAATAGTGCTTTATCCACATCATAAAGTTCCAGAAACACATAACCTTAAAGGTTCTTCTGTAAAAACAAAAACAAAAATCCACACCAAGAAAAAGAAAGCAATAACATTAAAAATATCCATAAGATTTATATAAACAAATTAAAATTAATTTGCTTTCTTGTCCCACACAAAGATTTAAATGCATGAATAGTTGTTTCACTGGTTTTACTATGTCCATAAAGTAGAAAGATTCTTTTCTTTGTGGCATGTACTAAAACAACAGTTTTTAAACTGTTTTCTGTCCCTGAGAGTACTTTCTATTTTCTTTCTGCTCTCAGTGTTTATTTACTAATTATTTTTGCATATGTGTTATTAGGGAGCATTTTTTGAAGAGCAGAAAACAGATGGAAAGTTAAATTCAGAAAAGAAATGTTTCAACAATATAAAATAACTGTTATAAAAGCTGATTTAATTCATATTCACTTTAAGGATTGTAATAGTACCAATGTCTAATTCTCTGAGGCAGAATTTACCCGGTGTTAACAATCTACAAAGCTAACTAGTTTCAAAAGTAAAAAATAAAAACAAAAGTATGATAAAAAAGTAATTTTCCTCAAAGTTAATTTGAGTTTTGGGAATTTTTTGTAGTGACACTCCTGTCTACCAAATTTCTATAAGTGCACTTCACTCAAAGCCTATCTTTCATATTGTTTTATTTGGCTTTACAATTCTAATAATTCTGGTTCTCATTTGCAGATCATTTATTTTGCGGTTCTGCAGAATGAAATGGAGAAAAGAGCCCAGTTTCCATTCCCGGTTCTTTCACAGAATTGTTGATATTCTACACAGATATTTTCATGTACTAGATAAAAAATTGATCTCTGAAGCAGCTGTCCATAAATATGTCAAGATATGTCATCTTTCTCTCTCGTATTTGACAAGGAAATTTTATATTCGTCTACATTATTTGTTCAAAAATACCAGATTTTCCAACGAAATCTATCAATAACTAGAAAGAATTAGTACTACTCCTACTAGACCTAGGAAACAGGTGTTCTTCTGACATGAGCTGTAGAGAAGATGAAAATTAACAACAGTACAATTTCTACCTTATTTTGATCTTATTTTGTCTGTATTGTTTCTCTGACAAGAAAGTAAATGCAATTGGTGGAGCGTTTGTTCTTTTTGTTTGCTTTTTTTTTTTCTTGTTTGTTTTTTTCATCAAGAAGTAGTAAACTGCATCATAAATTTAAACAAATGATTGAAAAAATATCACTGCATCATCACAGTACATCTATTTCTGACCCATGCAGTTGAAGCTGCCAGGGGATGCTTTACTGAACAAATTTGGACATTATCATTACCAGTGCTAGTGAAATTATCTGTTTTGATAAAATGTCAATGAATCAAAATTTTCAAAGATTTCATTTTCCTCTAAGAATTTAAGTTTGTAGCCAGTTCCTCCATCTGCCCACCAGAAATCTGTAGACAAACAGAAGATTAAAAAGCATAAGTTGATTACATAAGAAAAAAACAAATAGCTAAAAGTCATGTACTGCCACTGCACTACAGTATTTATACAACAGAAAGTTAGAGAGCACCTCAGTTTCTTCCTAGCAGTTAATTTATGGTGTCATGAGGATAACATTTGACAGGTGGGATAGGACATTTGACTTTACCCAATCAGATCTCTGGATCAGAGATAAAATATAATTTTAGGAGATATTTAAGCTTACTCTGAGACAAGCTAATATTCCATGTTATCAGAAGGCATTCAAAGTCTACAGCTCAATATTCCTTTACAGAATATGTGGGTCATATCAGCTATGGTGATAGATAAGACAGAAAGATGCTATTTATTATTATACCTAGAACACTGCAAGCGCTGAGATCCTGTTACACATCCTGTTTTCTAGTCATAATTCAGAGTTTTTCTTTTCATCCTCAGGACTAATCACATAACTTAAAAATGAAGCTTACATTCTGACATGACTCTCTATATACATTGTGCCTGTTAAGTGAACAAGCCTAGGGTAAAGAAAAGCATCCCATCAAAATTCAGTTTGCATTTATAATATTATCTACTATGAACATCTTTTCAATGGGTAATGGCTGTGCTTCATGATTGCCAGCTATCCCTTCTAACTTTTCTACTTCAAAGTAGAAGGAATTTTGAGGAAAAATAGAAGAGTACCAGTAACACATTGCTTACATTTACACAACAGCATTTTTATGCATTCTTGAAACAAAACAAAAATAACAAAGATTTAAGAAAATGCATTTAATAATTTTTTATATTAATTAAAGTAATAACAATTACTACAGAAAAGTGGTACAAATTAAAATTTCAGGAACAAAGAAAATCTCTATGTTGCTTTTATTTTTCTTTACAGAAAAACTGTGTGAGTCAATCTTTTAGCAGGGATTTATTAATAAGAATTAACTGAAAATGAAAAGTAAGAATGGTATTATACTGAAGATATATACTTAAGAAAAGATACCCAGATAATCTTTGATGAAATAAACGTAGTTAAGTCTTCATAAATCAGTTACAATTTCTGTGATTCTCACACCAGGAAGAGAAATTAAAAATTGAGCAATATATTGTAATATTATACAGGAAAAAAAAAAGAAAAGAAAAGAAAAAAAAAAGTCTTTATATCCGCAAACCAAAATATATTTTCATAATGAAGCTAGTAAAGTATTTCAGTTACGTTACCTACCAAGTTTGGGTGTTGGTTTTTTTCCCATTTTATTGTAATACACTTTGTTTTCTGTTAATACTCTTTTTCTGCATATAGCTAGTTTCAGTAACACTAGTACAACAAATAAGTTAGGCCCTAATCATTTTGTGATCAGAACTAATACAGATTTCTTCATGGTTTAAAAAGGATTCAATCAATAGTGCCTATTAGATCAATAGTCACTTTATTGCCAAGAGGTGAAATACAAGGTAAACAAGGATTTTATTTTTGTTTCTCAGCAACATAAAAGCTTCAGGTGTGGAATTCTGCTGTTGTATCTCACCAGCTTTGCCAAAGTCAAAGTTGAAGTGCGGCATAAAGACTGAAAGATTCAGTCATAAGCATAACTGATGTATGCTGAAGACTGCTGCTCTGAGACATTAATTCCAGCTGCTGAAATGTATTTTCACATTGTTTTGCTGCAAATAAATGCAAATCCCATAAGTAATGGTCATAAAATGAACCTTCTCATTATACCAATGTCCAAAATACTGTAAGACAGAAAAACTATCATAAACGTATACAACATATTGACTATATACTGTTTAACAACTTTTCCTAATGCTGCTATGTTAGAATCCTTCTTTGTTT
Source organism: Lagopus leucura (assembly GCF_019238085.1). Classification (NCBI taxonomy): domain Eukaryota; kingdom Metazoa; phylum Chordata; class Aves; order Galliformes; family Phasianidae; genus Lagopus; species Lagopus leucura. Next base: position 2,552,823 of record NW_024962272.1, read on the forward strand.
TTTGGCTCAAAGCTTGCTTCCTGAGGTATTTCTTGTGATAAGACTCTGAGTGATTTGTTGAGGAGGCAACTGATGGGTGCTAACCGTGTGACAATCGATATTGCTTTGGGAACATTTGAAAGCCCCTTCCTCCAGAGCTGCTTGCTCTGTAGAAGAGCGAAAGAGAGTGCTCAAGAGTGTTCACTGGCGGAAGATATGGCCTGTGACTAAACTGCTCCAGCTAGGTGTGGGAAAATTGGGGAACAATACCATTGTGTTCTGTGAGAAACAGGATGCAGATGGGCATCCCTGCTCCCTCTTATCTGCTGGCAAGGCCCGGAAGATGGGAACAAAGGAGTTTCTGCTGAGATCCCAGAGCCAGAAGCTGCCACTCCAAGGGGAGCTGACTCACCCACTTTGGATTTGAGCTGTCACTCCAAAGACAGCTGACTCGACCACTCTGAAACTACTGAAAGGGGCCATCATCACCATGTTTGTCGTCGTGCTTCGTCGTCATCATCAATAGAACAACAATGCCCGAAGACCCACCACTACTGAAGATCAAAGATGGAACTACGAACCTCGCTGGATCCATGGTGGTGACTATCTCCCTCTTGCTTCCTATAAAGACTCCTTGCTTCTTCTTTTCTATCTTTTCTATTGCTCTCCTTCCCTTCCCCATTACCCTAATTCATAATAGTGTCCGTCCTCCCCTTCCCCATTTCCCTGATTAAGATTTGTAATAAACTGGTTGGACCAACATTTGAACCATTGTTTCTTAATCTCACGCCGGGTATATAGATAATAAAAGAACCTCATCTCTCTCCTATAAATTGGAGCGAGACATGCTATTTCACTCTTTCTAGGCATTTCAGCTAGCATTCTATATCTAAGAGATAACATGACATAGATATAAATATTTGGATTGACCAAAGTAGATTCTTCTAAGCAAAGTACTAATTACCCACAGTTTGCTAATCTGTCCTATCATTGTCATTACTTCCTACAGTAATTGGTGTCTTTTTTCATAAAAATTAAATTGTTTTACATTTCAAGAGTTCTCTCTCATTTATTTATTTATTTTTCTCACAGGTCCACACATGACTTCAAAGAAGCAAAACAAATGCAGATTAATTTTACACATAATAGCATATATTTAGTGAGAAGATTTCAGATGGTATTAAATAAATTCATATAAATTATATTTAAAAAGCCAAAAAAAACTTACAAAGCAATAGCAAAAAGCAAGGTAATGAAGAGATTACTTGGATGAATAATTCTCTAGATGTGACAAGCCTGGAGATTTGTGTAATTAGGTTTATGCAGAAAGATTAGCTTTTACATTATCACTTGCAACACTCAAGATGGGATAATCTTTCATAAGACCTAGACTTCCTCATATCGTTCCAAAACAAACTCTCACTTTTGTATTGCTCTAAGTAACGAGTGCTCACTTTCACATTGAGTGAAATGGAATTGTGTTGAATCAAATATCAGTATATAATATAGTACAGTTAATATATATAAGTAACAAAACTTCTACATTTTTCTACTTTGCAAAATAGATAAATGAAGAAAAAAGTTTAAAATTTTTAAAAAGCGAGTAACAAAAATGTATATTTGACCTTGTTTTTTGCAACTAATCCATTAATGACTGGTTGGATGGAAGTGGGTGCAATTTGTAGTGAGTTCTCAAGGCGCTCATCAAAGATTTTAGGTGAAATTTTACTCTTCCAGAATTTCATCTTTGAAAATACTTGTTCATCAATGTATGTACTGCCAAAGTTGATGACATGAATAAGGAGTGACTGTTAAATGAGGGATATTTTAATGTGGTAAGATAGGTCATCTAAAAGTCCACTAAAGAGACATGATCACATTTTTATTTGTGTTGAATGTCTTACTGCAACTCTGAACAATCCATTTGAAAATTTGTAGGTAATGCATTTATGTCAACAGTAAGTGGAGTTACAAACATACAAAAAAAAAAATCGATAATTTCTTTCAAAAATCTTGAAACTTATTCTCAAATTCCTTTATCAAAATGGAAAGCAAGGCTGCATATTTTTCACTGTTCACAGAATTATGTTTAGCCAACAGACAAAAATTTTGAGTTACAAAATTTGTCAGTGCTCTGATATTTCTTTGACATTGAACATACTGCTATATTAAATAATTTAATGAAAAAACACAAGCAAGTTTTTTAACTCAATAAGAAAACGTATATGTCTGGTTAAAAATAAAATCGAGTGTCTTTGCATGCTCATTGACATGTAGGTTGCTTAAAGTATTCTTATTAATAATCACAGAATTTTAATCACCAAGTGACACAAGCGTATGTAGCACGTAATAAACATGGGTATTGACTGTGTTGTGGGCATCAGAGGCAGAGTTAATACTTCACTCCTCTTCACAGTTTTTCCTTGTCATCTATGCTCAAGGTACACACAATTGATTCATGAAAAATATTGCTAAAAATCACATAATAATGTTAAAAGTTCGTGATCTTATGCATCCACATTACTAACTCTTGAGGGCAACGTGCTGTCCACAGGCAATGGGTTGGACATTCCTGCTCTAGAGCATCCTCAGTTCAGTGAAGTTAAAGAACTCCACATTCACAGGTAGAGCTCAGTACCTGCCTAATAACATTTTCATTGAAAAAATAATGCAGAAGTTAAATCAACCATCTTAATGAGATTTAATAAGGGCAAGTGCAGGGTATTATACTTGAGTTGGGGCAATTCCAGGTATTTATACGAACTGGGGGAAGATCTCTGTATAACCAAGATGTTATAATCACAATATAATTGTGTATAATCAATAGATATCAAGATGTTATAATTGCAATATAATCAAGAGAGTAAGGCAAAGCAGACAACGATCACAAAAAGAGAATAAGTGGAAGAGCTTACCCTTGGGTTGAGCTCACCAGAAGATACCAAAAGAGGGGATCTCCAGAAGAGATCCTACCCCTCTGGTAGCCAGCTCTTAAATAGGTCCAGGAGGGGTGGAGCCTGGCTCCACCCCTTCCGGCAGCACAGGTGAATTGCCTTCACCTGTGCTCCTCTGGCTGACTCAAGGCTCACCTCAGGTGATTAATCAGAGGTTCAGGCTGTGACTCAGCAGTTCCCATACAATCTCCTTGAGAGTAGCCCTGCAGAGAAGGACTTGTGGGTCCTCGTAGACGAGAAGCTGGACACGAGCAAGCAATGTGAGCTTGCAGCCTGGAAGGCCAACTATATCTTGGACTGCATTAAAAAAGGGGTGGCCAGCAGGGAGAGGAAAGTGATTGTCCTCCTCTACTCAGCTCTTGTGAGGCACCTTCTGGAGTACTGTGTCCAGGCCTGGGGCCCCCAGTGCAGGAAGGATGTGGAACTCTTAGAGAGGGTCCAGAAGAGGGCCACTACAATCAGAGATATCTCTCCTGTGAAGATATATTGAGGGAACTGCGATTGTTTAGCATGGAGAAGAGAAGGTGCTGGGGAGACCTCATTGTGGCCTTCCAATACTTGAAGGGAGCATATAAACAGGAAGGGGAATGGCTGCTTACGAAGGTAGATAGTGATAGGACAAGGAGGAATGATTTTAAACTGAGACAGGGGAGTTTTAGGTAAGATTTTAGGAGGACGTTTTGCACTCAGAGGATGGTGATGCACTGGAACATGTTGTCCAAAGAAGTTGTGGATGCCCCATCCCTGGAGGCATTCAAGGCCAGGCTGGATGTGGCTCTGGGCAGCCTGGTCCAGTGGGTGGTGACCCTGCACATGGCAGAGGCGTTGAAACCAGATGATCATTGTGGTCCTTTTCAACCCGGGCCATTCTATGATTCTATGATCTTAACATTCTAAAGCAGGTATGTTTAGTCAGTAGTAACATTTACTAAAGCAATAACAATTGTACTATATACTATTTGAATATTCCAAATAATAAATATTAACTGACAGATGACTGAGGAACGAATAATAGATGACTTACCATTCTCTAATGTTCAGGTTTGTCTATCAGTAAAATGACAACTATTATTAAGTGATTGGCATTACAGTATAACATTCAAGTTTGAAGTCACTGCCACCTATGCAAAAGTAAGGTTACATCCTTAGCAAATTAGTCCCAATACCAAACACTTCTTAATGGATCTCTTTATCTCTAGTCTTTGTAAAATCTATTGCAGAGCTTGTGGAGCACATCAGTTCCTTTGGGAGTACAGAACTAGGAAGTGTGGAATGTTAGACCTTCAGCTGCATACCTTAACTTTTTTAACAGCAAATATAGTGCAATGTTAATGTGTGGAATATCCTTATGAGGCCAAACAGAGAATTGCCTTCAATAAGGTTTTTTTTTGGTTTTAATAAAATATAAATTAGCCAGTTCAAAATCTGTGCAGTAAAGCTGACATTTCCCCACTTCCCAGCTAAATATATTTGCCTATTTCAACAATAAATGTGTCTCAAGATTCAATATGAGATGATACTTGTGCTGAGAAAAAAAAAAAATTTGGAGGGAAAAGATCTACTTTTCTAGATAAAAGCAGAAATTCTATAGAAAGCCTCTAAAGGGCACATTTCTTCTTCTGAAGACCAGTCATTTATATACTTTATTTCTTATTGGTAATAAAGTTAATATCTCTGCCTGTAATTTTAAAACACACACACACACACAAATCATTTCTGTTCTGCATTCATTGCGTATATAAGAAGTAGACTTTCATCATATCTGAAAGAAAGAAATGGCAGTCCAACACAGTTTAGTCCATCTTCCTCCTTCTGCTGGAAAGGTCAGTTGCTCAGTTTGCCTGTAATAACTAGGCTTGCATAGAATCTATGGATAATTTGCAAAATATTCCATCTAAAAAGGATTAAGATCTCTGTACAGATGGGATATTGCCTTCTAAACTGTCTATTCCTTGCTACCTTGTTCTCCAGACAGATATAGAGTTCACTGTACAGCATAAAAATGATTCAGCGACTATTTAATCATTACATCTATGTACTACAAAAAATATGTTTGGGATACTTCTTTTTAGTACATGTTGAAAATTTAAAAATGTCTGGAATGCATTCACTGCTGCATATGCACACCAAAAAAAATGCATTTTTATCTCCACTTTCAGACTGAAAAGAAGCAGTTCAAAGTATTGCATTTAAGGAAATTCAACAAAACAATCACTTAAAAGCTATACACAAGATATCCTATCAATGATCAGAATTAACAAGAATATTAATTATTGTAAATCTTTACGAGTGTAATAACTATCTTTCTATTTTTTTCTCTCAAAAAATGCAATGTTTTAAGCTATTAGTAGAAACTTGCTTCTTTTTTTCAGATTTGTCATATATCTGTTTAAAAACATATAAATAAATCCACGTAAGACATTAAATTTCATTAAAGAAAAGCAACTCATTTCAATTTAACCACTGGAAATCAGTGTTACAGTGACAGAAGTCCTTTACACAAACATATGTGTGTACATACATAAACAGATACTTTACAGACATACATATGCACACATATCATGTAAACACATACAGACATGTCTCTCACATGCACATAATCAATGCATAAAAGTGTATCAGTATGTACACTGTTCCAGACACTATAGATACTAAGTACCTGTGTGTTGGGAAATGGGAATATGGGGAAATGTAAACTGGCTGCTGAATGATGCTTAGTCTTAGTTTTCAAGGATCTTCCTAAAGCACAAACTTAACACACCTAGAATTTGAATGCATTCGTTCCAGTGATATAGAAGCCCACCACTGTATTCTATCTTTCATTGTTTACTGATTTTTGTACATATTAATTCTCAATAGAGCAGTTAAGAATGTTTATCTTACTTTAAAATGATGGACTCAAATTAGGAATTTCCTTTTTTTTGTTTTGTTTTGTTTTTTTTGTTTACATAATATTTAAACCTGTAATTGACACGTGTTGGTTTGTGTTAGCCATATCTGTCAGTCAGAAAGAGACACGGACCACTTGCAGTGATTACAAAGTACACCGAATGTAGTATATATGTCACTTCTCCACAAGATCTTGTTGGCAGCTTTGATCGACTTTTTTTTGATTACACCACAATCACCTCATTCCACTTTAGCTACTTTCACTCTCTCTGTCTCTCCAGGGGTTCAGTTGTCATTGCTGTATACCTTAGCAGATGAATCAGTTTTCCTTCTGTTAAATCCTCTTCCTGGGAAGATGAATCTACTCATCGATTTTGACCAAAGACTGTTTTTTAAAAGGGGTAGAAGAGACTTCTGACCTTTCAAATGATCAGATTAAGGTGGTTATTTCCACATTATTAAGTAATCGGGGAAGAAATACATTAAGAAAGAGTTCAGTTCACAGGCTGCTCTGCTTGCTTCTAAAAAATGTTGTGCATTGACAGCTAACCTAGATTCCATTTCTTCCTTTTCTTCTAAACCACAAGGGAAGCTAAAATGCATTTTCACATTGCATTTTGCCCAAAGGCTCTCAGTAAAATTTAATTTTCTTACCGCATTGATTTTTCCATTATAAGTTGTAACAGTCTAATGATATCTCATAAGAATTTTTAGTATAGAGAAAAAAGGATGTGAATGATTTAGCAATAGTAACTGCAAGTGCTAGAGATTTATTCTTATTTTCTTAAGAATCTTCCATCTGTCTTTTTGATGGGCAGTTGTTGAAACAGTCTGTCATATCACCATCCACCTGACAGCCTAAAGATAGTTCTGTAATCTATTTCTTAAGGGTAATGTGGTCCAATTTCCTATAAACCTCTCCCTCATTTCTAATTTCTAAAAATCAAAATAAACTTTCCAACTTTGGATCTGAATGCCTTGATTAAAAATTAATGGATACGTGCAAACAATATAAGAGACACAAAAAAGTAACAGTTTCTGTCTTGCAGGCTACACTAGATTCACTGAAGGCTAACATCATCATTACCCCAAATACTTCAAGTTTGTTAAGGCTTTGTCTTATTTTTGATAAAGAATACATCAAAGTAATAAGACATGTTCCTTGGGAAAGAAAAATCTGTATGCTGACTCTTTCTTTCGAAATAACTGTATCATCACTAAAGCTGTAGAGACCATGTCTGAACATGTGTAGTGTGACAGGCAATGAAACATAAAGGCAGTGCTGCCACAAGTACAGGAGAGGTTTGAAAGAGTCCATATCTACAAGAGACAAGAGATCATCTTATTTATTTCACTTCGTCAAGGATTAGACAAGAAGATAGACAGGTAGATAGACAAGGGATAAGGCCAAAAAAAAAAAAAAAAAAAAAAAAAAAAAGTACAATACATTGCTAAGTAAAAAGAATTAAAAAAAACATCATCTGCTTTTCTTAGAAAACAGAAACTGGGTTAGTATCTTCTACCAGCTCTTCTACAAATTCAAGAAGGGTCGGAAAATTTCTCAAAGATCACAAAGCCCAACCTCCAATCTGACCCATCAAGTCCCTCCATGAGATCATGCTCTCAGTGCCATAGACACTTCTCTCTTAAATTTCTTGAGGAATGGGGACTTCCCTGGCCAGCCCATTCTAGTACTTTAAATATTACAGTCAGAATGAAAAATTTTTTTAGTGTGCCAAAATACTTATATAACTAAAGTTTAACTAAACTTCCACTTGTCATTACCCACTTTTTCCTGTCATAAAAATGAATGAACCTAAATACCAAAAAAGGAGTTTCATATAGCATTTTAAATATTGCACTTTGTGAGAATAGGATATTAAATGCAAGCAAGTATTAATAAAGTCACATAGTAAAAATAATATCATAGTTAGGCTGAATGTTAACTAATGTTTATTGTTATGTTAGGAATAGGCCTAAATAAATTTCTTTAAATTTCACTGGACTGAGAAGTCTTGTTTGGAAAAGAAAGTTAGAAATGGCCATGATTTTATTATTGAATAGATTTGTCAATGTTGGTTCTCTATGGCTCAAGTAATATGGAAATATGTCTGATATAATCATTTAGGAGACAGCTTTTGTATGCTTCCATGATCTGTGGATTGGTTTTTGAGCCAGCATTATCTTTATTGTGTGATAAAACTGTGTTAGAACAACTCCATCAGTGAAGGTGATATTGATATTAGTCTCTTTAATTTTTATAATCACCAAAACTTTATTCTCATGCATGAGAATGGGGGAAAAAGAATTACCCTTATGTGGTTGGTATCACTTCAAGTGTACAAATCAACCCTGTATTTATAACACTCTTGTCTTAGGCCTGATGTAATAATTTTGTATTTCTGCCCCTGGAGAGGTTTAGAGTTACTCTGTTGTTGATGCAGAGCAGACTTTATGCTAAAAAGAGTCATCTTGAGATAGTCAGAACCATATTTCTTGTTCAATCCTCTTGAATGTGGCTTATAGGACAAAAGCAAACAAATATATTAACTCTTAACACAAAACAATCATCATAAAAAATAGTAGCATTATCATCAAATACAGCAGCTACAGTGTAACACCTCTGCTTCCTCAGTTCTCCCATCAATACTCAGAAAGCCAGTTGCCTCTTAACAACTGAGAGATTATCTCATACAGGAGATCCATACTCTCTGTAAACACAGACCAGACTGGCGAAATCAAAAGTAATATTCAGTATTTTCCATTCTTTAAAACCCTGTCAATACAAATAAGTAGTCTGGGGTCTCATGGTTTTGCCAGAATACTGGCAATGTGAGACAGGTTTGTAATATGAAGTTGACTAAAAACATTAATGCCAGTGGAAGTTACATGTTAGGTTACAACCCTTATAGTTCTGAAGAGACATTAACTTTTTTTACACATGTAGTACAATTAAGGACAGGCATTATACAGTTTAAAGAAAAAAAAAAAAAAAAGATCCACTAAATATTATATAATGTTTCTGTGGTGTACAAGCTGGGAACAACTTTTCAGAACAAAGGGTGGAGGAAAGAGGAGGAGATAGAAAGAAAACAGAAAAAGATTAGCTACCTCAAAAGTTAATTAAAGTACAGAAGTAATACATACATTTACTGAGAGATTATGCTTACGTGCCCATAACAAAGGATGAATGTCACAAAGTGAAATGTTCAACACAGTCTGCCTTATACAGGCCAACATTCTAATAAATATAAACATAACTAGGGTCAAGATTGCACTATAAATTTAGTTTTTATTATTTGTTGCAACTAAGGAAATGTAGTTTGAAGACTGTGAAATGTTTGTCTTACAAACATTTAATCTGAAACTAGGCAATTTCAAATAGCCAGGACACAGAGGGGTATCTACTTTTATTATGCAGTAATAACAGCATATTATCATGAATGTATTATGACTGATATACTAATATTATATATATATATAATAGCATTATTGTGAGCATAGTATAGTAGTTAAGAATTGAAGAACAGATAGTAAAAATATGTCATTCTTTCAGCTAAATCATGGATCTGAAAACTATAGTGTGTTCAGGAATATAAATTCTGTTTTCTAGGAAAAAAAAAAAAAAAAAAAAAAGCATACAGGGCTTGCAATTACAGTCATTCAGCTTTTCTGCAAAGTATACCACCAACTCTTGTGAGTTGCTCAAACGTTCCAATTCTATTTATTGAGGGTAAGTTTTTTGAAATGTTTACGACAATAAAAAATATCTGTATCTTCGATGAAATGCTGAACACAGAAGCACCTAGTGGAGTTTTATTAGTATAATCTCTCCTGCCTTCTTGGGTTTTTTAGTTTTTTTTTGTAAATGATCAGGGTTACTAAATTTGATTATAACATAAAATTTGGAAGACAACTGCATAGTTATCAAGTATTAAGTCAAATTTAGATAATTCTGATTTTCTCTACATCAAGGCTTACAAAAAAAGAAGCTGAAATTTAATGGTGACTAAAATAAAGTAATGAAAGCTGAAAATAAAAACAATAAACATTATCATTTTATGAATAAATCTGTACCACAACAAGGAAGCTAGTAGGGAAAAAAAAAAAAACAAAACTGAGAGGTAAAAAAAGATTATAAAGATGGTGAATCTTTCCTTCAGCATGTCAGAGACAGAAGACAGAGACAAATCAGGAAGCGTTAAAATTCTTTACAACTCATTTGGTAAGCTCTTATTTGAATATGCTGTGATTTTCTTAATCACAAAATTAAAAACAATATATTTCTGACAATCATTACAGAAAAAGCAATTAAAATTAGTCTGGTTTTATTGGTGAGAGCTTGGAATGGAACTGAAAAATAACTAAATGAAAAAACTTAAAAATTTATGTAAGGATACAGAATCAACAAGGGGGAATTGGACTCAAGGATCTCTGGAAGTCCCTTCCAACCGCTGTGATTCTGTGAATCTCTGATTTTGCAATTCTGTGACTTAGCACATTAAATTGATTAATTTAACAGCCTACCTTCAGAAACATTTTTAACAGGAATAACTAACTAACTGGCTAAGTAAATAAAGCTCTACAAATTAGAGAAAAATATACAATTTAAATGATTAATATAAAGAACTGAAAAAAAACATCTGGATGGCTTCTTCTCTTTCACTGATCCACTCATGTATGGACTGGTCTCTTCTTTGATACATTTCTTACAATAGATTACCCTCTGGTTTGCTTTCAGCATGTGCTTTCCCATAGTAAGGTGGAATAAATAGAGACTGGAGCAATCCATTAGATATTCATACACACAAACATATGTATGTGTGTGTGAGAGCAAGTAAGTAGATAGATATTTACATATAATTTCCTGTTAACTTCTCTTAAAAACTCCTATAATTTAATGCACTGGGATCCAACTCGAACAGACAATTTGCATAAAAACGAAAACTTGTATTTGGGGATTGGGGATTTAATATAGTAGACCTCCATGAACAGAAGTTACAGGAAACAAGAAGTTTAATGCACAATGGACATACAATGTTCATTAATGTTTGATTTTTCGGCCCCGTATTTATAAAGAGTTGCATTAAGTTTGCCATCATACAGATGACAGAAGCCTCTATCCCTGGAAGAACTTCCATTCTTTTACAACAGAGATACAGAAAAGAAAATGCTTACATACTAAAAGTAGAAGATACTGCTTTCCTTTCTAAGTCAACAACAAAACATTAAACTGATCAAATATTTGAAGAGGTGCGCCACTACCTGCAGATGAAAACAGTAGTAACTGTTTATGTGCACCTATGTAATTTTTCTATGCCTCATAAACATGCCTCATTAACAGAAAGCCACTGCGTTCTTTAGACTGCTTACTCTGTGCTCCACTACTTCTTCTACTCTACTCTGGCTCTGTTGCTTTTCATGACGGCATTCTCTTGGATGAAAGGAATAACTCCAATGTATTACAAGGAGCTCTAGAATTGCTAATCGTATTCTCAACACTTTGATCAGGAATCAATATTGTAGTTGAGAGTCATTGTTGTAGTTGAGAGTCATTAATTCAAAAGCAATCTTAAGATGTTATTTTCCACTGAAATACAACATCTTTTATTCCTATTTCTGTAGTTAAGATCCATTCCAGAATACCAGGAATTTTTCAAACAAAACAAAACCACCCAAAACAACAACAAAACACATTTTTTTTCCCCACACAATTCATGTTAAATACTCTTCAAAATAAGAAAAGAAAAAAAAGAAAAAAAGAAGCATTAAAAATTTCTTCTATAAGCAAGTAATTGCTGTCAAAAATACTTTCTTGAATTACTTCATTTTTTTCTCTCTTTCTTTTTCTTATTTAAATTTGGCTATACAAGTATCTTCAAATATAAGCACGATTTAAAGGTGACTTGCAAACATAATCTTCCCAGAGTCTTCCTGGAGTAAGAAAGATTATTGTCACTACTAGTTGTTTATCTGGGGAATGACATAACACAAGATCACTTATTTGACTTGTTTCAAGTCACAGAACATTTCAAAACTGGACTACCAGTTAGTAACTGGTGTTTTTCTTAAGCCGTCTGACACCTGCTAAAGTTCACTGACTAGCAGCAAAAGTTGAAGTATAGTGTTCTGAGCTTGAGCTATTGCATTCATCACTTCACTGAAAGGAAAACAGTGCCAAAAGGTCATACTGATGACGTGTTTTTTTCATCTAGGATATCAGATATGCTCCATCAACACAAAAGTCTTGGAAAATATCAGTAGGCCTGAAATGAAATATTTTGATGCCCCCATGCTGAAAGATAATGTTTATTTTGAAGAATACTTTCAAAATCACCAAATCCGAATAAGTTTATTTTCTCATTTACTGTTTGTGCTTCAAAGAAGTAAGTATATAAAGGTTTTACTTCAACATTGCTAAAGAAAAGTGAAAAAAAATGTGAGAATTTCTCTTTCAGTGTCTCAGAGAAGCTTGGTTAAATTACTTATTATTATTATAAATTGATTTTCACCATTTATAATTCAAACCTTGTGTCAGTCTCAATAGGAAACAAAATGCTGATTTAATAATGCTCTGCAGTTCTCATGATATATATTATAAATATATACTTATATCATATGTATTATATATTTTCAAAACCTATTCTTAAAAACTTGCAGAAATATCAGAAGAAAATAAAAACTTAATTAATACCTCAGGTATAAAAATTCTCCAAAACTATGAGCCGCTTTAAAGTACACTACTAACTATAAATTTATGGGTAAATTTTAAAAGAATCATAGAATCACCAAGGTTTGAAATGACCCACAGGATCACCCAGTCCAACCATTCACTGATCACCAATAGTTCTCACTAAACCACGTTCGTCAACACAACATCCAAACATTCCTTGAACACCTCCAGGGGTTGGAGATTCCACCACCCCCCTGGGCTGCCCATTCCAGTGCCTGTCCACTCTTTCAGAGAAGTAGTACTTCCTAACATCCAGCCTGAATTTCCCCTGGCACAGCTTGAAGCCATTCCCTCTAGTTCTATCACTAGTTACGTGAGAGAAAAGGCTGACATCCAGCTCACTACAACCTCCCTTCAAGTAGTTACAGAGAGCAACTAGGTCTTCCCTGAGCCTCCTTTTCTCCAGACTGAACATTCTCAGCTTCTTCAGCTGTGTTCCAGATCCCTCAACAGCTCTGTTGCCCTTATTTGAACACGCTGCAAGGGCTCAGTGTCTTTCTTGCAGTAAGGGGCCAAAACTGGACACAGTACTTGAGACGCAGCCTCACCAGTGCTGAGTACAGGAGAATGATTACTTTCCTGTTCCTTCTGGCAACACTGTTTTTGATGCAAGTTAAGATGCTACTGGCCTTCTCACCCACCTGGGCACACTGTTGGCTCATGTTCAGCCAAGCATCAATCAATCAATCAATCAACCAATAGCCCCAGGTCCATTTCCTCTACACAGTCTTCCAGCCGCTCTGCCCCAAGCCTGTAGCGTTGCCTGGGGTTGTTGTGGCCAAAGTGCGGGACCTGACATTTGGTCTTGTTGAAACTCATCCCATTCGCTTCAGCACAGCTATCCAGCCTGTCCAGATCCCTCTTAGGGCCTCGCTACCCCCAGGCAGATAGAACCAGAAAAGTTGAAAAAGACCTCCAAGATCATCTAGTCTAACCATTCACCTATCACCAATATTTCCCACTGAACCACATCCCTTGGTGTTACATTTAAACATTTCCTAAGCACTTCCTGGGACGGAGACTCAACGTTCCTCCTAGGCAGCTCATTCCAGTGCCTGATCACTCTTTTGGTGAAGAAATTTTTCTTAATATCCAACCTGAACCTCCCCTGGCACAATTTGAAGTCCTTACTCTAGTGGGAGAAGAGGCTGGATTCCCACCTTCACATAACCTCCTTTTAGAGAGTAATAAGGTCTCCCTTGAACCTTCTCTCCTCCAGACTGAACAATTCCAGTTTCCCCAGCTGCTTCTCATAAGACTTGTGTTCCAGACCCTTCACAAGCTTTGTTGCCATTCTTTGGACATGCTCCAGGGCTTTGATGTCTTTCCTGTAGTGAGAGGCCCAAAACTGAATGTAGTATTCAAAATGCAGCTTCACCAGTGCTGAACGCATGAAAATAATCACTTTCCTACTCCTGCTGGTTACGCTATTTCTTAAACTAGACAGGATTCTGTTGGCCTTCTTGGCCACATGGGCATAATGCAAACTCACGATCAACCAAACAACAACAAATATCCCCAGGTCCATTTTTTTCTACTCAATCTTCCAGCTACACCATCCCAAACCTGTAGCATTTCTTGGGGTTGTTGTGGCCAAATTGCAAGACCCAGTACCTCATCTTGCTGAATCCACTGGCCTTTGCCCAGTGACCCAGACTGTCCAGATCCCTATGTAGGGCCTTCCTATTCCCTGAAACTCTAGTCAGGGGTTGGGGGAGCAAAATTTATCCCTCTCTAAGGAAACAGCAAGTCTGAGACCACCTGATTAGACTAAAGATGTACCAGTCTGTGAGGCCCCTATGACATATACCCAAGGGTTCTGAAAGAAGAGGCTGATGTGGTTGCCAAGCCTCCATAATATATGGCTGTCAAGCAAAGTCCTCAGTGACTGGAAAAAGGGAAACATCACTTCTGTTTTTAAGAAACATAGAAAGAAACACTTCTGTTTTTAAGAATCATAGAATGGTTTAGGCTTGAAGGGACCTTTAAGATCACGTAATTCAATTCCCATGTAACAGGCAGGGGCACTACTCAGTAGACCAGGCTGCTCAAAGCCCCATCCAGCCTGGCCTTGAATGCTTCCATGGAGGGGGTATCCACAACCTCACTGGGGAACCTGTTCCAGTGCCTCACCACCCTCACAGTAAAGAATTTCTTCCTAACATCTAGTATAAATCTACCTGCTTCTAGTTTAAAATCATTTCCCTTTGTCCTATTGCTATATGCTCTTACAAAAAAACCATTTCCAGTTTTCCTGTAGGCCCCCTTCAGGTACTGGGAGGACACTATAAGGTCCCAAGGAGCCTGCTCTTCTCCAGGCTGAACAGTACCAGATTGCTCAGCCTGTTCCTCGTAGGGAACATGCTCCACCCCTCTGATCATCTTCATAGCTCACTTCTGGACTCACTTCAACACCTCAATTTCCTTCTTGCATTGGTGGCCCCAGAACAGGATGCAGTACTCCAGGTGGGGTCTTACAAGAGCAGAGGGAATCACCTTCCTCAACCTGCTTGGATGCACTTCTCTTGATGCAACGCCATCTGAGTTGCAAGCACACACTGCAGGATCATGCTGAGTCTTTCACCAACTGACACACCCAATTAATTCCTTCTCAGGACTGCACTGCAGCCTTCCCCACCCAGCCTATATTCGTGCTTGCGATTTCCTTGATTCAGGTGCAGAACTTTGCAGTGGGCCTTGTTGAACCTCATGAGGCTCCCATGGCCCCGTTCTCCGGCCTGCCCACGTCCCTCTGGATGACTTCCCTTCCCCCCAGTGTACTGACTGCACCACTCTGCTTCATGTCATCTGCAAACTTGCAGAGGGTGCACTCAATCCTACTGTCCACATTACCTACACTGACGTTAAAAAGATGATCATGTGAAACAACAAGATCATATGAGACAGTCAGCAGGCTGTCAGAGGGCAAATAATGCCTGAACAATCTGCTTGCATGTGGACAAAGAGCAACAGATATCATCTACCTGGACTTCTACAAAGCCTTTGCTATGACCCCACACCACATCTCTGAATCTGAAGAGTTTATTCAGAGGATAAACATTTGTTTGGATTTTTGCAGCCAGTGTTATGGTCAACAGATTTATGTCCAGATGGAGGCTGGTCATGACTGGTGTCCTCCAGAGGTCTGTCCTGGAATCAGTGCTCTTAACTTTACAATGACCTGGATGGTGAAACTAAGTGCATTCTCAGCAAGTTTGCAGAGTACACTTGATAAAACAAAGGAAGGGATACCATCCAAAGGAAACTGGATAAGCTAGAGAATAGGATTTGCATGAGCAAAATGAGATTCAACAAGACCAATTACAAGGTGTTGTACTTGGGTCAGGGCAATCCCAGATATATTTACAGACTAGGAGAAGCACTCATTGAGAGCAGCCCAGAGGAGGACATGGGAGTTCTGGATGACAACGTGTGCTTGCAGCCTAGAAAATCATCTGTATCCTGGGCTGTATCAAAAGATGAGTTGCAGGTGAGGGAGGTGACTGTCCCCCTCTACTCTGCCTTCACAAGGCCTCACCCAGATTATTGCATTCAGGTCTGAAGCTTCCAGCACAAGAAAGATGAGGAGCTGTTAGAGTGGGTCCAGAGAAGGCCACAAAGATGATCAGAGGGCTGGAACACCTCTCCTGCTGAGGCCACTAGACTTGTTCAGTCGGGGAACAGAATGTTCCAGGAGGACCTCATTGCAGCCTTCCAGTACTTAAAGAGAGCTTACAATCAAGATGAATACTGATATTTTACACTGATAAATAGTGATAAAATAAGAGGAAACAAATTTACACTGAAAGAAGGTATATTTAGATTAGACTTTAAGAACAAAATTTTCACTGTGAGGGTGTGGTGAGGCACTAGAACAGATTACCCAGATAATTTCTGGATGCCCCACCCCTGAAGATTTTCAAGGCCATGTTGGACAGTGCCCTTGTGCAGCCTGATCTAGAGGGTGGCAACTCCGCTTATGGTAGGACAATTAGAACCAGATTATGCCTAAGGACCCATGCAAGCAAAACTGCTCTATGATTCTATGAAGTTAAATATTTTCTTCAGAACATGAAACATAGCAGTTTATAACAAGGTTATCTTGTGCATGAACATTTCATAGTCATAACTACTTGAGATACAGAGAAAAGTCCTACTATACAAGTGCTGTTTCTTGAATAGTTAGCTTGACTTCTGCACGTCTATAATTCAGTACCAGTATTTCAGTATCCTATAGTAAGGACTAGCAGTCTTAAAAGAATTTGCATTTTAAGCAGAATTGCAAACCAAATGAATTGCTCTGACACTGGCCCATGACAATGCAACATGCATTCATGCATAAGTAATGAATATTTAAATTAATATAAATGGCATTTCTATTTTTAGAAAAAAAAAAGAAAAAAAAGGAAAAAAAAAGAGGAAAAGAGGAAAAGGAGGAGGAAAGGAGGAGGAAAGGAGGAAAAAAAAAAAAAAGTCTCCCTAGCCATTACTGTAGTAAATTTTCAATAATCTAATTCTACTCCAGAATCGATCAAGATTTTTCATCAACATCCTCATTTCTACTGAGTACAAAACCCAAAGTTTTCTTTAGATCATATTATTTCCATGCTATATCTACAAATGAAGAACAGCTGGAGTGTTTTATGACACAGATCCAGAAACTACAAAAATGAGCCTATTCCTACCTATGAGGCCATTTGAAAAATCTTTGATTTCTCAGGTCAAATTTCCAGGCAGGAAACTGGGAGCAGAGGACAGGTTCTAAATCCAGCTACTTACCACAGAAAATAAGTTTGTTGGAGAAACTGTTATCCTATTCAAATAGAGGCTATAAAAGAGACTCTAGAAGAATTTTCCTTCATTAACATTATCATCTTTTTATGGTCATTCTAAAACTGAACTGATGAGACAGTCTTCCCAATTAAGACTTTATTCCCTTTTGGTGATAGTTTCTATGATTTTCTGTTAATCTTCCTAGCTGGTTTTGCATGCTGGAGGAAATGATTAAACATATCTATTAGTACATCTGAAATCCAGTTCCTATGTCAATAAGCTACTACAGCTGCACATTACATTTATACTAAGTTTGTATGGATTTGCATTTACTTTTTCTTTCTTTTATTTTTATTTTTTCCTTCATTTGCTTCTTCTCCTGATCAAAAACAGTAAATTGATTGGATACAGATTCAACCCTAAAAATACCCAAGTAGGTATCCGTTCTTACTCACTATGATTTATTGTTTCATTTTTCCAATTCTCCCTTTGTACTTATGAGTTCAAATATTTTCATGCAGCATTATTTGTGGTCCCAAGTCAATAATACTTGAACGTGGTAAGGACAATATCTGAAAGCTTCTTCGTACAGCCTGTTTCCACTTTAGTCCATAATTTCCTTGCTCTTGCACTTCTGAAATATTACAGACAATAAGCATAATTTAAAAAATATATCATAAAGTCATATTTTATGGCAATTCTTGACCGCTACAATCGTGTTTCTTGTATTAGTTCCTCTTCTGGAAAAAAAAAAAAAAAAAAAAAAAAGGTAATAAATAATAAATAAATCTTGAACTAGTTAAAATCTGCTGCTGAATGTAAGACTACATTCGTATGCATGTGAATCCCTGAATCTATAAAAATGTGCCACACAACTGGGACAATCAAATATGCTGTCAGCAAACCAAGGAGTCTACAATTAAGAACCTACCATCCAGAAAGAGTAAAAAAAAATTCAGCTTTTACTTGTAAAATATTTTGAATGGTTATTTCTGCATTAACTAAGATTTTGCCATTCATGTTTTTCCATCTTCCCTTAAAATGTGAATTATATATTCTTGTGAGAAAGAGTATAGCACTCACTCTCACTGTGTTAACTTTGACTTAGTGCTTACATTTTCTAGCTGATAGAATTTGTGTAAAAGAAGCACATGAAAAAGTATTCTTGCTAGTAATGCATTAACAAGGTCATCTGGTCCCATGATTCGTACGGAACACACAGGCTAATAACCTGTAATTTTGATATTTATATGCAGTATTCTAGTAGTGTCGCAGGATGGCTTGAGTTGGGAGGGACCTTAAAGATCACGGAATCATGGACTGTCAAAAATCATGTTGTTCCAATTCCCATGACAGAGGTGGGGTTTCCACTTCCTAGACCAGACTACCCGGGGCCCCATTTAACCTGGCCTTGAACATCTCCATGGGTAGAGCATCCACATCTTCCCTGGTCAGAATGCCTCTCCACCCTCTCAGTAAAAAATAATTTCCTCCTAAAATCTAATCTAAACTTCCTTTGTTTTAGTTTAAGACCATTCCCCCTTGTTCTATGATCATGAGACCATGTAAATAGTTCATAATCATCTTTCTGTAAGACCCGTTGAAGAACTGTGCAATATTAGTTCATGATCCACATTTTTTTATGTACACATCTGTGCATGCCACTGCAACTATCTAATTAATATAACACAAATAAATTAGTTAGTTCATACTGCTAGTTCATACACTTTAATTATCACTTCTTGAAATCTTTACAGTTATTATAGTTTTTTTAAAAAAAAAGAAAAATGAAAATAAAGCAAAAAAAGATGTGCTATGTATCAGTCTTTCCTATGCAGTGTATATATAATACACATTAGCCTCCTTCAAACAAAGGTAACTACAGAAGTCATTGTGGGAACATAATATTAACTAATTGTTAATTAAAATAATACAAAGACTAAATGATACTATTATTTACAAGCATTGTTCTGAAAGTATATATAACAAGAGTTTATCTAAATCAGGTACGTAGTTGAAGTAATGCCCCATTTAACATTTTGGAGAAAAGTGTATTTTTCTTTTCCATTAATTTACTAAAAATATGAACAAGAGAAATTTATTTTTTCAGTGTAGTTTTGCAGATACAACTTGCTTGTAGCTACTGAAATTCACTAATCATATTAATGTTCATACTTATAATAAATCAAGAGTTCGCTACACTTTACAATTTCTGCAAGGGTGTTAGCAAGGAAGCAGTGCTGAAAGTGCATTGTAGAAAAAAGATGGGACAAAGACCTGATTCCTTGTCTGATGGGGTTTGTTGGAGAGTATCTTTCCCTCTAGGTTCCTTTCCACTGCTTTCTCTGTGAAATCTTTGCTGATGGCAGGCATAAACTGATGGTTGTTAGAAGCAGTTGAACAGCATAGCAGTTCCATGCTGTTTTCTAGTGAGCATGTTTGCTTCATAAAATTGACCAATTTGGCACTCCAATCACTCATGTTTTTCCATTCACAACTGAAAATACACAGTTGTTCCTGTGAAGGTAAGTAAAGGGCTGTAGGGATTAAGAGAGATGTATTATGCAGTTCAGGGAAATATAATCCAATTAACACTTTAGTTCCTGTTTCATTAATGTCTGTACACATCTGTCACACTTGAAAGATGGGACTCTTTCTTCCCAGTAACAATGAATAGACACCTATATAACTGTTTAAATGCCTTATTTCGTTATTTACTAGTTGTCATTCCCACAGGACTCCACTGGAATAAAAATCAAATTACTCTTCTATACCACTGTTTTCTATTTAAGCAGACAATGTAAACAGACATGAGTTTTACAAGTGGAAATTTATATACATATATATATATATTCTGACTTAGAGATTGAGCTAATCAAATGGTCATTGTATTTTAAAAAAACAGTGAGACTTAGCTGTTAGAGTAGTTTCTACCACAGTGTAAAAATATATTTCCTCTGAAGTTTACACTGTGATCTAGCTCCCATTTAAACACAAAACATCATCATCATTATTATTACCATAGTTATTAGATGTCTTCTTTATTATCTCTCTAGTTTCATCTGGATCACAAATTTCTTATGATGAGATGTAGACATAAATGACAACAAATATGTTATGGCACTGTACTGATTTTAGAGATACAGAGAGAAAACCTCAACTTAATGTATTTTATTTTTGCTATGTTTTCCCAAGCTAATAAAATAAAGAAATCCAACGAAACACCATAAACAGATGCAAGAGTTTGTGTGAGCCAGTATATCATATTAAGCAGGATGGAATATTTCTTGAGGTTGTATATATTAATAAAATTAGATAAAATGATACAGAGTAAGGGTTCCTTTGTTCCCTTTATCTTATTCTTAAATAACTTTGTAATTATTAGGATAACTTTTGACAATAATTTAACCCTGTGTTTAAGGAAATTGTTTCTGGCTCACATACTGCATCTATTCTCTCACTACACTAAAACCTTAATAAATAGGTTACATTTAGAGATATCCATGAGCTGTTTCTCATGCACCTTATTTCCAGAATCATTCATTCAGAAGAACACTTAAATGTCTTTTGCAACAATTATTTAATAAACCTAATACTCAAATACCTACAGCAAGTACATATCAAATAACTAAAAAAATTCTTGAAACCTTTTTCCAATGGAACTTTTGTTAAAAAATAATTCCAAATAGAATTGTTACACAAGATTTATCACATCAACTCTGTCTACACTCTAAAAATCAATAGGGTTGACCTCAGAAGAAAATATTATTGCCAGTAATCTTTATCAGTTGCATAATGGTGAAGATGTCAATAACACAGAAACAGAAAACACACCTCACCACAGCATAATTATATTACACAGATCCCTTGGTCCATCTTTTCTTTCCAAGAAATAAAAAATAATAAATGAATTAATTAAATAAATTAATTAATTCAAAAGGTGATCTAACAAAGTAGCAGATAAAAAATTGTATGTTTCTCAAGCAGTAGATTGTTCAGACACACAAGGACAGTAAAGAAAAGCACACAAGTTGATTCTGTGGATTAAGCAAAGTTAGTAGCAGAAGCTTTTGGACTCCATACATAATTTATGAAGAGGGAGAAAAAGAAGAAAAATGGAAAACAAAGCAATCAAGCAACCAAACAAAAAACATAAGCTTGTTAAAGAATATGAGGCTAAGATTTATGTCACTTCAGCATGTACCAATACGTACATGTATATGCATGTTGTGATAAGATTTTCAGAATATCTCCAAGATATAATGTTAATCTGATAGTTAAGCAAAAGTGCTGACTTCATGGAGATCTCTGATAGCTTCTGATACAATTAGTCTTAAGTGAAAAAAAATCCTTGTCTTCAGAAAAGAGGAAAATACTAGAAACAACACTGGAATATGGATAACCACAGTTGACATTTCTAAACAAAGAGAATTGTGCAATGTTCACATTCTTAGATTTCTGAAATTGCAGTGTATTTACCAGCTAATTCTTCACCTCTCACCCTTTATTAGGAAATACTTAATAGTTGTATAACATGGAAAACTCTCAATTTTAACCATTTCTAAGAAAAAGAAATTAATGACTCCTTCCACGTCTTACTTAAAAGTCATGTGAATTCTTATCTACAGAGGAATAGTGATCATCTTCAGTAAAGGTAAGAGGAAACAGAAAGTCCAGGTATGAGCTGATTCCAAAATACCTAATATACCTGCCTTCTGCAGGGAAGAATCATAAAAAAAAGGGGAAGATGGAAAACACGAGGAACTTGGGAAAGGCCTCCACAGTACAGAACAAAGCTAATCCTGATCACAACTGAGGTTGGATACTTTCTAGTTTACACTCTTTTGTCAATATGATAAAAGAAACAGCAGAAGCTTCTCTTCCACACCTATAGAAACCTGAAAAAATCCACAGCTGATAAGGAAAAATGAGCGATGTACATGGTGCAAAATGCTGCTGCATGTAATGCAAATTTCATGTTTTTCTAACAGTCTTACAACAAATAATATAGAGAGGGTGCTCAGTGGGAAGAGATCTTAAAATCAGAGAAGTATTATCAAAGCTGCTCAGGAAATGATTTTATTCTAGATTTTTATATGCATATATATATATATATATATATGTACACATATGTACACACATATATAAAGGTACTGGGAAAAAAAAAATCATCCCTAATTCATTCTAGTCAGTGGCATCCTGTATGGGACACGGCATTTTCATTTCTTATAGAGTCTTTAGAATAAATGCTTGGAAAAAAAAAAAGAAAAAAAAAACTGTATACAAAGGCTACTGCACTTTGTTCTAAAAATGTAGAAGAAAACAATTTAACCCAGCTTCCAAATTATTCTTCTTTTCTTCCATGTAACACCTTTTATATACTACTGATCCAATTCTCAATGAATAAATGAATTTTGTAGAACATCACATCATGAATATAGGGAGAATGATTAAGAACACTTGGTTACTCATGTTTTGTTCCTTTTGTTCTTGAAGGTTTACACTTGCAGACCAGTTGAGGCACTTGACAAAACAGTCTCCACCCTCACTAGCTGATTCAAGGAATTGTCATAAGATACTGCTTAACAGAGAAGAGAAAGGGGAGTCAAATCAATTACATGGACCACATCGGACTATCTGGAACTGCAAAAACAGACAAATGTATTTCTGCAGCTTTTTAAGTTTGGATTTGCAAAAAATTCAAGATTAGAATTTCAGCTATGGAGAAGAGCCATTGGTGAATATTTTCTTCATATAAAAAAAATGCCAAGTTCAAAGAACAATTGTGCTTAAAACTGCAGTTGTTGATAAATTATCCAAAGAAAAACACATTTTTCTTTGTGTGGGTTTGTGTGGCTGACCAGAACATCACATTGCAGTCACCACAGCTTTCAGCATTCAGGAGTCACCATTGCTGAAAGGCACTTACCATTGCCTCACTGTGCCTTCATCCACTGTTATGTCTTCTCAAATGTTTAGCAAGCATCAGTGAATGTCAACAAGTGCAATTTTTTCCACATGGAGGAATTCAATTACACACAATATACACTTCCACATCATATGCCATTGGACAGGCTGCCCCTCTGCTGCCATCTATCGTACAGCAACAAAATGTGATGGAATATTGGAGGGAAGGTAATATCTCTCCTGACATACTACCATCATGTGCCTCTGATGTCATGAGACAAAATAATAAAATAGGAGGTATTATTCTCAGAGCAGCCCTCTTTTAGTGACTGTCAAAAGCAAAACAAAAAAACAAATACTTCTTTAAGGAAATCTAGATAAAGAAAAATACCAAAATAAATTTCAATATATGATCATGATCTCAAATAAGACAGTGCTCCTTATCATTTTCTGGTTCTTCTAAGAGACTTGAGGATGCCACCTGACCATGTCAAGGCTGCAGTAAGGAAAGGGAAAGCAACACATTCAGACACACACAGCTTGTATGAATTCTCTCCTTTGAAACCTTTCCATCAAGAACTGAAGTTGCCATTTAGCTTTTTCTGATACCGAATCACAGCATCTTCTTTTCAGTGTAAAGCAACATCTTTTAAGAGGAAGTCAACACACTATACTGTAGGGTTTTTTTTCTGTCATTTTCAAGCAACGTGATACCTGATGTAATATATATTTTTACATACTTCCACCCAAATGGAGAGTAATTTAGATCTTGTTTTATTATTGCTAGCACTTTTATAGCCACTCATAGCTGTTTTCCCTTATAATGATGAGCAGGTATTGATATTATGTTGCATTCAAATTCTGATGAAGTATAGGAACAGGCTTCAAGGTTAAAATGAAGTCTACCAAAATAATATTTTTAGAGTGGATATAAAAAATGCTACTAAAGATGTTCTGAAGTAACAGCTGCTTGAAAGTAAGTAAATAACTAAATATTTAGACTTGAAATAATTATGATATTAAATCCAGTTATAAAGGCTTTCTTTTTGCTAATAATAAAAAAAAAAAAAAAAAAAAAAAAAAAAAAAGCAGGAAGAGTGAGGAGAATGGGGAGCTGAACTACTTTAGATACTGTCCCGTATCGCACTGGGCCTGCCAAGACTAAATGTCTTGAAAGGCAAGGAGAGATACATTTTAAGACTGTAGGAGAGAAAATGCATCAAAGCTAGAGGGAAGTTACTTTGCTTGACATACTCCCACAATGACTGTTAAAATGCTGTATGAGAATCTAAAAATCACTTAACTTCTAGATTCAGAGTATATGCAATTGTTTTTATACCGTTACTTCTGCAATAATCTTAAGAATGACAGCTCCCTAAAGACTAGCTAGTGTACACTTCCAACCTGCTGCCACCAGAGGACCTTTACTCAAGTTGCTCACCTTAAATCAATCATCATAAAGCAATTGTTCTGTCACCTACAAGAAGTTCACCAGGAGGTCATCTGGACACTCTGGAAATATGAGTTTACCTTATGCACTTTCAATAATAGCTAGAGCAGCTAAAAAGTTCCACATTCCACTGTATTTACAGAGAAGGCAGAAACTGTTTCACTCGTCCTGAAACATTTTTTTTCCTCACCAACACATATTTACACTGTGAAAAAAAAGATTCCGGGAAGTGTTATAAATGTTTCGCAAATGATTCAGGTAATCTAAAACCAAATAAAGCAGCACCAAGGAGGAAGAGCAATTTCTAGACAGCCACTGTGTACAGCTCCCATTTTCAAATTCAGGAGCAGAGCAAAATGCACCATATGCACCAAAAAGTCTCATCTACTTTATGAAAAGACTTCCTAAAACATACTGAAGAAAATAGCTTAAGCACACATCCTGCTTTTCATATCAAGATAAGAACAAAGTAGCAGACTAACAATTTCCAGTCAGTGTTAATAGAAAATAGATGTCTGGGCCTATAAAATGCACCTTTCATTCAACTTGTAAGCAACATTATCTCATGTACCTACAATCGGAATCGTTTTAACACAATATTCTTATTTAAAAAAAAAAAAAAAGGAAAAAAAAAAAAAAAAACACTTCTCATGTTGCAAACAGACATGAAGAAAAGTCTCCGGACATCTCTCTAAAACCTTAATTTCACATATCAGTACAATGCAAGTGTGCATAATACGAAAAGTCTAATACAATTGCAAACAACTTTAATGTACTTAAAAGCATCATGGCATTTACAATAAATGTAAAACATATTAGCATTTTGATCAATTTTATATCCTTCCCAACAGATTTTTTTTAAAATCGATTTTATAAACCAGATTCTTCAGTTTTCACTCATGTAAAATATTCAGCTGGAGCTTAAGATTATGAAACATAGATTATATTTGTCAATATATAAGTATTAACAAAGATATTAGTATTTATAAGTATTAACAAAGTTAATAGTAAAGCAATAGAATGAAGAAAAAAAAAAAGATTTATTTTACAACAGTATTCACTCAGTAGAGCATATTAATACAATAGAATAAAAACATAAAAGAAACAGGAGCATGTCCTCAAATATTGACAGTAAATGGAAAAGGATACATTATTCCATGCCCATATTGACCACGAAAGTAGTAATTTCTAGGAAAATTCATATTTACCACTATTTTCTCTGTTACTATTTTATTATGAAACTTACTAGAGAAACTACTAGAATGGAAAAACTGAACATCAGACATCTAAAACTAAGCTTTTAGCTAAGAAAGCTAAAAAGGCCCTCCTGTTATCCCTTCACTTTGCCTAATCTAACGTGCACATTTCTTTTTTTTAATCTTTGTTATTACAGTTACAAACACTTAATTTCTGTTCGAGAATTATTTCATCCCTGTTTGCTGGTTATTTCCTATCAGAATTTTAAATCCATCTGTTCGCTACTATTTTTCATAGCAATTAAAGATATAAAAAAATGTATAGATAATATGCACTCCTTGTCAATACCTTCTGGCTTTTGTCATTACACTGTCACCACTGTGACATAAAACACCTTCTTAATCCATTTTTGTTAGGAATATAAACCAGTAAGGCAAAATAAATTAAAAGCTCTTAAAAAACTTCTAACACTAACAACCTTATAAAGTAAGTGTGGTTAATAATAATAATAATATCCAAAGGCATGTAAATAGACACACCTCAAACCACCCCGCCCCCCCACCCTTTTTTTTTTTTTCTTCTTTTAATTAAAGATATTTCCATGGTGTTTTTTTAAATATACTTTTTTCCCTACTTTCCTCTCTCCAGCTAGTTTCCCCAAAATGCCTAGGGCTACTAATGACAAAATAGAACCTGCCTTCATTGAGTACAGATAACTAAACCTAACCCTAAATTACTGAATCTTTCATAAATGGCACTGTTAAATTTGTATTTGATGCCAATAAGACTGTGCTACTTACAAGGTCTCCAAAGTGATACTAAATCAATTAGTTTCTAAGTATGTGGGCTTCACATACTAATATGTTTGAACACTAAACAAGATCTGCACTCATGGAACATATCATTATCCCTTTCCAAAATGCTGAACTGGCCTGTTTTCCAATTTAGCCAATGATATCATAGTTGTTCCAACCTGCTACAGCATTCTGAACCTATGGAATTAGTATCCATGCACATTAGAGTTATTAATGCTGCACTAGTTTTTAAAATAAGATTTAGAAACCAAGCTAACTAAACTGTGTACTACATATGATATTTATCACATTTTTTAAATAGTTTTTGCTGTCAAGTGTTGGGTTTGTGTACTGTCAGTTTCCTCAATACAGTTTTGTATAACAAGTAATAGTTTATCTTTTTTGTTCCATCACAGTTCACCATCACAAAGTTTGATATACTATGCGATTAATATTAAAATAAACAGTGACTTTACCAGCTTCAAGTTCAAGCAAGTAAGTTCAACTTTCTTAGTAAGGATTGCTAAAATAAGCACAGGTTAGAGGAATTAATCATTCATTCCTGCAGATTGCTAATATATTTCATCAGGATACTGTATGATTTGAATAACAAGAACAATTGCATAATAAAACACATTACTGCTGATATATGTAATTTTATCAACTTTAAGATGTAATTGCTGTCACGAGAGGTCCTTTGTGAAGTTCCCTCATGTTTCTACTGAATCAGTCTAACCTGATTTAACACTTTCCTTTATCAACAATTACAATCAAGATTCTACATACCTATATCAAATATAACGCATACCAAATTAATTGCCACAATTTAACTCAGATCATTTTATCTAATAGCAAGGAGTAATTACAGCAAAAGTAGAATATGTGTGAAGGTGCTTTTCATACAGATAACAAAGAATTGCCAAGTGATATCCCTAGATTTACAGAAAACCTGGAAGACAAACAGTGAAGACCATGCTCTGAAATAATAAAGCCAAAAGCATGCTGTGATTCAGACTAAACTCAGCAATGTAGGTCATATGTAATTAGACAAATATATTTAAATATTTATTTTTTTCCAATGATATTGTTAAAATAGATACTTTATCAGTTACTCAGTATCATACGCTGCACTGTGGGAGACTACCTAGCATAACAAAAAGCTTAACTTAATAAACTTCTCTGCAGTCTCAAAACAGTTCATGAAAATTATCTGAATTACCTGGATATATTATTTTAATGCTTTGCCCACAGGGAGCTCAACATAGCAATATGCCACTTCAAAATTTTACTTCCTCAAAGAAAAAAAAAAAAAAAAAAAAAAAAACCTCTGCTTTTACATGAATGATAAATTTATAGCTTTTAAATAATAATGATTAGATTTCTTACTAAGCTAAGTTCATCAGGTATTTTCTGTGTCATAAATGTTACTATAAATTACCCAAAAAGTACTGTGATGTGAAATGAAATCACCCTGATTCAGTGCCTCAGAACTTATAGCCTACGCTTCGTAATTATTTCTAGCTTGAAGTTTATAAATACCTGAAAGCAACTCTGAACACTGTCCTTCTCCCATTGCTGATCTTAGGCATTTCCGCTCCTGTCACATGAATTTACTAAATAAATTTTGTCCAACTAGCTTCACTGATGTGAAAAAAACTGTTTCTTTACTTCACAAAGAAAAGCACTTTATTTGACCCTAATTAACTTTTACTTCTGGTGACATTTACTAGCCATGACTGATGTTGAACCATATCTGAAAATGTAACACGAATTTCACACTGAGATGCCTAATAAACATTAATTCTACACGTGTTTAACCACTGCTAGTGACAGATTAGATGAAAAGTAAAAGCATGACACATTAGACTAGAGTTGTACAGCCTAGAGTAACCCACTTATTATCCTATTGCACTGTAAAATAATGCAGATTTGCATGAATTTGTAAAGAAGTAAGTTCCTTTCATTCAAATTCATATTGCCCCCAGAAAAGGTACAATAAAACATGAAGTATTCAAATCCAAGTCCATTTGGCAGGAATACATTTTAAAAATGCTGAAATGTTATTGATTCCTTCTGCTACACTCAAAAAACCTGACTCAACTGTATTTCTACTGACATAACACAAAGGTTTTATTTAGATATTAGCAAGCACGAGCAAATGTTCTTCACTGACATACTTCTCATCTCTATTTCCTCCTTCTACCTAGGAAACAGTTAATCCTCAATACTGGCACTAGCTGTTTCCTGCAAGAGATGCAGCAAATGTCGATAAAGGGTCCACTGTCCCAAGGGAAATAATGCCTGCAAAAGTTCTCTTCCCTAGACGAAGATACATTTAGTGGTAAATAACACCTAACAGTAGACACATCATGACATGCCTCTGTTTGATCTTTGTACTTTCTGTCAGCTTTACTGCTCAGCTCAATCCTACTGCCCATGAGCCCCTTCCAAATAAGTTCACCCTTTTGTTTCCCCAAGATCTTCCTCCAAATATCGGAGAAAAAAAAAAAAAAAAAAAAAAAAATCAGAACTTTTGGGTGTGTTCCACAAAAGAACTTAGAAAACAGTGCTGTTTTCTGGATTTGCCATCCTCATTAAAAGAAAGGGAGGAGGGAGAGGGGGTGGGAAGAAAAAAAGAAAAGAAAAGAAAAGAAAAGAAAAGAAAAGAAAAGAAAAGAAAAGAAAAGAAAAAGGAATACATTTTACACATATAAAACTTCAAGAGAAAAAGGTAACAAATTCAGAGATGTGAACTAAAAAACGCATACATCTGAAAGCACAGCATATTTATAGTCCACTCACATTTCACCTTATACTGCATGCCCTGTCACCTGGCATTACTTAGCAAGCCACAGTGCTTCAGACCTCTCCTGAGGGTGCATCTCTTTGTTTAGGTTTTGTCTATAAGCTAACATGTACCTATACTCAGACTAAGGTAGACACTACACAAAACATACCCAATTCTTGACCCAAACATTCATATCTAATATATATATATTTTTCTCATAAGAGATAAGCAAACCACTTCATGCACTTTTTCCACTGGAAATAGTTCAAGTTACAACAACCAAGTTCCTCTCTGACCAGAACAGTGTGACTTAAGAGCATAAACCACACACACAAATACACACACACACACACACACACACACACACATATATATACATACACGTCTATGTGTGCATGCGTTTGTGTGTATATGCCATGAACACAGGGTCAGAAACCGAGCACGGAGCATTTACTTACTAATGCAGTCCGCTCGGACCTCTTTGGAAACCTGAAGGAGTCTCCGCTTTCCCTCCTGCCAGTCAGGCGCCGGGTTGTGCCCTTAGTCCACACAGGCCCCGAAGGAACTGTAAAGAGAGAAGCACATGCCACATCAGGCAGGTCTGTTTTGGCGGGGTCCAGCGCCGCTGCCTCTCGCTTCTTAGGGGTATCCCTGCTTTCCGAACAGACTCTTGCAAAAGAGTCATCTTTCCCAAGATTTTTGTTTTGTTTTGTTTTTCCTACCATCGATTTTTAAAGCCCTCCCGAGGCTTCTGCGCCCTAAAATTTGCTTGGGGACTGGCGAGGAGCAGAGAGGGTAGATACCTACAACTCTCTCCGATGAGGCCGGCAGAGAGAGAGCGAGGGATAGGAAAGAGGGAGGAGAGCGGCAGCGAGCGAGGGTTGGGGAGGGGGAGGGGGGTGCGGGCGGGGCGGGGGGCGGCGGAGCGTCTCCCGCCGGAGGTGCGGTGTCGGCCCGCTCTCCGCGCCCGGCACCGCTGGCTGCAGGCAGGCAGGCGGCGCAGGGAGGGCCGGGCCGGGCGGTGCACTCCCCGCCGCGCCTCGCGCAGCTCCCGCTGCTCCGCCCGCTCACCTGCATTTCCTTAACGAGCCACTTGATGGCTGCCAGTCGCGGCCGCCCCCCGGCCCTGCCGCAAGTTCGGCACCCGCGGAGCCACCCCGTCCGCGCGGAGCTGGAGCTGGGGCTGGAGCTGGAGCTGGAGAGATGCCGAGGGGCTGCACTGGGCAGGCACGATGTTGGCTCCTGCCCGCGGAACTTTCTGCCAGGAGGCTGGGGCAAAGGGGCGAGGGTAGGGGCACAGGGAGGGAGAGGCGAGGGCTGCGCCAGGCCCCCGCAGGTGATTGCCGCGGCCGCGCAACGAACCCGGGAGCGGGGTACGCTCCGCTGCCGCCTCCCTCCGGCGCTGCCTCCTCCCACCGCTCTCCTCGTCGTGCGCGAAAGGAGCGAGTGATCTCCTCGCTATTAATAATAATAAGTCCTATCCCCAGTTTCCTTCTCTCCCTGGGAAAACAATTAATAATGCATTAAAATAATGCACCTTTAAAGCCACTGGCTGGCAATAATAAAATAATAATATCACCACCACTTAAGGGATCGCTGCCGTGGATGTGGTGGTTAGGCACGTTTTCCTATCGTTCACGCTTAAGTGTGAGCACAAATTACCCCTCTGGTATTCAAAAGTCCCTTTCCCACTACCGGAGCAGCTATCATTATCACCAACAAAGAGAAAAGCTTTCTCCAAAGCTGACTGGAGACACCTCGTCCCTGGGTAGCTGCTGTGGCTGGACTGCAAGGAGAACTCCCCCCTTCTCCCCTTCCTCCCCTTCCCTCCCTTCCGTTTGCCCCAAACCAATCTCATCTCTTCTCCTCCTCCTCTGCTTATTTCGGTGGGTTAAGCATAGCGTTTGGCCCTTTTAGTGTTTTCCCTTCCGTTCCTCCCTTGACGATAGTTTGTGTATTTTAAATAAAGATTTCATTCTGCCAACCCGCAGGAAGCTTTTAACAAGATGCAGCTGAGCGTGTCGATATCTTATATCTTTTTACTGCTGCTCCGGCGTGTACATCAACTCCAAACTCATTTCTTTTCTTTTTCTCCTGATACTGTAGCATCTCAGAGACGGCGGCGGCGGCAGCAGCAGCAGAGCACCACTCCCGGGGGACACTTTTACTTTGCCCTCAAAGTATCTCCCTGCAATGAGAACGTCTGAATTCCCCCCCCCCCCCCCTCCCCTTCACTACAGGAGAATGCTGGGGTGTTTGCTGCAAGATTCCCAGTCCCACTGACATCAGTAAGATCTGGGAGCAGACGGGGTGGGGGTGGGGAATTTCTTTCTGTTAGAATACAGTTTTGTGTGCTCTATTTTTAATTAAGATTTTTCCAGAAATAGGATCCCATCGAGATTTAATTTACAAAGGTACCTCTAATGCTGGTCAATACTGTCTTCGAAGAGAAACATTTGCAATCCCTTGTCTCCCCTCAACTGTGCAGAAATGCTCTTCATGGACTTTAAATCGTTTATGAAAGACTAGAAAAAATATGTTGCTTTTTTTTGTTGTTTGTTTTTGTTGATGATGGTAGCTTTTGTTGTTTTGTGTTTTGTTGTTGGGGTTGTTTTGTTATGTTTTTTTTTTCCTCCATCCGCATTAAAATACAGCTTTGTTCAGCATGCCAGTTATCTCTTATTGCTTTTTAAGAGACATATATAAGTGTATATTTTTTGCCTATCTGGATGGTTAGAATCAAGGTGTTTTCTTCCCGTAATTCATGTTTCTCAACCCTTAAATGCGTGGTTCTACCCTCTGGCACTCCGCGACAGCTGAGCCGCAGCCTCCTCCTCATGCTAAGCCTCAAGCACGGGCCAGAACCCAACAAGAGACACAGAGCAGGCCTACGGTTCAGTCAATGCTCTGCCAGGGGGGCCTGTGGCGAAGGATGCGAAGTGCAATCTCCTTCCCGGCCGCGGGGCGCTGCGCGGGGCGCTCCGCCTGCCTGCCCGCCGCAGGCGGATCAGCCCGCTGAGCGCCGTGGGCGAGCCGGCTGAGCGCGGGGCGCGGCAGCCGTGGCCGCAGCTGGTCGGAGCTGGTCGCAGGTCAGCGGGAGTAACCTGCCTCCGCCCCGAAAAGGGGCTACCAGGAGCTGCAGCTCCTAAACATGAAGGCATGGTCGCACATGTTAAGGCTTCAGCTCCGAGGTTTACCTGCCAGCTTAAAGCGTTACCCTTAAACGTGTAGCACAAGCAGTGGAGACCTCCTGGTACCCCTGGTGCTGAGCATCTCCGGTTTGTCTGGAAGATGCACTGCAGCTTAAGCTGACCTATTTTGTAGCATGAAGATTTATGTTCAGAAAAAGATAAAAATAAAAATAATAATATAGAAGGAAAATCTCCTCCACATTAAAAGAAAAAAAAAAATTAAGTGTACATATACAAAAGGGGAGAAGGCAAAAGTATGTGCCTATCATATTACACACCTTTATTGAGGGACAATGTAACACTGAATGAGAAATACTTACTCCCAGGGCTTTTTTGCCTTTGGCAGAACACTAGAAATACTGCTTGAATTTTCAACTACATGTCCTCACTAATGTCTTCTTTACTAATATAAAACTTCTGATTTTATCTGTATGGTCAAACGCTGTCAAATACAGCATAGAAAATTAGACTAAGTTTTCTAACATTTAACGCTTCTTGAAAAATTGAAATTGTATGTCTTTCATTCCTCTACTCCTTTTGATCTTTGGCTTTTCCCTTTTGTTTGTTTATTTCCTTTGACTTAGATATCTTTTTCCAGGCTACTGTATCTCATTTCTAGCTCTACTGCAAATTTCTTCACAAGAGCAAATTCTACAGTTTGTGTTGTAATAATATACTTACCTTTCCTGAGTGCCCGTTTTTAGTGCAATTTAACATCCTCAGTGATCACTTCACCATTACTTATACGCAGACAGAATGAAGCACCTGTTCTGCATCCAATGCATTACACTGTACTGTTTTAAGTTTGTGAAGGGTGAGATGAATTCAAGATTAGAAAACGTTATAAAGGTGTTTGTGTGAGAACAAGTCTGAAAATCCATGGAAGGGAAAAAATCAAGCAGGAGCAAATGAGAAATAAAAATAAAATGTTCCAAACATTAGAGTAGGAAAGAAAAAATATATTTTTATCACATCACGAATATTAATAAAAGCTCCAAGCTTCAGCATGTGCCAGGTTCTATTCAACATATCTGTCATGAGAAATAACTAAGTTGAACCTAGAGGTAGTACTTTACGTGTATCTAAACAAGAGACAGCATTAAACGTTATTTGTGCATTTGCTTTAGAAATTAGCTTAAATATCAAATAATCTATTTTGTATAGCACCAACACCTCTTTGGGGGATTGTTATTATTATTATTATTATTATTATTATTATTATTATTATTATTATTTTGAAAGGCAACAGTGATGAGTGTGGCTGAGGTTGGACGTTAAAAATGGTGACAATGAAGGTAGTGCAAAGGAAACAGGAAGCCTAGAAAAACTGCAGATCTTACAGTTTTAGGGTGCAGAATGAGATCTTATTTTACTTCTCCCTTTAGGTCTGGTCTCTGTGGGCACAGAGACTTTTAATTTTTTTCCCAAACAACTGAGATAACTCAGCCTTGTACTTTTTGTGGAGCATCTCCAAAGGAAAACCATAGATATTCTGGCATGACAAGTATTAATAATCACAATGAACAAATAGAGGTTAACAGAGTGAATCATGCCACCTCAAAATAAAACTCAGGAAACAATAAAAGAGGTATATATGTGGAGAAGAACACCATAAGATATCTTTTGTGAAACTCCTCTTGATCAGGTTTTTTTTTCTAGGACAGAGTTTAGCATCTCCTGCAATGAAATGAGAAGATGACCCAGAAATCTGTGTCCAGCTGGAATTTAAAAAGGACAATTCCTTTTTTTTTTTTTAAAAAAAAAAAAAAAAAAAAGACGTGCCTTCGGGCAGCTCGGAAGCCATGACAAAGCTCCATTAGCATGAACTGTGTGGCTGTAACTTCCCTAATTCACACTTGTCAGAACTAAACACTAGGGGAGGACAGAAAGTGTTTAAAGGAACAATTATACAATAGCAGTATTAATAGCAGTCTTTCCTAACAGCCATGTCTCCAAGCAGACAGGTGAAAAGCTGCTAGTAAAAAGGTGATATATATTTTACTTCTCCATGTATGCAAAACATAACTGCCCACTGTTCAGATAATCAAAGTTTGTGCCTGTACTCTCCACACACTCCAAATTTGCATATGATGGGAGAAGCTAAGACAGAATTGAATACATATGCCCAAATTTGAGAAAATGGGAAAAATTTATCTGAGAAAGTGTTTCCTACATTTGGATTATATGATTCCTAAGCATCCTGCTGAAATACCCTATCATTTTCATTGCTGAAAATGGAGTTCATTTTTGTACAAATGAGTAGGCATGCATGCAGGAGCTTAAAATCTCATAGATAATATTATTTTTTTCCTGGAGAAGGACTGTAGCTCAGGGAATATGATTGAATATAGTAATAGGAATTAAAAAAAAAAAAAAGAAATTCTTTTGTTTTAGAAGAGTCATGTTTATTGTATTAACTACACTCATTTATAGATCAACAATCATGTTTCCAATTGAAAGTATTTTAAAAATATTAGTGATACTTTTTGTATTTGCCAGTGTCCTAGTTCACACTAAAATGTTATACACAACTTTTTTTTTTTTTTTTTTTTTTTTTTTTTTTTTTTTTTTTTAATCAAAAGGCAAAATGGATCTTTGGACGCCAAATACTTGGAAGGTATTTTATCCCTGCATGAATGAATGCCTTAGTTGTGGGGTTTTTCTTTGTTTTTTAATTATTCTCTTCATTTGTTAGCAGGCTCATGCTGCATTAAGGGATTTCCTTTATTTTTAAGAGCATCAAGTGGAAATCTGGAGCATTTAAACTGAAAAGCCTATGTCAGAGTGCTTGAATTTCACAATCTAAATCTGTTTCCCCTTGTGTCTCTCTCCCTCCATCACTATTTGCGCACCTATGTTTCAGTTCATAAATATGCTGCCCCTTGTTCATCTCACTAGCTAAAGAACAAAACACTTCAATGTAATTTTACTGAGCACACTTATCTTCTGTAACCACATGCTTAATTGTAGCTAAACGGACACATTAAAAAGGGAAAATTCCCTTCAAGTGTATGGGTTAAATTTGGTTTCTAACTGAAAGATCAACCTCAGAGTAAATGTGAACAACTATGTACTCAACATCAGTGTATGCCTATATATACTTCATTTGACTGAAAAATCTGACATTAGATCAGAAAGACTGTTTGACCAGATCACAAACCTATTTGTGTATCAAAATGTTCATACAAGCACTGAAAATTTCTGCAGATTTCAGTATGCATCAAAACATGAGTTGAAATTTTATGAGCTTGCGGTTCATTATGGATCCAGATTCTAAATTTCAGTAATTAAACGACCACTTCTATTTCTGTTGAATACAGAAATAAACAGTGTTATATTTTACCATTTGATTTAGCAATAACAGTTTTGTCCTTCAAATGCATAACCTGCTCTCTGTTACAAAGCAGGAGAGTTAGTAATTGTTTGTCAAGTGTTTCATTAATCCACCCACGGATATTTTGTTTTGAGTTTCTTATGTACTTGGATTGCAACAACTCATTGTTGCAAGACAGCTTACTTTATTCTGAGATGAAAAAACAAAAATCTGTTTTCACCTTAAAACAACTTTTTTTATTAATTCATGCAATATATGTCTTGTTTTATATCCTTAACTAAAAAGAAGACAATTATTAAAAATGAAGAACTATGAGGATGAGAGAGCAAGGTGATAGTGCAGAGGGAAAAAATAGAAAGAAAAAAAAAGATAACCAATGACAGAACTGCTCAAGGCAGATAATTATGTACCTTGTGATAATGATAATAATAATAATAAAAAAATTACAATTCTTTTAATAATGACCTTCATTCCTACTACACTGATGATTTAAATTCAGAAAAATCTTTGGGTTATGTCCCTTGAGGAACACGTGTCAGATAAGCATGTATTTTCTTATTTGTGACCTAGCACAGTATATGCAGTCTTTTTATACATTAAATCATATCTTCATGAAGTGTGAAAACTTTTCCTTCTTCTAGACCCATCACCTCATTATTTTTATCTTTTCATTTTAGACTTTAGTGAATATATCTTTAATTCTTCCACAAATTCAAACAACAAAATCCTTCAATTTGAATCCATATGTCAAGACTACAAAATTTAAATGTCCAGTACAGTGCTTTTGAAAAATACTTCATTATTTTCAATACAAAGTAATGGAAGAATAAAGGCTTCAGAGAAAATAATTATTTCAGAATCAAAAGGGTATTTGTCAAAAACAATTCGTATTTTCTGGAGAAAAGGAATGCTTATTCTGCATAATTTAATTTTTAGTGAAAAGCTAATCCACTTTAGATTTTGTTTTTCCTAAGGTCCAATTAGCCTTCAATAGACTGTTTAAATTAAGATTTATCCTCACTTTTGTGCTTTGTATTGCCTCTTGCAACTCTAATTGGAGGCAGAAGTATTTATTGTGCTTTAGCTTCCATTATAATATTCATTACATAAATAGAAGGATATCTGCAGATAAAACACCATCCTTAGACTGTAGTATTTTTCAGGAACAAGCTGTTTATAGTGCTTAGGCTTGAATTTTCAGTTCTGGCTAAAAACTGTACCCCAAACTCATAATATAACTTGTAGTTAATGTATGTACCCTCAGATGAATGTAACAGTCACTTCTTGTTTATGGAAATAACTTTCCTACAAACTTGTTTTCATGATTCAGCAGTCTAAAAGTCTATGATTTGCAGTACTAGATCTATCAGCAGTGAAGGGAAATTTGGGTCAAAGTGAAATTTTATTGTAGAAAGGATAGGCGAGAGGAATTGCACAGTCTAGGTCTGAATGATCAGTATTTCCAGCAATTTGCTATGACATTAGAAAAGTGATACAGTTTTGCACAGCTATACAGTGCCAGTACTGGTGTTGGCAAACATAAAGCCGATGAAGAAACATTAAAGCCTATGGATGAACAAAATTAAATCTAAAGTGACACTGCTGTTGGGAAAATATTGCCTGAGAAAGCAATATTTTAAAATGTGGTGCAGTCTGCATACTCAGTAAAGTGTTTTCAAGGTTTTATAGGAAAAATACTATAATGATCTGCTAGAGGAAAAAAAATATATATTTTAGAAATATTTTAAAGTTATAAGTCATTAAATATTTCAGAAGATGAAAATGTCTACTTTTTGGACAAAGTTCCATGCTAAAATTTCTTGTCAACCCTCTCTGTAAATATAATCTCAAATACAGATACTCTTTGAAAAGGTAAAACTCACAATCTTACCCAGCCATTGCAGTATTTATTGATTGCTCAAAGTGAAGTACATACATTTTTAAAACTGTGGATTGACAACTGCAAGAACAGGGAAAAAAAAAAAAAGAAGTAAATTAAACTATTGTAAATCACAGAATCACAGAATCACAGAATTGTACGGTTTGGAAGGGACCTCCAGAGATCATCGAGTCCAACCCCCCTGCCAAAGCAGGTTCCCTACACCAGCTCACACAAGGAGGTGTTCAGGTGGGTATCTGGAATATCTCCAGAGAAGGAGACTCCACAGCCTCCCTGGGCAGCCTGTTCCAGTGCTCCATCACCCTCACTGTAAAGAAGTTCTTGTGCACATTTGTGTGGAACTTCCTATGCTGCGGCTTATGTCCGTTTCCCCTTGTCCTGTCTCCACGTACCACTGAAAAGAGACTGGCCTCACCACTATGGCCCCCACACCTCAGATATTTATAGACCTGGATCAGGTCCCCTTTCAGTCTTCTTTTCTCAAGGCTAAATAGACCCAGTTCACTCAGCCTTTCTTCATAGGGGAGATGCTCCAGGCCCTTCACCATCTTTGTGGCCCACTGCTGGACTCTTTCCAAGAGATCCCTGTCCTTTTTGTACTGGATAGCCCAGAACTGGACACAGTACTCCAGATGAGGCTTTATCAGGGCAGAGTAGAGGGGGAGGATCACCTTCCGCGACCTGCTGGCCACACTCTTTTTAATGCACCCCAGAATGCCATTGGCCTTTTTGACCACAAGGGCACACTGCTGGCTCATGGCCAATCTGTTGTCCAACAGGACACCCAGGTCTCTCTCTGCAGAGCTCCTCTCCAGCAGCTCATCCCCCAGTCTGCACTGGTGCATGCAATTATTCCTCCCTAGATGCAAGACTCTATGCTTGCTTTAGTTAAAATAGAGATCTCTTCTTACTGTCAGTACACAGTACTACATATACCACCAAGAAGTTGGCGCATAGGCCATGTCAGCATCTAACAGATATTTTTTGCACTTGAATATTATTAACAAAACAAATTAGTTATTGTTCATATCATCCAAATCCACTCACAGAAGTCCAACTTAGTCTATTCTCCATTTCCATAAATCATAAGAAAGTCACAGAATTATAGAATTGTATTATTATAGATTGGCCAAGAAATCTGGCTGCCCAGAATCCCATTCAGCCTGGCATCGAATGCAACACCTTACACTTAATTGGGTTAAACCTAATGAGGATTTCATGTTCCTGCTTTCTGAGCTTCTAAATTGTGTCCCACTCCTCTGTTGTGTCAATTGTACCATTCAGCTTGATATCATCAGCAAAATTGCTGACAAGGTGCATTCTATTCCACTGTGTATGCCATTGAAAAAGACATTGAAGAGCACCAGTCCCAGTACAGACTCCTAGGGACACCACTCATGACTGGCCTCTATCTGGATGTAGAGCTATTGTCCACAGCCCTCTGGTTACAACCATTTTTACCAACAAATAGTTTGGACATCAAAGCCATATCTCTCCAATTCATATATATGAATGTGATATTGGATCATGAGAAAGGTCTTGCAAAAGTCCGGGTAGACCATGATAGTTGCCCTTCCTTTGTTTGCTGATGTCATTACTTCATTACAGAAGGCCACCAGATTGGTCAGATACAACCAATTTGTATCTGCCTTTGGTGAAGCCATACTGGCTGTCTCAAATCTCCTCCTCATCTGTCATGTGCCTTAACATTTCTTCCTGGAGGATTTGTTTCATGACCTCTCCAGGCACAGGCATGAAGCTCACCAGCTTGTAGTTCTTCAAGTTTTCCTTTCTTTCTTTCTTAAAAATGGGAGTGATGTTTCCCTTATGTTTATTGTTATAGGATTGATTTCATATTATTTCAAGTATAGCATTATTTCAAGTATATATATTGCCTAGAGATGCAGTTGATGCTCTGTCTCCCTGGAGACTTTCAAGGAGAGGCCGAATAAGACCCCAGGCAACATGATTTAGCTGCAGTGACCTGTTCATTGCATGGGATTTGGACTAGATAGCTTTCAGAGGCCCCATCCAACTCTAAAGATTCTATGATTCTGTGATTCTCAGTAACTGATAAACTAAGATGTAGTCTTTTCTTTTTGCTTTTTCACTGTTGTATTTAGAATATGGTACTTTCTATAGGTTCCAAAATATTTTTCAGGCTTGAAATGAATCATAGATAAATTTGATTCCACTGTGACAAGAATTTTTAACTAGTAAAGTGAAGCTGAAAAGAGTAGGAGGGGTTTAGTGGGAACATTAAGCACAAAAGATAAAATCTAATTTCTGCTCTCATTTTCAGTAATATTCTACTCTCATTTGAAACTGGAAAAACCTTCTCTCTATGCTTTCTTTTAGACTGTCACATCTTTTTAAATCTTCTCCCGAGAATATTTATACAATGCCCAATGAAGCTGCTACATACAATTACAACAGGTAAAAGCACCTCTTGCTCTAGTAAATGTGGTTAGAACTATAGCTTGCAGAAATCAAGGGATAAAAGCACCACTTGCTCTAGTAAATGTGATTAGAACTATAGCTTGCAGAAATATACAATGCTTTCCATGTTGTATCACATTAAAACATTCAAACATATCTTAATGAGCCTCTTGAGAAAGAACACAGAGTTTCTGAGTACCAACTTACAGTAGTACTCCACATATGATACAGGATAGCAGTTCCCACAGTACAACAAAAAAAAATTGCATATGCTATGAGACAACTAGACTGTAACTAAACATGAGATTCTACATCACTAGGTTTAAGGCCTAATATTTAAGTTATATAAGGACAAAGTTTGATTTTGTGTTTTAGGTTCCTAATTGGGATCTTCCCAACAATTCTGTCACAGTTGTATATGAGATCTATAGTAGTTTTATGAACTCAGAATTGAGCTTGTGAGTACTGTTAGATGAAACCCACTATATCGTTGTCTGAGCTTTAGCACTCATGAGAGTGAAGTACAGTAAAACAGCAGAATCTCCAGATTACTTAATGATCAGCATGATTGAATTACAAAGAACCAATAACATAGAAAGCCCTTGTAATTCCAGCTAACTGAAAGTTATTCAGTCAATTTTTGAATTTTTTGCAATGTGAAGGAAGCTTAAAAGTAGTATTATAGAGTCTTGTCAATTGTGTCTTAAACACCTCTAATGAAATGACAAAAATGTAATGTTGAAGGTGCAGTTTTCCTTGATAGCTTATGTCAATTATTTTCACAACAGTATGTCTTCTTCAATTATGATCCACTTTTTAGTTCACCATTAAAAACTTGAGCTCAGGTTCTTGTTATTATTTGAGATAAGTAAAAGAACACTTGGCACAGCCCCAGAGAAATTATGCCCATTTGGTATGGCCAGGACAAGCCTGTTTCCTCCTTTCAGGCTGGCACTGGGACTAGCAAGGCCCATGACATCTGTACATTCCAACTAAACTAAACTTCAAAAAAAATGCAACCTCAGATACTGGCGACATTGTTTTGGAATTTGTAAACATAACTTATTTCCAGACTCAAAATAAAGAAATAATCATAGAATGGGCTTATGTTGCAAAGCACCTTGAAGATGATTTGCCTAAACAGATTATCTGTCTAAACAGTGATTGTGCTTTAAACTTTGCCACAGGACATAGAAAATCAATAGGTTTATGTTTCAGAGAAGTTGAATTTTCAGATGCAGTTCACAGGAGCTGTTACTCCCTCAGAATGATGTGAAG
This sequence comes from Lagopus leucura, assembly GCF_019238085.1. Lineage (NCBI taxonomy): Eukaryota > Metazoa > Chordata > Aves > Galliformes > Phasianidae > Lagopus > Lagopus leucura. The sequence continues at coordinate 2,594,429 of NW_024962272.1, forward strand.
AGAAGAAAAATAATTACCGTAGCTATATCTTGCAGGTAGTTGTTTTATGGATTGTACATGCCTTTCAAATCTGGGGAATTTCTAACTTTTTACTAATGATGCTATTTTAATTCAGATATCAAGTCCATATTTTTGGGGCTCATGTTTTGCTCTTGCATCTATATATCTGATGACTTCTCAATAGTCAATTTATGAGTGAACTTGCTCTGAATTCTTGTGCAGAAAAGCAATTGAGAGTATTTTTGTGTTGTAATCTGACCCTGGCTGTTAGGTCTGTTAGTCACTGACTGAAACAATGTAAAAACATGTAACACAGAATACTTGCAACATTCGTTTGTGTAATATGATAGGAAGGAAGGAAGGAAGGAAGGAAGGAAGGAAGGAAGGAAGGAAGGAAGGAAGGAAGGAAGGAAGGAAGGAAGGAA